>NW_004567105.1:2833422-2843549 GCF_000260355.1 Condylura cristata
TAAAGATCAAGTCCAGGTAATATGCCATCTTAGTGTGAGGAGAAACACAGCACAAAAGAAACAAGAATGTGCTACTTAAAGAGGTTTTAGTGTGTAAAGAGGGCTGTGCTCAGTTGTGTCAAGTGCTGCTAAGAGGCCAAAAGAATTTGGCAACGCAGATGACAGAAACCAAAATGGCCGAAGATGGTCAAAGGGTAGAAGTGATGGGGAAAGGCAGCTCTCGGGACCTAACGTCCAGCACGGCAATTCTAGCTAGTAAGACCACAATACTGTGCAAATAGTGAAGTTCTCATTACAAGAAGAAGGTCTTAACTGTAGAGATGGTGAAGTTATGTAGGTAATCATTTTGCACTATGTTCAAATATCCAACTATTGTCATATACCTTAAACATATAGAATATTATATGCCAATTATAGCTTAATAAAACTTGAAAAGACAAGCCAGATTGGAGTCTGTTATGAATAGGTGGGAAGAAAGTACAGACAATATGAAAATAACTTTGATAAGTTTTATTGTGACAAGGCAGCTTTAGGGGTCAGGGGTTATGGGGTGGGAGTAATTACAGAAACAAATCCTTGCGTTAGCTTTTATACTTTATTGAAATTAATCAAAGTATCATTTTTCCCAATCTTATAAATTCTTTGAGAGAAGAACTATTTTCTAACACCTTTTTGTATAAGTTCTCGGGAAATGTAGACTAGCAAAAACCTGAACACCTAAGTCCTTGTTCAAGAGATGTGGAAAGCACAGAATTTGGAATCAAACAGATCCAATTAAATGCCAATTTTTGTGGCGCATTATGCTACCTCTAAGGATTCATTTGGACCAAGGCAAATGGAAGTTGCGGTAAATGGAAGTTTCCACGTTGGGAGATGTTTGCAGCCACCGACCCACTCGAGGGCTCTCCCGCAAGGCCTGACTGTCCTGCTTACAGCGCCGCCCCTACTGCGCCCGTGTCCCTCTCAGGCTATATTCTCTCTCTTATGTTTCATAGTAAATGTTTTGCTGCGCATTGCCTATCTGCCACCCTCTACAACATAAGGCTTTATTAGGAAAAACATCAATTTTTTTTACTAACAAGGTGCTTCTAGAGAAATTATATTTCAGAAATTCAGGTTTCATATAGGCACAAAATATTTACTTTGCTGGAATGCTGCGAGAATGAAGAGAAACTGCAAGTAGTTGTTACTTGGTAGAGATGGACCCAAGGAGGGTGCTTAAATGATGCTCGATGTTACCAAAATTATTTGAATGGCAAGTGACTATACAAACATGCAGCTCATGTATGAGGGAACTGAAGTTATTTAACAGTGTGTCACCACTAACCAACTGGCGTGTCAAAATGACACAAAGCAGAAGTATTCACAGCAGGCAATGGTATGGAAAGACTTGTCTAGAAAAATGGACTATGGTTTTATATTTAATTTGAATTCTAATTTCAGTTATAATTAATGGAAACGCCACCACAGAGGAGGAAAACACAGGTCATTTTAGGGATGCTGTGAGAATTAAACAAGAAGCTGCATGTAGTTGCTGACTGGTAGTGTCTGACTGAAAGAAGGTGCTAAATGTTGTTCAATGAATTAGAAACAGAATGAAAAATTTTTATTCATTCAGGGTTAGTCTATTAATAATTTAAATTGTCTGGCTTGCTTCTACTGGATTTTCTGATTTTGCTTGACAAATGATTCCCTACATTTGTCATTGGTCCACTAAAGATATATAAAACCAGACAGATAAACCCTCCTGTCGGTGGCTTCCCATATGGAAACACTAGTTTTATTAGTAATTGCTCGAAACTGGCAGCAACCAAAATGACCACCAATGTGGCGAGAGGCTACTACCTTGGATGATCCCATTGCTGACCTCACTTGGGTTTTAGTTCCAGTATCATCACCTCTAAAGCCAGGCAAGGTATCTCTCTGCCCCAGCACAGAACTGGCAGGGGGAAGCACATATCACATTACCTCAAATTATTTTTCTTAGTTTTTTCTAACACGATAGCCATGAAAATAAGTATTTTTTTAATATCATCTCTTGCAAAAACTGCATTGCACAAAGTATGCAGTCAATAATAACACAGGATACATAAATGCAAATTTTAAAAATCTTCAACTATGTCTTTTAAGATACTAAACTTCTAAGTGGACAGAAATATCATCTCAAATGACTCACTGCTGGCATGGGGAAAGCTTGTGTATTAAAGCTACTTCCTTCAGGAAGCCTTCCCTGACACACCAAGTCTAAGCCAAGTGCCTCTCATATGTTTTCTTAGCATCTAGTGCTTTCCATCATAACCCTTATTATGTTGTAGTTATTTGTATGTTTTATTGAACTATCTCTACAGGAATAAACAAATATATGAACTGTCTGAATACCTTTTCCACAGTTGATAAATTCACTTTTCCAAACTAAAACATGGAAAAACTAGGACATTTTTAAAGCCCAGTAACCTGGAGGTCATATTATGCAAGACACACTGTGGCCACCGACGAAAGGCCCCACTTGGTTTATGAGGCATCGTCCAGTGCTTCCGCGGGGATCTGGGCAAGGGTTCATTGGGTGCAGGATGGACTGGGAGGACTCCGGACTAACTCCATTTGGAACTTCTAATCTCTGCCTCACCCCCAGAATGACAACACAATGCAGCCCTCTCTGACATAAGCTCGTAACCCGCTTGCCACATAATCAGCATCCAACCCTCTCCTAGCAGCGGTCCAGGGATAACACTGCCTTCAATGTAAAAATGTGCCATTTGCAGCCACTACTTCTACCCATCACCGGCACAGCCTGAGCTGAAAGGAAATCACCGGTCTCATTACCCAGCTTACTCCTTCACAACAATCGGTGAAAATGTTGGATTATTATGAGGTTTTAGGAGTGCAGAGATATGCTTCGCCGGAGGACATTAAAAAGGCTTATCATAAAGTGGCACTTAAATGGCATCCTGATAAAAACCCGGAAAATAAAGAAGAAGCTGAGAAAAAATTCAAGGAAGTAGCAGAGGCATATGAGGTATTATCAAATGATGAGAAACGGGACATTTATGATAAATATGGCAAAGAAGGATTAAACGGTGGAGGTGAAAGTCATTCTGATGATTCTTTTGAGTATGACTTCACATTCCGTAAGCGAGATGCTATCTTCAAAGAACTTTTTGGTGAAAGGGATCCATTTTCATTTCAATTCTTTGAAGACTCCCTTGAGGAACTTTTAAATAGTGTAAGAAGCTCATATGGAAGCAGAAACAGAAGTACAAGATCCTTTTTCTCTACCTCCAGTGAATATCCAGTTTTTGAGAGGTTTTCTTCATACGATATGGGATATACACCATGTAGTTCCCTGGGCCATGAGGGCCTTCATTCATTCTGTTCCCCATCAGTCAGTGGGATGGATGACTATGTATCTTTATCTGAAGTTACAACCTCGGGTAAAATTATTAATGGCAGAAATGCCAACTTTGAAAATGATCAGGAGATAGAAACTGAAGATGATGGCGAGCTGAAGTCCTTCCTTATAAATGGTGTGGCAGATGAAGAGGGCTTTGCAGAAGAAAGCAGCTGGGGACGACACGCATTCCACACTTACCCACCACACTGCTGCTGCCCCAGACATGTATCTCAATGCCCTTTTGCGGACAATGGTGTGCAAGGTATACCTTTGGTCACCAGCAACTGGGATCCCTTTATTTTCCCCGCAGGATTCAAAGAAGGTGGTAAGAGGAGAAAAAAAAAGCACAAAGAGGTACACAAGAAGTCGTCAAACAAAAGGAATCGTTAAATTGACTCTTTAGACACATTATATAAAATTTGAACATGACTCTTTGTGTGTTTTGGTTAATCACAGAGTTTTGTAAATAATACTTGTTCAATTCTACACTAAGATTATATTTTTAACATTTTTAGCAGCATTGTAGACATTTGCTGATTGGCTGCTTGGACTAAGTAGGTCAGAAAAAGATGAGTTCATGGTGGTTATGATGGGAACAGATTTTTAAACTTTGTTTCTGAACTAACGGTTTGCATATCCTAGAATTTTTCTTTAGTCGAGTTTGTGATCTATTTCATTCTTTTATCTAATTAAAAGTATTCTTAACTTCTGAGATAGTGTAGTATTGGGAGATAAAAATGCATTAATATACAGGTTCAGATTTGTAATTCATGAATGAATGACTTTTTTTTTCAAAAGAGGCATTTGACATATAACTTAAAGTACAATAAATTAAAAGTATAAAATATTTTATGTTAAAAACAGCCATACTTATAGGTGCATGCCCAACTCACAGCTGCATTCATTCACAAAAGTTAAGAGATGGAACCAACCCAAATGTCTATAGACAAATGAATAAACAAAACAGTTATACATCCAGGCAAACATGTATGTGTATGTATGTATATATACACATAAATAAATCACACATATATAAATGCTTAAGTTTTAAAAAGGAATTCCTGTTAATGCTATGTATGGATGAACCTTGAAACATGTTGTGTGGTAATAAGCAAAAAATAAAACAAGAGGTATTCTGTGATTCCACTAACAGTGCCACTAGAGCATTCAAATTCATAGAAACAGAAAGTAGTATTGTTATGAACAGGAACTGGGGGAGAGGGGAAAGAGAGTTAGTGGATATAGCTTCAGAGTTTACAAGATAAAAAAAATTTGGACTTCTGTTTCACAACTGCTACTTAAAAAATATTTAATACACAAATTTTGTTATCACATGTAGCACAATTAAAAGTCAGATTTAACCCTGGATTCCTCAGAGCAGAATGGCTATATATGTGGTAGGTCACATGTAACATATTAACATCAGATGTTAAGCAAGTGGTTTGAACCGTTTATATCCATATGCTTCTTTTAAATAAAAATTGGTTTAATCTCACCAATTATTTACTTCCTAATTATTACTGTATCTGGGTACAGTAATGAATAATCAGCTCTTATATAACTTACAAAGTTAGAGATACAATATAAACAAATATTAAAATACAATCTGTTAGGTCTCAGGGGAAAATATCAAGTAGGGGAAGAGGAATAGAAGTTTTGGAATGAGTGTTGAAATTCTAGCAAATGTAGCTAGGAAAAGTGATGGCTAAATTTGAGTAGCCACCTACTAAGGGTACTAAGTGAGTCAGTGCTGTGCACAGTTAGTGAAAGTCCAGGCAGAAGGGACAGCAAGTGTGACGACCCTACAGCAAGAAGGTAATAGGCACTCAATGAACACGGAGGTCAGTGTGCCTGACTGAGACTAAACAGATAAAGAATAATGCTAAAAGGAGGTCAGATTATGCAGAAAGTGTTACATCACAGCACAGACTCTGCAATATGTAGGACAGGAAGTCCCTGGAGTTTTTTTTAGCAAGAATGAAACAGCTGACATATTTAAACAAGCCCACTCTGGCTGCTGTCACTGAAAAGAGTTGAATAAATTAAATTCATCTCTAGGCGAGAATGTAGTAGCTTGGTCCATGGTGGTAGTGACTGGTGGAATTCTTGATGCATTCTAAAGGGCCAGAGTTTTCTGTTTGACTGGGGTTTGGAGAAGGACTCAAAGATAACAAAGAACATGAGCTTAGCAACAAAAGAGAAGTGCCATTATCTCAGGGTTGCAGGAATTAAATACTGGGTGTGCTACATTTGAGATGTTGGATTAACTGAACAAGTAAAAACAATTTCCTATGGTTTTATAACAAAGGCCAGAAAGCATGCCTTGCATCCTACATGTTTCCTGCCATTGATTTTTTTCAGCAAAAATATCTACTGATCATATTCTTTCAGTCTTTTATCTCTTAAATGTCATTGCTATAAATGATGAAATGACTTAAAGATGGGAACAAATAATCGAACAGCATTAAGGCCCAATAACCTTTGACAAAATAAAGTTCAATGGTATTTAGCACTGCTTTTCTGGTTTGGAAACCAGGAAAAAACAACAACAATATCTGTCTTAAAACACTACTATAGTAAAGTACAAGCTTTTATTTTGTTATTTGATTCTTTATGGGGAGGAAAGGTAATTTAAGGGAGAGGGACTGGGGATAACTTAAAACTTTATTTTCAGGGGAAAAAACTACAAAAGCGTATTTTAAAAGCTACTTATATAAAAGCTGTATTAGTAGTTTATCTGTTATCATATACATAGAACTAGGCAGAGTTAAAAAAAATCCAGTTTCCTATAAACAGAAGAAAAACCTGGAGTCTGAAAATTTAAGAATGCAGTGAGAAACTCTCCATTTCACTTTCCCATACTTAGCGGATATTTACATTCAGATTTAGTCTTACTTAAGTAACTATCATTACTTTTAAAAAATAATATAATAGTTTATTTTTACATCATTTTGTGCCTTTTTCCATCTCAGATATAATCCCCGTGGGCTTCCCATCACCATAGACTTTCATTACTTTTTGAAGTAATAAAAGGTTCTCCATGAGCCAGCCACTTGCTTTTCTTATCAACTTGGTTTTCTTATCACCTCTTCTTACAAATTTTAGGTTGGAGTCCAGCTCTTCCCAAAATGTACTCCAAGGGCTATTAGTTCAAGGCTCACCACAGAAAATGTGATCCATGGTCAAACACATTTTGCTTTTTACTGCCAAATATATTTTTCTCAGAGACTGAGAACTATAAAGTGCAGCATTTTCCATACTTATCTGACCACAGAACACTTTGGTATAACATCTGTGATGTCCAGAACCTGTTAACAATAAATTTCTTCCTATGTGTCCTTAGTGCCAGTCAATCTGTTCAGAGTTATGTGCCTCTGTATAGGGTCCCTCTGCCAGGATGGCTCCGTAACTCTCTGGTCGCGTGGCTTGGTGAAAGCTGTTTTCCAAGTCTCAGATCAGACACCTGCTAGTCTGTGGAGGCTCTCACTGCACACTCCTCTGCCTCTCTGCTCCCACCTCTCCCTTATCCCCACCACCGGGCCCCTACTACTAAATTCACTATGTTATATTAAAATAACTTGCTTTTTTTAAGTGTTCCCTTACAGTAAAAGCCTTTTGTGCCTAGTGCTCATATTTGGTGTTCACTTAATGTTTGTTGAATGAACTGCACACAGGATTTTAAAAAATTATCCGTTAGTACTTTCCATATTCCCTTCTCTCTCTCGGACTTGAATTTCTCTCAAGAGAGTCAGTCTTTCAAAGCACGACCTATGCGTTTTACCTTGCTTGCTTTCAGATGACTAGAAAGTGTTAACTGTATATGCCACTAACGCAATTTTATCTTTCATTAAGCTAACCTTTAGCTTTCATTTTGGGAATGCATGACTTTCACAGACAAGAAAGCTGCTGTGGTACTCGATACTCTTGAATTTGGAGCCTTTGTTTGAAGGTGGCCGCCAAGCGCAGCGCGACATTCCCTGCTCCATCGTCACTTGTGTCAAGGCTCTCCTGCCATCCTTTGCTGTGCTCTCACTTACTGCTACTTGTCTCTCACCCTAAATAGACCGAGCAATTGCAGGGTAGCAGATGTTCACCCACAGTGATTACTAACTCAAAAGTCACTGAAGATATCTTTTGTCTGGTTCACTAAATAAAATGTTCCAAAGGCACTCCACTAAGCTTATGACCAGTGGAGGTATAGCCAAAAAGAAAGCCATCACAGCTAGAATTCCTGATTTGCCACTTGTGATCCTACTTGTGTTAGTTTTAATTCCTCCTCAGTAAACAGAGGACATGTGTTCTACCTTACTGAATATCTGAAACTCTGAGGTCATTAAATCAGAAAGTCAAGATATACCTTACTTTAAAGAGGATGTTAAAATTATTCTACAGAAGCAAACAAACACAATAAACACTTTAAAAAAAATCTAAACTTTGATCAATTAGGTTTTATACAAAGTCTCAACAACAAATTAAAAAAAAAAAGTCACAAGCAAAGGATGATTCCAGCGTAAAATGATATGTGACCGCAGTCACCAATACTGAAGAACTACACACTTATTCTCCTCCCAGAGAGGGACAACGTTTGTAGTTTAACTATTATAACTGAGTAGCACATTTTGTGCAGTGGATGGTTATTTTATTTTGATCTTTAGAGCAGGAAATAAATCTTGACATAAATACCATAACATTTTCAACAAATTCTAGTGTTTCAACATCAGAAACATGGCAAAACAGCTGATGTCAAATGCCATATGCTCTGGTTCACATTGTTCATTGCGGCCAGACCTGAAATAGGATCCGATAACAGATGGGCTTGCAGGGTAGATGATTCAGTTTTTACTTATCAAGATCTATGTTTATCAGATTAACTGTTCACGATAAAGCACCCTCCTCCTCCCAATGGTTCCATTTACTCCTGGTGTCTCCATCACCTTGCTTTTTACAAAGGACTTTCAGATATAAAAGTCCCCAGAGCATTTGGAAACGTTACCTTTTCTGAGAGAAACTACTCGAAGTATTTGTTCCTAAACATGTTTCGTGCATATTCTGGAGTCAGCTCTCAAGTCAACTCTTTGAAAACATGAGTTTAGGATTTTAGGTTAATCTAACAGCGGGGCCACATGAGGTGTGAGATACTGTTATTAGCAAAGCGGGTACACTTGACACCATTTCTGAGTCCGAGTAATTTTGAAGACAGCCCCTCTGGGGGATGGCACACACTTTTCTCTCTGTAGTCATTTCAGCATCCCAGAACACCTCAAGAGGCAGAGCGAACACCGGGCCCCCCCTTTTCCAGGAGCTGCAGGTAAAGAACTCCGCGGAGCTCACGGGTTTGGAGCGGAGTCCCCTGCAGAAGGAGGGTCCGCCGAACCTGGGATCCCCTGCGAGCAGCTCTCAGACTTCTCAGAGAGCAAGGCCCGGAGGGAACACAGTGAGAGGTGATTCTAACCTGAGAGGCCGCGGACACTTGCTACGGCAGGCACCAGCTTAGTGGCTGACAGTAACCAAGGCATGACCACCGGGCTCACGCGTCCGGAAGAGAAGGAAAACTCGTCGGAGAAGCGACGCCGGCGAGACCGTGTCGCCAGGAAACGCGGCCACAGCCCCGCCCCTTCCGGCCGGCGCGCCCGCCAGGCTTTCCTCCCACGGCGGCGCACAACATGACGTCACGGCCAGAGCGGAGCGCGCCGCTGGGCCTGCCGGTATGGCGGCGTCCCGGCCTCGCGGCCTGAAGGGGCGGCTCCTTGCAGGGGGTAGTCCCTCCCGATTCCTTGAAAGCACCACATAAAGCGGTCGGCCCCTCCAGAGAACTGGGTCAGAGCTAAGAGAAAATGGTCTCAATGTGAGGCTCAGGAAAGACTGAAAATGAAAGCCCTCAAGCAGCCATTAGGAAATCACAAAAACATTCACGTAAGCATGTTTACGCGCACCGATGCACAGAGAGGCAGGCATCGGTGTGAACAGCCGCACTTCTAGAAGGTTCTACAGTGCGCAGGAGCGCAGGGAGAGGCGACGGCCCGAGGGAGCGAAGGACCCTGGGTCACGAGACCGTTGGGTGGGCGGGGCCAGCGGCCGGGCTGCTCTGGTCTGTTCGGCCTCGCGGCAGCCGCCCCCTTCGCTTGGTCACGCCGCGCTCGCCCCGGGCTTGGAATCGGGCCCCGCCGCCCCCGGCCATGGACCCCCGCAAAGTCAGCGAGCTCCGGGCCTTCGTAAAAATGTGTCAGCAGGACCCGAGCGTCCTGCACACCGAGGAAATGCGCTTCCTGAGGGACTGGGTGGAGAGCATGGGGGGTAAAATACCACCTGCTACTCATAAAACTAAATCAGAAGAAAATGTCAAGGAAGAAAAAACAGGTAGTAACAAGGCGGAGGAAAACATAAAGACAGAGGAGCCACCAAGTGAAGAAAGCGACCTAGAAATTGACAATGAAGGTGTGATTGAACCAGACACTGATGCCCCTCAAGAAATGGGAGATGAAAATGTAGAGATAACAGAGGAGATGATGGATCAGGCAAATGAGAAAAAAGTGGCTGCCATTGATGCCCTAAATGATGGTGAGTTACAGAAAGCCATTGACTTGTTCACAGACGCCATCAAGCTGAATCCTCGCTTGGCCATTCTGTATGCAAAGAGAGCCAGTGTCTTCATCAAATTACAGAGGCCAAATGCTGCCATCCGGGACTGTGACAGAGCTATTGAAATAAATCCTGATTCAGCTCAACCTTACAAGTG
>NW_004567105.1:2843649-2881717 GCF_000260355.1 Condylura cristata
GGTGGAGGCGGAGCGGGGCTCCCCGCGGCCTGAGGTCGCCAGGGGCGTGTTCGGGCGAAACCTAAATGCCGACGACCACTGCGGCCGCTGGGCCGGGTGCTCGTGAGGAAGGCGGGTGGGCGCTGCAGGACGTGTGCAGTAGTTTTTCGTCAAAGCTGATGGCCCTGCTTAGGTGGCAGTGACCGTGGAGCAGCTTTTTCACGCACGGTGCCTTTAAATAGTGTTGTAATCGTGCTATTGAGTAAGACTTGGTGAGTTGTAATAAAAATAACCGCATTGATTCCCTTAAACATATCGATTCTAACTGCGTGGAGTGGATTTGGGGATCATAGATAGATCCGTAGTGGCGGTGCCCGTCCCTGCAAGCACTTGTAAGAGAAGATTTTTCAGCGGTCTGTGTAGTTTCAGTGATCGAGGCTTTAACGCGGGGGTACTGCGTGCACAGAATTAATTGAGCAGGCTTTGTGCCAGCTGCTAGGAGACAAACTACCAGTACGTACAGCTTTTTTAGGGTTACAGATGAATACAGGTATTCGCTTCGATATTTACGCGTAAGAGTCTACATCGTTGGAAGGAAATTTAAAGGCGAAAGGCAGGTCTTCCCCAAAACCATTTCTAAAAGTCACTATTGGTGGGGAATTTGAGATATTGATGATATAAATTGCTCTGCCTGAGGATAGTTACAGTGCAAAGCAGTGTTACTAAACATCGTTCTCTGTAGTAATACTTTCATAGGAGAAAAATTTAGGATTACCAGATATTTGAAAGAATGTTTTTCCAACAAACTCGTTCTTAGGGAGAAGTGTTAAGTTACAATCTGTCAAGGTTGTATGTGGTAGCATAATAGGTTTTTTCCCTCTGAAAGTTTCTCCCACCAATGTTCTATTAAGTTTTTTACGAGAATTACATGCACAATTAGAGAACACGTGATTAACTACAATTTCTTAACTATTAACAGTAGTACCTAGAATAACATTTTGTAAATCCTTTGTTTTTAAATAGAAAAACGCACAACCTGCTGTTTGGTAAAGGTCGAGAATAGTTTAGGAATGGAGACCTAGATTTCAGTCGTTTTTCTCATTGATTAACTCCAGGATCAGTGGTCTCATTGAATATATTTTTAAAATTTTTTGCATAGAAAATGTGGGGGGTTGGCCAGCAGTGAGGGCGATGGTAAAAGAATTACCAGAGAAACCACCACTGAATGGATTTCCTTCAGACAAATACAGTCTTTTAAGCATGCCCATCAAACAGGAAACTGATGTTTTAATGTTATTTAATCCTCAGAGTTAGATGTTGCATTTCATTGTCATATCTCTTAATCTTCTTGCCTAATTCTTTAGTCTTTCCCTGATTGTCATAACCTTGAGAGTTTTGAATACTCCTGGCCAATTGTTTTGTAGCGTTTTTCCTTTCATCTAGATTTAGTTGAATACATTCTTGGCAGGACTATTGCTCTCCAAAGTGTTAGCATCATTAGACTGTTGGGACTGTGCTTGCTGTCATCCTAAATTCGTTTCTAGGTGCTACATTTTGAAGCTCAGAAAAGATACATTCATTATTTATTAAAATTTAACTGTAAATTGGTGCTTCATTACTCTGCTTTTGAAAAGTACTTTTTCTGTAGAAGAGAATTTTAAAGAATTTTGTCATGTGTGTATGCCTGTTCCTTCTCATGATTTTGCTCTGCTAGATTGTAAATTGAGATGTTTTAAATCATGTAATTTTTCCTTATTATAGTTACCGAGTAAAGGTTTTTTGTAACTATTAGATTTGACAGAATGAAAAGAGCACATTTTTCTTGATTTGGATGATGGTTATAAGAAACTCCAAATTTTCTTACTACATTCATATACTTTTGCTTCATTGTCCTCACCAAAAATAACACTGAGAGTGAAAAACTAGCCACAGAGTGGGTAAAATATTTGAAACATGTAAAATTCACAGAGTGCTCATAGAAATAGGAAGAACACCCACAAAACAAACGTGATAGAGAAGGCTGGAATAGAGCTGAATTTTACTAAAAAAAGAGAGACACTACTCAAGTAACAATAAGTATATGAAAGGGGACTTAATGATTGTGAGATAATACTATATACCTATCACAATGATTAAAAATTTAAAAGCTAAGTGTTGACCCAGAGTGCACTACACCTACAGTTGTCATGGAATTAGTTAAAGAGAGAACTTTGGAAAACCAATATCCACTTAAATCTAGCATTCAAAATAAATCAATGAATTCAACAAACACACAGCTCTACATCCAGAAAGTCCACCCACTTGCAATGAATGTAAACATGTATTGCTAACTCTAGCTACGAAGAATCAACATTTAAAGATGTTTTAGAATAGGTCCCTTTCTGTTTCCCAGTTAATATATCTTTGCTTTATGTAACAATTAAAAGCCCTTTTTATTTTAAGATTTTTTTTTTTATGTATACAAGAACTGGGGTACAGGCCAAAGGTGCAGAGGTGAGAGGATTTCCCAGAGTAGAGAGCAGATACACTGCTGGGTGGGGTGGGGGGGCAGCAAGGAGACCTGCTCTCAGGTCTCCTGCACCATGTGGGTCAGCTCCCGGACCAGGGATCGAACTCACATTGCAGTGACTGCTGACAGCTTGATAGCTCTAAGACTTTACCCCTGAGCCATCAGGGAGGCTCTTAAAGGCTTTTTTTAAAAAAAAAAAGAAGCAAATTTAAGTCCAACTTTAGTGACATCCAGCTTTCACTATTGTTTGTCTGTGTCTTTAAGTCCATTGTAACCAGTACATATTAGTCATGTTGCTTTTAGCCCCTGATTTTCAGTGTGCCCTCAAGGAGCATATGGCTGGCTTCTTTGTACTCTTACCCTGCCCCTTTTTGTTGTGAAGTCACTTGTATATGATCTGTGGTTTACCTTGGGGTATTTGGAAATGAAGGGCTTTCAAAAGCTAAGAGGGAGTACTTAACTCTGGGATGATGTTTTGAGGGTTGAAGGAGAATTTCCAGGAAGGAAGGGGCATGTGAGTATAAGCAAGGTTCCAGTCAGGAAAGTTCTGAATTGTATTATAATTTCATAAACTGCCTATTCGAATTTAATTGAGCCATTCTTACTAAATGTCAAGCTTCTGATTTTGGATTTGATTCTATCTACTAAATTTTTTTTTTTTTTAAGATTTATTTATTTATGCTTACAGAATTGGGATACAGGCCAGAGGTATGGTGGGTGAGACGTTCACTGGAGACAGAGTGGGGAGCAGAACAGACAAATATTCTGAAATATACTGCTGAGGGGAACAGTGGGCCGGTCAGGAGAGGTCTGCCATGCCATGTGGGCCAGCTCCCTGGCCAGGGATTGAACTCATGCTGCAGTGACTTCAGAGAGCTTCATAGCATGGTGCTTTAACCTGTTGCGTCACCAGGGAGAGCCCTGTACCTACTAAATTCTAAACTAACTACTTGTACAAATGATTTATTTCACGTTCCCTGCCTCTTACTCTTTTGCTCTGGGAACAGGCACGGAGAAACTATACTATTATGTTTACTACACTTAATTGAAGCAAGGAAAGGATTAGATTTTCATTAATCAATATGCTCAAAAATAAATAAAATTTTAAGCTGGCAAATTTTTAATCATAATATTGAAGTATTCAAATTGAGTTTATTTGAAAAGGTAACTTCTAAATGTGTACCTTTTCCCCAGCATAAATAAATGTTACTTGACTTAGTTAATTTTAGTTTCCTAAACAAATATCTTTTTTTTCCTCATCTTCAAGCATGGGGGGTAAAATACCACCTGCTACTCATAAAACTAAATCAGAAGAAAATGTCAAGGTAAGTTGTGAATTTCTTTCATATGTTTAGTCATAAGATATTATAAGCTTTCTTAGGAGTGTTTTCTTAACTACTGCTGTCAGATTAAATTTCCTCAAGGTCAGTTGGGAATACTATATAAAATGTGTTTAGACAGCAGATATCTGGGATCTGATTTAAAACTGAGGATTTGGCTTGAATGTTTGCTGTTATGGAGTAAATGCTGTTTGTGTGTTACATGCATGGTCTGTATGTGGCAAGCACTGTGGTTATGTGCATTTGTACACATCACCTTGCACACTGTTTTATGCCTTGCAGGTAACCTGTTAAAATTTGCAAAATAAATAAATAGCCCAAATCAGTAGTCCTCAAAGTTTTTGTGCCCTATCCCTAGAGGGATATTTCTAAATGTGATTCATGGTGTTGCTTTGGCAAACTTGCCAAAAGGATATGTAAAACTGGGGAGAGGTTACCAATAGCTGAACCTCAGGGGTTGTGGGGCAGTTAAGTGGGTACTCTTAACTGTTATATTCAGAACTTTTATTTGTCACATTTCTGCCCTCATGTCTAAGATGTTTCCTCTGGTTTTCTGACTGGCTGTTACAAATCAATAAGAAAATTTGCTATGTTACCTACTATAGAACCTTGAATGAGGTTTCTCTGTTTGAATATGAAATTAGATGTTGTATTTTTGAACAAGTAAATTGAGAGAAGGTAAAAACCCAAAAGTCGTTTTTCAGATGCGTCATTTGTCTGAGTTTGTTTCAGGACTCTGGAAAGGCTCCTTGTGATAAACATAGGAAGACAAGGTTACAGTTAACCTTAACTACTAAATTGCTTTGGTAACAAGAATACTGTAATATAGAATTGTAACTGTTCTCACACCAGCATGCTAAAACATGTAGATCTTGCACATGTAGAGACAAACACACTCACATCTTGTAAAAGATAGGGATTTGATTCCAGCTTTTAAGCTCAGCAGCATTGGTAACTGGAAAGGCTGCAGCGCACCATACCTGGCTACTTTCAGAATGGAAAGGAAATTTGCTTTTCATCATGTACATTTATAAACTCTCTGAATTTTCGTCATTTGTATAGTCTGTGTCCATCTCTATTTGCAATTCTAAAGCTTAAAACCCTTAAAAATGTAAAAAGTTTTAGTAAATTTGCTTGGCAATAAAATGTGCTCTGACCAGACCCAAGTTTTTTAAGCCTTTATTATGAATGCTTAAGCTTCATTTTGGGTAAAGAGGAATTATGGGTTATGGAGAGTTGTGGACTGCAGCACCGATTGAGTGTGTCACATAACATATGATATATGTACTGTGTCACCTTTTTAAAATCTAAAGACTTCTAAATTCTAAAACTCAAAAGGATTGAATGAGGGACTGAACCTGTAATTAGCTAAAAAAGAAATGAATACAAAGAGCTAAACCTAGTTTAACAAAAGTAAGAAAGGGAATATTAACTGAAATAAAATGTCTACGAACAGTTTATACATAAATTTGTATAGTATATATATGGGTGTGTTATTTTATAATGACAGCATTGTTTGCCCTTCCTTTGCTAGGAAGAAAAAACAGGTAGTAACAAGGCGGAGGAAAACATAAAGACAGAGGAGCCACCAAGTGAAGAAAGCGACCTAGGTGAGGAGATGCAGTTAGTCTGTGTTTAGTGACCTCTTGACATGGTTCCGGGTTGGTGTTTACTGAATTGGCTAATCAGTGCTGTGTAGTAGAAATATGTGAGCTACAAGTTGCTACATTAAAAAAGTTAAGAACAAACAGGCGAAATTAACTCAAATATTCGATTTAAGCTAATATATCTGAAAGAATATTTCAACATATAATCTCCATGGAAAATTATTGGTACTTCTTTTTCATGGTGAGTCTTCAAAACTCATGATTTTTTAAAATTTCATATAGTTTAGGAATATTTTTTTATGACAAAAGTTTATTTTTACATCATTTTGTAAAATTCATGATGTATTTTATACTTAAAATGACACATCTCACAGCAGGTGTTACATTTTTGTTGGAAATAGTTGGTCTGCATTCAGACTTGAAAATTTGTAGTTGAAAGCAGTGCGTTAAGTGCTCAAGTTGCTTTAACCATACTTAAAAGTGTGTTTGCATAACTGAATCAAGAAGCAAAAACTCAGTTTCTTTTAGTACTTGTATCCATGATAATAGCTGGTTCATTTTATAGTTTATAGCTATGTCATGCATTTGATTTTGAACTTTTTATGGTGAAAATTGACAACTTGTACATAAATATGGAAGTTCTTTGAGACTAAAACTATATACTCTCCAGCTTAGCTGTATAATTTCTTAATTAACAGAACCTTACCTAAAAACTAAGGAAAAGTACTTGCAGTTTTGCAAATTTTGAATCAGTTGTTAACTTTAGAAACGACTTGATGCTCAAAATGCTTAATTGAACATCTTTAACTTTTTAAAACACATTTGTCTGGGCCCACCCTGGTGGTCCAACGGGTTAGGACATAGCACTGCAAGCCAGCCTCAGGCACTTCAGTGCGAGTTCTGTGGCCCCGGGAAGTGACCCACATGGCACGGCAGACTGCTCCTGACCCACCCGCTGCTCCCCTCAGCAGTGTCTTCATCGATCTGCCTGTTATGCTCCCCACTTTGTCTCTAGTGAAGCCTCTCACTGCCCTGGCTTGTACCCCAGTTCTATTTGAATGGATAAATAAGTCCTTAAAAAAATACATTTGTCTTAGAATTTTTTGATAATTTTCATAACAATAATTTTTTAACGCCAATTCTATCTAAAAGCATTTTCTTTTGGA
Organism: Condylura cristata; assembly: GCF_000260355.1. Taxonomy (NCBI): domain Eukaryota; kingdom Metazoa; phylum Chordata; class Mammalia; order Eulipotyphla; family Talpidae; genus Condylura; species Condylura cristata. Next base: position 2,850,251 of record NW_004567105.1, read on the forward strand.
GGCATGAGTCATACCTGTTAAATATTGAATTGGATATGAATTCTAATTTTAGGTAGCTAATTTTAGTTTAATTTCATTGACTGGTAAGAAGAAATTTCTTATCAGTTTCATTATCTGCTAAAATATTCTAATGCTCTACTGTTCTTAGAAACTTTTAAGGGATAAGTTATTTTTTTGGATCTTAGTTCTCCATCATGAAATTTTTGCAGTGCACCTTTGTCCAGTCACTGTCTTAATTACCATTTTATACCACTAGCTTTGGGCTTGATCTGTCTTTATTTTCAAATTAAAATTTACCCATGCTAATTCTTTAAATCAAAAAGCATCACTATTACTTGCTGTCTGCTTAAAATATTTTTTGTTTGTATGAAAAAAAACAAAATACTTGAACTGAATTAATTTGTTGACTAGAACCATATACTTGCCAACATTCCCACATTTACAGTGTGATGGTAAAAATACATGATTTAACAGCTAAAATGAAGTGTAAACCTTTTTTTTTTTAAAGATTTATGTGTCTAGAACTGGGGTACAGGCCAGATGTGCAGGGGGTAAGGGAATTCACTAGAGACAGAGTGGGGAGCAGAAAAGGCAGATGTACTGACATACACTGCTGGTCAGATGCCTGCCAAGCCATGTGGGTCTCCTCCCTGGCCAGGGATCGAGCTTGTGCCGCAGTGGTACTGTGAATAGCTTTGTAGTACTGTGCTTTAACACATTGCACCACCCGGGAGGGCCCTAAAATGTGAACTTACTGAGAGTACAGTTTTATTTTATGGGGAATTTCTTACAACATAAGTATACATAAAATTAGCATAATGTGAATATTTAAATTAAAATAATGTTAAGTGAAATATTCAATGTGCCAATTGAACTAACCATAAACAGTTCACCAGTTTTCAGTAGCCTCTGATGGCTCTTGACTACTATGACAGCATAGGTCTTACCATCATTTTTCTTACTTTTGGCAGAAATTGACAATGAAGGTGTGATTGAACCAGACACTGATGCCCCTCAAGAAATGGGAGATGAAAATGTAGAGGTAAGTTCAATGGTTTGTTACTTGATTTTTTCCTAAGGTTTTTGAAGGTACCACCCATTGCAATAATTTTATGACAGAGTTCTTAACTTTGGAAGGCTTTTTTAATTCTTAATTTAAAAAGCCTTTTAAAGGATTTTGAAGCCTTAAAATAAAAAAAAATCAAAAAACCTAAAAATAATTGTAACGGAATTCTTCAAGAAAAAGCACATATTAAATCTTTCTATGATACATGAAGTAGGGAAGCATTTATTTTATGATGTAAAGTGATTGTGGAAATTCTCCTTTAATCATACTGCCTGTGAAATATTTCTGTTTACCCACTGAATTTAACATCAGTTTGACAGTTTTAGGCTGTACAGTTCACCGAACACATCTGCAAGTGGCATCAGCTAATAATAGAAAATCTAATGCTGAGTTGGTTCCAGAATGGTTTTGGCACAATATTTGCCCTCTGTGATGAGAAGTAGTTCTGGGGGTGGGGAGGACTTGAAAAAATGTTGGGTTTTGGATTAATATTGTGCACATTTAGTAGAATGTTATATAACAGAACATGTGTACATATAACGTATAGTTATATAAATAACTAGTTGTAGTTAATGTATTAATCTATTACCGTGGTTAGTGATTCTCCATAGGGTCATATCATATGTGGTGTATCTTGTATTAAAATAGAAGGGGTGAGAATTGAAGGGCAAAAGTCTAAAAGGGCACTCTTTGGGTTTGATAGTTAAAAAGCTCTGAAATAAAATAAGACATTTAAGAGATTAGTTTATAGTCTCATCGAATAACTCAGATTTTACTTTTACCATTCTTACTTTTATTTTTACCAATGTCTGTGTAGCTTTTAATTCACAAATTTGTGTTATCCTAATTTCTAAAATGAGATTTTTAGTGACAAAGTATTTTTTTTTTAAGATTTTAACGTATTTATGTATGTAGGTTGGCACCCTGGTGGCACAGTGGGTTAAAGCACAGCACTATAAAGCTATCCACAGCCACTGCAGCACGAGTTCATCCTGGCCAGGGAGGTGACCCACAAGGCATAGCAGACTTCTCCTGTCTCCCTGCTGTTCTCAGTAATTCAGTAGACCAACCTGTTCTACTCCCCACTCTGTCTCTGGTGAATCCTCTCATCCTCCACATCTCTGGCCTGTACCCCAATCTGTATGCATAAATAAATCTTCGAAGAAAAAAGAGCTGGGGTGTAGATGAGAGGTTTGGGGGATGAGAGGATTCACCAGAGACAGAGTGGGGAGCAGAACAGGCAGATCTATTGAAATACACTGCTGCAGGGAGCAACAGGGAGACAGGAAAGGTCTGCTGTGCCCTGTGGGCTAGCTCACTGGCTAGGGACTGGGGATTGAGCTCATGCTGCAATGGCTGCTGGATCGCTTCGTAGTGCTGAGACTTAAACCCTTGTGCCACCAGAATCTGGGAGACCTCAGATTCTAATAACAAATTTTAATGTCTACTGGTCATTCACAGGTATTTATGAGATTCTATTTGTACTTTACCCCTTTTTCTGCTGGATTGTTTTTTTTAATTTTCCTTACTGATTTACAATTTACTATTCTGGATATTAACAGCATGTCAATGTTCCATGTGTGTTCCATGTGTTTTCTGATAGTTTGGTTTGTATTCACTATCTTTATGTCCTTTTAAAAATTTTTAAATATAGGCAACTTGATAATTCTTTTTATATTATTTTAGTGCCTCAAGGTTATAAATCCTGTAATATATTGTTTTTTTCCTTAAAATGTTTTGTTTGCCTTTCCCCTTTAATCAGCCTATCAACACTGTTGCTAAAGAATTCCTTTTCTCACTAATGCCAACATGCCCTGCTTCCATTTATGTGGGAGGAGTCTGGTTTGGTACACTCATATTCTGTTTGTCTCATTTTTCCCCATGCACTAGAGACACGTGTCTTAAACTAGCTTTGTACTAAGTCTTTATACAAAATAGCATCAGGATCCCTAGCACTCCAGGAATATTTTGACTGTCATAATTTTAGAATCAGATTGTCATGTCCCATCACCCTCCCGCCAGTCCATCCAATGGGACTTCTCCATTAATTGCATAGAGTAAATCAAGTTAAGGAGAAGATACTTCTCCTAGTGTTGGGATTAACTACCCATAAATTTCATGTCTACCTTATTTTAGTTCTTTCAATAACTTTTTCTCCATAAAGACCTTGTATGTGTATTTTTAAAGAACAGCTGGAAGTATTTTGTCACTATATATAGAAGTAATTTATTAAAATTTGTGTTCTATTTATTGATGGTTGCATTACCTTACATTTTTTATACTTGGGATTTACTGGGCACCTTCAAATCTCAGGTTGTTAGCGTTTCTTAACCCTGGAACATTTTCATCTTCTTTTTAGGAGACTGGATTTTAGTATTCGTGAATAACTCAAAGGAGTTGGGAACCAACGGCAGAACAGTCTGCTTCCATTGGAATGGCGGGAAGCTTAGGCCAAGTCTAAGGCAGAGTGTAGGGAGTGAATTTTGTTGTTTGGTGTGAAAGACCAAGACTCACCCTGTAAGTTTCTTACTAACCAGTTTCATGTACATAGTCCTTAGACACTAGAGAGGAATGAATGAAAGTGGCTACCTCATTACGAAGAAAGTCCAGACTTCTCGCATCTTTTTGTCTGCATTCTCTACTAATTTGACCTTCCATTTCCCCATAGATAACAGAGGAGATGATGGATCAGGCAAATGAGAAAAAAGTGGCTGCCATTGATGCCCTAAATGATGGTAAGATTTTCCCCTCTTCACTGGCTTTCTGTAGCAGACTGAATAGCCTTCTCTGTTGCAGTAGCTCCCGAATAGCGGAAGAATGGGAGGTAACTTCAAATCTATCCAGTATGTCATGCTGGAGAACAGTCACCCTATTCACCTATTCCCTCCTTATTGCGAAAGGGCTGAAATCCCTCAAGTATCTGTTAGTTACCTTGACTCAAGGTAGATAGAATGCAAAAATTGTTTTCTTGATTAAGTATCCTGGTGTTTCCTCACTAAAAAGAGGATGTAAAAGTGGCTTTTCAAAGAGTATATTAAAGGAGTGGCTCTTACTTTTTTACAAGTGGTGCCCATGGGCTCATGTCCATAGTAATAGTTCATGCAACTCCCTTTGCCATACTTGGAAGGAGCGTGACACCACCATCGCTGATAGCTGCTGGTGCACAGTACTTTGGCTGCCATCAGTGGACATAGAAAATGACTGAGGTTTTATTTTTTAATGAGTTGAGTATACTGTTCCAAATTCACAAATACATGCACTACATTTTTTGGTAATTCCACTACCTTACATTATTAGCATGTGTTTATGCTTTTGCAAATGCTTAATAGCTTGCTGACCGAAATGTCTGTTTCCTTTTTGCTTTCTGGTCCCTTTCCCCAGATTATTCTCACTTAAACCTTCTAGTAGTTGTGCACTTTGCCTTGTAACCTGTGATTCACCTTCACATACATTTGGAAACTCTTCGCAGCATTGTGCCTGCTGGAGTCAAACCCGTATCTGCCTTCCCATCTTTATTCTCTTCTTTTTGAGTGTTTACAATCAGACCTCACCTTTTTTACTAGCATTCTACTGCTTTTCTGTAAAGCTCTTCTCTATCTCTCAGCTTTGAACTCTTACCATTCTCTTCCTGACCATTGCGTTTCCACACTGATGGTTTCTTAGTTTCCCTGCTGCCCAAGATTTCTAGTTATCAGACATGTGTTTTCTGCCCTCTAGATTCATGGCAGTTTTGTTTGTTGTGTTTTAATGGGAATTATTTCACTAAGACCTTGGACTAACCCCATTTTGCAGATTAATAGCGTCAGGCTCAGGGGTTTTGATGTGTCCCATTATCTTATGGTGCCATTCCCTCAACTTACTATTTTGTATATAGTTTTAGAAGCTAAGTATTTCTTTTTAACTAGGTTAAAACAAGAATATGAAAGTTTTCATTGAATAAGAATCAACAGTTTTTGGTTTTGCTTTTAATTTTATAATATTATTTTTACATATTTTTGTGCATTTTTCCATCTCAGTTGCAATCCCCTTGGGTTTCCCATCACCAAATCACTGTGTGCCATCACCACAGTCCAGTGCAGTTCCCTCCCCCCGCTGTTTTTGATCCCATTCCCCACTTCACCCCCACAAAATGTCTCTGGCATTTAGCTGTTCATGATTATCATTATTTTCTTGTCTGTTCCGTTATATTCCTGCTCTGAGATTTTTTTTTAAAGATTTATTTATTTATTCATACAGAACTATTGTCTGTTGTATAGGCCAGAGGTGCAGGGGCAGTGAGAGACTCCACCAGAGACAGAGTGGGGAGCAAAACAGGCGGATCAACAAAGCACACTGATGAGGGGAGCAGTGGGTGGTTCAGGAAAGGTAGATATCTGCCGCACCATGTGGGTCACCTCCCGGGGCCGGGATTGAACTCATGCTGAGGTGGCTTTAGCTTCTTAGTGCTGTGCTTTAACCTGCTGCACCACCAGGGAGGGCCCAGAATCAACACTTTTTAATACCTGTACCTCAGAATATTTCTCAGTAATTCTTGTTTTACTTCAGGTGAGTTACAGAAAGCCATTGACTTGTTCACAGACGCCATCAAGCTGAATCCTCGCTTGGCCATTCTGTATGCAAAGAGAGCCAGGTGAGAACACTAACCAAAAAACATCTCCTGATGAATACTCTCTGTTCATTTGCTTAGGTAGGATTGCTTCTGTGGCAGTCCTAAAAGGTGTTATTATTTGAAATGAATGCTTTTTATTATGCCACTTTTTAGTGTCTTCATCAAATTACAGAGGCCAAATGCTGCCATCCGGGACTGTGACAGAGCTATTGAAATAAATCCTGATTCAGCTCAACCTTACAAGTGGCGAGGAAAAGCACACAGGTAGTTAATGGAATTTAATTATTTTCAGAATTTTTTGATTTAAATCGGATGTTTTAATGTTTTCTTTAAGAAACCAAAGTTGCCTGAGGGTTAATTTCAAAACAGTATATACTCAATATGATGAACTGAGAAACTACCATAGGGAACAGATGAGAAAATAAAAATTTTCACTCCTCCCATTCAAAGAAATCACAACTAACAATTTTTGACCACAAAATGTCAAATATAAGGTAAGAATTTTTCTCAAAGAAAAAGAATGAGATTAGTCTTTTATCTCTGTTCTTACAAATTTTATTTTCAGATTTTTCTTTTTTGTAAACTTAAACAACCAGTGTTATATAGAAGGAAAATTATACTAACCTCTTTTTTCTTCCATCACTGCTTGGTCACCTGAAAAATCAGAAAAGGGCATCTAGTGAAACATTGAATTTAATCCAGAATAGTAATCATTCCTGGAAGTAAACTTAACATATAAGTGAGTGTGTGTGGCTTAGGGATGAAGTGTCCGATGACATTTACATCTTAAGTGGATTGAGCGCATTTACACTTGAACTATGGGTGCAGATGAAGATGGGCCGTGCTTGGGATAGCTGTCAGGAGATGCTAGAAAGTAGCTCAGTGGTTTTGAAGACAACACAGTAAAGTAAACACTTTAGAATAAAGTGTTGCGGTACAAGGTGGGTATAGGAGAGCTCAGGCCTCTCTACTGCGCCATGGCCTGAGTTGTCAAGCATTTCTTGCCTTCTCATCCAGGGTAGCCTGGGCTTGTTTTGTGTTCAGTTGCTCCAAACCACTTCTTTGTGGAATCATGGTTAATTTCAGTGGTGATTGTATTTCTCAAAGCTAAGGTTTGACCATTAGGTATGTTCATTTCTTCTTGGATATTTTAACTACTGTTATTTCAGTGACAGCAAAAGCATTTTTTTTTATTACTACAAAAGTTTATTTTTACATCATTTTGCAAGCAAAAGCATTTTTAAAACAGCCATTTTAAGGGGGAAAAGTTTGAATTTTTAGTAATATTTTCTATTAAAATTCAATGTTAAATGTTTTCCCATTTAGTTTTTTTGACAGTATTCTCCTAGGATCAAAAATCTTTATCCCTAGTAATGTATTTGTTAGCAACATATTTGTTTCTTTAACATATTTGAAATTGTTCCAGAATCACATACTTGAAACAGTACACTCTTAAATTGTACAGGTTTTTAAAATTTTTATTATTCTTCAACTATATCCCACTTAGGATACACTTTTAAAGTATTGTCTTAAAAATTACTGGGATTAGTTTTTTTGGTGTGGTTTATGTTATCATTGTTATAAAGATTTAACTGCTTATTTCAGTCTCAAATATTTCTTTGGGCATAAAGCCATGTGCATGTTTAGAGTCAGTGCTGAGTTAGCAGGGGCAGCTCTCGCCCCCTTGCTTGCACCTCTGCTCTATCCCCTCCAATATTTAGTTTCTGAGTTAGCCTTTCTTTCCCTTTTTAAGTAAAATGTACACACAAGTATTATTTTTCTTTTCTGTCTTAAATAGAAAGAAGGTTGCTGACTATACATCATGCTCATTAAGCATGTTTGTGGTAACTTAATGACAAGACATTTAGAAAGTTCATCATATTCTGAATTAAAGCAAATTTTACTTTCCAAAGATTTCTCTTTTTTGTAGAAGAGCAGCTTCATAGTTAGTGTAGAGCCCACTACACTCAACGACGGTGATTTAATTAGTTCATGGCAATATTTGATTTAATATCTGTTTTATAAAAATGCTTTTTTAGTCTAAAGGAGAAAGACAATGTGCTACCTAAGTGGACATGTATAAAGACTCCTAAAGGGTTTAAATCTGTTTCAGACTTCTGGGCCATTGGGAAGAAGCAGCCCATGATCTTGCCCTTGCATGTAAACTGGATTATGATGACGACGCTAGTGCAATGCTGAAAGAAGTGCAACCTAGGGTACGTTACAGTAGGGAGGGAAAGTCCTTTTCATGTGGTATTATATATCAAGTTCTACTACTTGTTTTCAAGCTAATAGTAGAAAGTTAGAAATGGAACTGGGGGTTCAAGTTCATAGTAAGGAAAAATTTAAAAATCCCTAAAATCTTAAGATTTTATGTAGTTTGAGTAAATTGAATGTAGTCTGTTATGTATTAGAAATATACGCAGCCACTGTAAAAAGCATGCAAACTCTGTAGTTAACATTTTTAAACATTTTCAAAATGATAATATGGGGACTTCCCTGGAGGTATAGAGGTTGAAATCTTAGTGCTGTCAAGCTAATGTCAATCACTGTACCTCCCCGGCCACAGAGCTGATCCACTTGGCACAGCAGACCTCTCTTACCTCACCTGCTGCTCCCCTCAGCAGTGTTTTAGTAGATCCACCTCTTCTGCTTCCCACTGAGTCTCTGGTGAATCTCTCACCCTCAGTGCACCTCTGGCCTACACTCCAGTTCTTGTATGCATAAATAAATAAAAATAAATCTTAAGGGCCCTCCCTGGTACCCTTAAACACAGCACTGTAAAGCTATTGTGGCCACTGTAGCAAAGTTCGATGCCCAGCCAGGGAAGTGACTCACATGGTATGGCAAACCTCTCCTGACCGGCCTTCTGCTCCCCTCAGCAGTGCATTGCAATATGTCTGCTTGTTCTGCTCCCCACTCTGTCTCTGGTGAATCCTATCAACACCCTCTCCCCCAACCTCCGGCCTGTACCCCAGTTCTGTATGCATCAACAAATCTTAAAAAAAAAAGAAAATGATGATAAGAATCCAAAAGCAATAATGTTGTTTGAAGATAATTTCTATCTAAAATTGTTAAACTAATTTGTGGGGGCTTATACTAGTACAAGCTTGTTCCCAAAGCTTTTAAGTTAGTGAGAATTTTATTGAATTTACTTCAAAGGTTATTGTGTGATACATTCTAAAACATGAGGTTCTTAAAAAGGTAAATAAGCTAAAGTAATGGTTGAATATGACTCTCACATTTACTATAGTGTCTGAATAACTATTAAGTTCTTCTCTACCATCAAATCCCATTCTCTTTCTAAATCACAGTGTCTTTGTTAAATCCTGAGTTATGCCAGGTCTTTTTTTATACAGTAAGTTTGTATAAAACTGTTAAATTATAAATATGTCTCAACAAAGAAAAATAACTCTTTAACAGAAGTGTTGCTTTGCATTGACCAACTGTTAGAGAAGATTTACTTTTCTGTGACTTTTTCTCCTAGGCTCAGAAAATTGCAGAACATCGGAGAAAGTATGAACGAAAGCGTGAAGAACTAGAGATCAAAGAAAGACTAGAACGGGTTAAGAAGGCTCGAGAAGAACATGAGAGAGCCCAGAGGGTAAAATTTCTGTAGCTAAACCATTGAAAGGATATTTTAGGTTAAAATGTTTAGGATTAACATTCTAATTCCTGGCTATTTTGTTTAATGCTTTCCCTTCATTATCTCTTTAATTTCTGGAGATTTTAAGTCTTTAAAATCTTATGTGAATTTTTATTTCACCAATTGATGTTCTTACTATGTGTTTTAAATTGAGAATTTTTCTTGGACAGGACATTAAGACTTGGCAGTGTTGTTTTCTTGAAGTGTTTTCCCTGATGTCTTAAATTTTGATTCTTTCTGGTCTCAATAGTGGATTCATATTTAACCTGTTTAAGGTTGACTCTAGTTTTATTTTATTCTTGGTTACAGAGTCTCAAAAAATTTAGAAGACAAAAGTTAATCTGTAATTCATCTATAGTATTGTTGCAGTGTTAAAATTTCTTTTGAGTTTTTTCCATGTAAACATTTTACATTGATGTTATCAGTTTATACCTACTTATTTCTGGTATTATTGAATGAAATGACATAAAACCATGTTAGAATTATATGGCTTGTCATTTAATGTTTTTGAGCACCTGTTAGGTTGAATAGGTTGAACTTCACCTAAGTTTTACACTTACATATCTCCTTTTGACTTTATAAGTGGTTTAAGGGAAATTTATATGTGCTTAAAAAATAGCAAAATTAGTGAATCTCCAGTTGTTTGTTGAGTTAATGTAGTGAGGTATAAAAATGATGGACCTAGGAACAAATGTCCTGGCAGTCTTAGTACTCTAACCAGGGGCTTTCAGGTTGAAGTTTTAAAAACAGTTAAGCATGTACAGTTTTCATATATATGCAGGGTCATACATACAGAAATGTGTTTCTTTCCATTTCTTCCCCCCACCCCCACCTCCCAACAGGAATAAAACACTACTTGAGATTATTGCCAAAAGTAATACTCATTCAGAATCCATTTGGAATACTTTGGTGGTGTGTCCTTGGCATTTGAAATTTGACTGTTTTCTAAGTCCTTTAACTAGCTTATTTTCTTCATGATTTTGTATGGGAAAGGTTGGAGTGGACAGCAGACTTCCCCTTACCCATTAGATAATTTATTCACTTTTTCTATTGAAGGAAGAAGAAGCCAGACGACAGTCAGGAGCTCAATATGGCTCTTTTCCAGGTATTTTTAAAGAAAAGTTAAAACTATTAATGGTGTAAATAATTGGAGAATATTCTGAATTGGGGGCTGAGATAAGTATTTTATGTTCAGTAGCTTTGGCCTATGGTACACTTTAGAATATTAGTCTCTAGAAATCTTCATTCTCATTAAAATTTTATTGTCACTGGAAATACAGTATATTTCCCTGACAATTTGAGCAACATAATTCTTAACAATAGCTGATAATGTTGAGGCTTGGTTATTGTAATTCATTTTAAAACTGTAAATAAGAATTATAATGTATTCTAAGTATTTCTAAATTGCCATAATGAAATTTTGTTCCACTGTACATTGGTATTCATTATTATACGTGGTAAAACACTATGAAATTATTAAACAAAAATTGTTTTGGGTCCATTGTAAAATAATACACTTTCTTGCAAATGTTAATGATCAGAAATTACTAGTGATGCAGAGCCTTGAATGACAGCAGATCTCTGCAGTATAGGTAGAAGAGCGGTTTAAATGTCTCTCGGAACAATTTTTTTTAAGAAATTCTTTTTTTAAATTTATGTACATAAGGACTGGGGCTGGGTCAGAAGTGGGGGAGGAGGGAGGATTGGTGAGAGGATTTACCAGAGATAGAATGGGGAGCAGAACAGGCAGATCTACAGTGGGTGAGATGAGAGGTTTGGTACTCCATGTGGGTCAGCTCGCTGGCTGGGATGGAATTTATGCTACAGTGGCTGGCAGTAACTTGATAGATTGCTGATGCTGAGACTTTAAACCCTGTGTCACCAGGAGGGCCCAACTTAGAACAATTTTTGATTAATGAGACATTGTGAAATGTGTATAAAAGTCAGAAAGAGGCCCTCCCTGGTGATGCAGTGGGTTAAAGCACAGCACTGCATGTGAGCCACAGCCACTTCAGTGCCAGTTTGATCCCCGCCTTGGAGGTGACCACATGGTGAAGCAGACCTTTCCTGTCTCACCTGGTGCTCCCCACAGCAGTGTACTTCCTCAGTCTTCCTGTTCTGTCTCTGGTGAAGCTTCTCACCACCCCTGAACCTCTGGCCTGTACCCCAGTTCTGTATGCATAAGTAAGTAAATCTTTAAAAGAAAAAAAAGTCAGGAAGAAATTTTATTTTTACTTGTGTAATTCTGATGGGAAATCAGCTCCCTTCAGCTATTTAATAGTAACTAGTTTCTTTTAAGAAGATTTAGACAGATACCACCACTTAAACTTACATGGCACTAGTTAGAATTGTTACATGGTCAGAGATTAGAAAAGGTAGCTCTGTTTTGATTTGTGTGGAACAGCTTAAAGAAAATTTAAAGAACATACACTGAAGGTGAGTTGCTATGGGAAATAAAAGCAAAAACATTTTCAGTGCATTAAGCTTACTTCCTGTTTAAAATATTATGTCACGTGCCTTTGTTTTGGAAGATGACCACAAATGTAGGCAGGACTAAAGATACTCTTTGTTTTGTACGTGGATTTTATTATCTGGACTTGACAAACAGGCCAGTTAACATTTTTATGGGAAAAAATTTTTCCAGTCACTTAAGAGCAGCCAGAGAAGTTAGAAATTATCTTCTGGCCCCTTAGCTCTCCTTATTTGATTGTTAGTTATTTATGGGCATGTTTGTGTTGAGGCAAGTGAAAATGCTTTGTTACACTGTAGTCTTCACAGATAACAAAACCAATAGGCTAACTGATATAATAAGCAAGAGTTAAATTTTACGGTATGTTTTTGACCACAAAAAAAAAATCACCAAACTTATAAATGAAGAGTCTAAGCATTTTTTTCTTTCTTTCTTTCTTTTTTACACTTTAATACAAAATAATCATTTGTGTTCATTCATTCCTCAACCTACTTACTCCAGTTGGGTCAAGGTGGTCAAGGTGGTCGGAACCTATCACAGCAGTGCAGGACCCCAAGGCAGGTGGGACCAGCCCTAGCCAGTACACCCTTTCATGGTGGGATCAGGCACACATATTCACAAAGGAAGACTAAAATTCTGTTTGCTGGGGTATTGTTCTTAGTGTGAAGAAACAGAATTTTTGTTAAAAATGCAGATTCTCAGTTTGACATTCAGAAATTATAACAAGGCCTTTATGTAGTTTTTGAGGATATTCTAGAAGGATAGCATTTAAAAACACTCATGAACTAACTTTAAATTGAAACAGATAATATTAAAGAAGGTTTTAAGATGTGATTTATTAGACCTTTAAATTTTGTGATTCTAAGAGACTTAATCTTTCTGTTTTAAGGTTAGGTTAGTTTTCTTGACAATTTTTTAGGAAAACTGAATTAAGAAGGTTGCAAATTATGATTTATAGCCAAGAGAGTTTAAAATTAAAAATTTACTCTTGTTACTGCCAATCAGAATGTTCAGACTGTTTTGTATTTAGTAGTAAGACTCTTATTCTTTGTGCATACAGGTTTGAGTGCTTGTTACATTAGTCAGAGAAAATAGTATATTATCAGACAGCTTGGGAATATGGTTGATTCTATACAAGTTCTTTCATTTATTTTTGCAGGTGGCTTTCCTGGGGCAATGCCTGGTAGCTTTCCTGGAGGAATGCCTGGAATGGGAGGGGGCATGCCTGGAATGGCAGGAATGCCTGGACTCAATGAAATTCTTAGTGATCCAGAGGTTCTTGCAGCCATGCAGGTAAGACTTGGAAGAGCAAAGCTGGATTTCATATCACTCAGGCATCTCTTTCAGAGTTTGTACAGACACAGAGGTTACTGTTAGCTATGTTTTATTGATCTGAATTACCAAATTTATGATTATTCAGTTGTGATTTTCTTTTAAGATTTACTTATTTATGCATCTAGAACTGGGGTACAGGCCAGAGGTGCAAGGGTTGAGAAGATTCGCCAGAGACGAAGTGGGGACCAGAATAGGCAGATGTACTGAAATACACTGCTGAGGGGAGCAGCGGGGACACAGGAGAGGTCTGCCACACATGTGGAGCACCTCCCTGGCCTGGGATCGAACTCATGCGTGCTGCAGTAGCTGCTGATAGCTTCAGAGTGTGGCACTTTAACCCATTGTGCCACCAGGGAGGGCCCTTAGTTGTGATTTTCATTTTTTCTTTCAGGATGAAAAGTTTCACTTTTTAAGAATTAGTTTGTGGGAAAAAGTATGTAATTTGTGATTATAGCCACTTTTTTTTGTTGATATTAAAATTCTGTGTACCTTTTTCCCATTATCTAGTTCAAGTGACATAACTGACTTTGAAGTAACATTAATATTTATAATTCAATGACATGCCTAGACCCCAGTTAACTTTGCAAAGACAAAATAAAGAGATAGGAGTTAGGTCTGCATGAAAGAGGTAGAATTTAGGAAACACATTTGATGACCTAATAGAAAACACAGTTTTAAATAATTTTTAAAAAACAAGTACCTTTTTTTTGCAGGATCCAGAAGTTATGGTGGCTTTCCAGGATGTGGCTCAGAATCCAGCAAATATGTCAAAATACCAGAGTAACCCAAAGGTTATGAATCTCATCAGTAAATTGTCAGCCAAATTTGGAGGTCAGGCGTAATGCGCTGACAGATAACACCTATGCTGAAGGAAAAGCAACTTAGATCACCTAATGGATGTCGCAATAATACAAACCAGTGTACCTCTGACCTTCTCCTGAAGAAAGCTGGGGTGCTTTGAAGATAATCCCTACCCCTGTACCCCAAATTGCAGCTGAAATATTTTACAGTGGTTTGCCATTAGGGTATTCATTCAGATAATGTTTTCCTACTAGGAATTATAAACTTTAAATACTTTTTAAACCTTAAAAATATTTAAAACAAATTAAAAGGGTGTGTTAATCCCTACAGTTTTCTTTATTAATCATTTTGGGAGTTTTCTTTGAATTACTTGGGCAAGGAAGATGATTCATTGTTCAGTTTGAGAGATATTAGTTGGAGGTAAATAAGAAATTGAAACAAATTGTTTGAAGTTGGATATATGGTCTCTGAGGCATTTTAATTTGTCTTTTTAAATGCTTTATTTAAAAAAATATTTTGACAAAACTGTTGGGACCATCCGTATTTGAGTGGGACTAGGTGGGGACTGGAAGGCCTTGGCTGGGCAGCAGCACTCACCCCGGGTCCAGTGACACCCATGTGCGGGTGCATTGACATCTTACACTGTATTGAAGGGATTATTTTTTATAATGCTGCAGTCAAGTTGGCTGACTTACCTATTGTCAGAGCTATGAAATAAGTGTTTAATGTTATTTCCACATAGGGAAAATAGGGAAATACTTTCTTTTTTTCTAGTTCTGTTTTTATTACCTTTCCTGGTTGGAAGGTTGGCCTTCTCTTTGTCTTATTTTCTGCTTTCATAGTTTTCCCTCCCTTACTGTTCTTGGGCTAAAGATAGTCCATTTCCACTAGTACCATCACTGCTGCCATCACTCACAGTATAATTGTGCAAGCATTTTTAATGCTGAGTTCAATTTAATATATTACATACAGTAACTATGAAGGGTAATACCCCAGACAGCTGTAGTTTCTTACTTGGTGAGAGGTTTCATGTTTAATTGTCTTAGATTTCCACTTAGGTATAATTTTATCACATCAAAAGATGTTGGAAGGAAGGATTCCTTTTGGTTTTTTATTTGGGAAATAACTTGCCATTTGAATCTTGTAGTATTCATCTTTGTATTTTGGAGCATGTGAGGTTTGAGTATAAGGATGTACATACACAGTGGGGAACCTAACTTCTGATCTAACATGAGTTGGGAAATTGATGACATCCATTGGCTTGTCATTGTGGAGTTGGTGGCATCATGAGAGATTGTTTTCTTCTTCAGCTCTTAAATACTATGGCCATATCACCACCCTCTCTTTTCTTTCCTCTATCTCCTCCAAGAATAAAGAAAATAGGTTGTCTGTAAAACATTCAACTTTCCATTAAATAAGCTAAAATTCAGGCATGGCACCAAGAATTCTCTAGGTTTCTCCCTATTTTTCAACTTCAATTGCTTGTATTTGAAAGCAATTACAAAGGGTGAGACCCTCTGTATTTTGATTATTTGAAGAATCAGTGGTAGAAGCAATAAAGAAATTCCATGGAATACATTTCTGAAATGGCACATTCCTGAAATCATAATTAAATTGACTCATCACATTTTTACCCTTTGCTGTACACAAGCATATAGAAGTGCATCTGTTACATACATGAGAAAAACTTATATGCTAATGAAGCATGCTTTTTCTAAACCCTTTAAAAATACTCAGCATATAAACTTGCCTTTGAACTTGTGTTCTTTTGTTGATCTCTTTCCTTTTCAAAGTTCCCAGTGTGTACTGTGAATAACTCAAGAAGATCAATTACTTCTGGGTTCCTTAGTTGATTTACTTAATTATATATCATAAAATTGCAAATATTAACCATATATGGATCTACGTAAAATTGGTCTTCTGAAAATGTGTCTGGTTCTATAAATGCCAAGTACATTCTTCATTCTTCATAGACACTCAGTGACACCCTCAATGTCATTTCTAAACCAGATATATTCTGTTCTTGTACTAATGATGCTATAAAGAAAGAAAAGAAAAGGTTTCTTTTTGCCTAAAAATATACAGTTATTGGATATTTCTAGCTATGTTAAAAATAAAGAATGGTTTCAAACTGCATGTTGGCTCCCTCCTACCCCGAGCCCCTTTGGCAGCTTGTGTTCTTTTTCTTTCATGTGTTTAGCATTAACGTCATTAACTGGTCACAAAGAGTTCAGGTTATAAAGCAGTGTTAAAAAAAGACCTCTAAAAAGTATATTAGCCAAAGTTATTCAGAACCTCTCTTTCTCAGTAGCAGTACATCACATTCGCCATATTCAGAAGATAGCTTACAACTCTAGGTCCAAAAAGTGCTGGTGCTATCTTCTAGCTTGAAGTGGAGAGGATGCCAGGATGATAGGTGCTCAGAGACTGAGGCAAATGTGTGGGGTCAACATTTTATTCCTCTGCTTACCCATTGGTCAGGTTTTTTTTCTTTTTTTTTTCCTTAAGATCATACATAGCCACAAAGAAAACTAGAAAGTGCTAGGCTAAAGCTATGTGGTCATATTCCTAGCCACAAAATTAAAGACAAGACCTGGGGTATCAACTAGCAGTTGCTTACACTAGCAAATACTGACCTAACAGGTAACCAGGGAAACAACTTGTATTTTAGATATATGCTAATATCTAAAATGAATGCACCTAAGTAAGCTCCTCAGGTAAGTAATACTTTACCCTTAAACTTAATTTGCAAGTGTTTATTAATTCTGATAACCTTGCAGGTAAGTACTTTACCCCTGTTGTATAGGTGAGGAAACTGAAGCACTTGCATGAATTGCCAAGGGTATCAGCTGACAGTTTGTGCAGCTGGGATTCTTACCACTCTTGTATTTCAAAGGTAGGTCTTGCTATGCTCTGCTGCCCCTTTCGTGGACCAGGATGCTTTTTACAGAACTAGTGTTTAAAGAAATTTGAAAACTATATTTAAAGGGGATTGGCTAGATAAGGAGTATCACATTGCTAGGTGTGCTAATATGCTGATGTCAACAAGGTTTTCTTGTAGAGAGGCGAAAGCATATCTGATGTGCTTTGTGTATTTGTGATAGACCCGATAGTAAGGGAAAGGGGAAAACTAATTTACAAAATTATGGTGTGGCAATTAAGTCCAGTAACCTACCAATATTTACAAACACTAGTGTACTTCATAATTGAGTGCATTGGGTTTGGGGAGAGAGGCTAATAGTCAAAAATAAAATTAACTGCTCAAAAGGCAAATGTAGGTATGGCATGTTAAGTTTGCAAATGTTTGAAATGACTGGTATTGAGCCCTTTTGTAAAGGTCCATGATTTTCTGTAAGATTTTGAAAATTTTAGGTACAATCCTAATTCTAAAATTGCAGGTTCTAAATATTTGGCAGGTACAGTAGTAAGGAGGTGAGGAAAAAGTATAAAAACGTTTGGTGCTCTGAAAATCAAGGTTTCTGGTTTATGATTAGCATTCACTCGCCCAGATGACTGTGCCAGTATAGAATCAACATTCACCTGGCTAGTACCTTTTACTCATTTTGTGCTGATGTGGGTGTAAGCAGGTTTTTTTATTGTTTATATACGGCAGAATTTTTAACACTTTGCAGTGTGCTTGGTGGTTACATAATAAGGGACATAATAGGTAATTTTGAATACTAAAAAATGAAGCAAAAACGATTTTTAAAGACTGGGAATAACGAACATTATTACATAGTTACTGTTTAATAAGTGATAGCCTATGTAATTGCTACAATTTTCACTGCATTTTCTGATTGTGACAACTGTTTTCCATGAGAAAATTTCATCTCCAGAGTGTTTTTTGACAAGATTTGACATCGATAGACACTTATGTTTGAGGTTGGTGCCCTACAAGTAGGATTTGTGCCAAGTTGTGTGTCCTGCCAGCATAAAGGGGAGTATGAGATGTGTTGTAAGCATGCATGCTACATCCGTTTCTGAAGAGAGCCCCCGATTTGATTAGGAATCAGAACAAATCTGCTTAAATTTTACAACGGACCCGCTTCTCTTGTCATGTCCTTAGAGTGTGGTGGGGGTATCCCCAAAAGCCCTTCCGCAGGACGCTGGGTAGTAACCACCTGAGGGGGTACCACTAAACCCACTGTCTCCACCCCCTTTCCCGTGCTCACTGAGTGTTGCCCCATCCTAAATAAGGGAATGTCGGTGGAAAGAGGGCTTAACTAGTGGTCAAAATGCTTCTGCAAATTTTGTGGAAACAAGGTAAACATGGCCAGCGCCGCCTAGGGAGCGTGATAATGCGCACGCTGCACTGGCGGGGCTCACGGGCTGGGCTCAGGAGTTAGCCCAGGTACTAGCAAAGTGACGGTACTGCAGCCCAGACAGGGCACGTGCCCGGGAAAGAAGGTCCGAAACCGCGAGTCGCGTTACGCGGTTAGGGGCGGAAGGTGGTTTCTCTCTGGTCTGGTTGGTCACTTCGCAGCGTGGGGCTTCTTTTTTTCAGTCTACAGTACGCTTACATAAGCTTAACTTTCTAGCCCTCACACAGTGGGGTTTTTCACAGCGGAACCCCCGGAGCTCAGGTTCACACCACCGCACCCCTTCGGTTTTCAGAGGGAGACTTGCCCGTGCCTCGGCCAAAACGGGAAGCTACAGAAAACACTCGCGGGGGGGAGCGAGACTCGAGTCCCTCATCTCGCTGGTTTCCAGTTTGTCTTGTGAAGGGAGGTATTGGGAGGCCAGTAGGCTTCCTGAGGTCCCCAGTCGCGGTGGGAGAAGCGCGACTGATAAGAACCGGGCGCCTAGGAGCTGTCAGACCCGCGTCCGAACGCGCCGGTCGGCGCTCCCGCCGCCCGCGAGCTCGGTGCCCCGCGAGCCAATCAGAGCCCAGGGGCGTTTCCGGACCCGCCCCCTGGCCGGAAGCCGCGTGTCCCGAGACCCGGAAGTGGTTGTTCTGGAAGGAGGCGGGTCTGAGGTGGGACAGGGGCGCTCGCGCCGGCGATTGCGGCGCTGCACTCCCTCGGCGGGCTGCGGCTTCTGCGTGGACGGTGTGCTGGGATCGCGGGAAGCCGCTCCGATGTCGTCCGTGCTGTCCTACGAAAGCCTGGTCCACGCCGTGGCCGGGGCCGTGGTGAGGCGGGGTTTTCACTCCCGGGCCTCCCCGGGTGGGCGCATCTCTGGAGTTGGTCCCGGGACGCGGCTGGGGGTTGGGGATGAGGACGGTCGAGGGGGTTGTGGTCACCTGTCCCGGCTGTGGGACGGAATGGAGCTGGGCATCGGCGGGAAGAATTTGTAAGGGCTGACGCACACCCCGGCCCGACCCCGCGCAGGCCCTCGGCATGTCCGGGCTGTGGACCCACCCCCACCCCGTGCCACAGGCAGTGGAGATTATTGCTGCCACTTCGCCTTCTGGAACGGAAAGGCCAGTCTCGCCCAGCCTCGGGCGCGAACTTGGTCTCCCGGGCGGGTTCCGCTGTGTTAACGGCACCCGCGCACGCGCTAGCGGTGGAAGGGGCCCCCGTGACCAGCGCTAGTGGCCGATGCGGGTGGTTTTCTTTATCAAAGTCAGAGCGGCCCTCACCTCACAGGTCTCCTGCCGTAACTTGGGCTTCTCCCTGTCTCCGTTCAGTTTCGTTGCAACTTTCCACCCCGGGCTTGGGTCGCTTCCTAGCCCGCTTCCCCTCGTGTCTCTGACCGTCCACTCTCATATCCCGCCACCGCGGTCGACAGGCACTTGTGGCACTTGAAGCCACTGTGACTTTAGGGGACTAGCGCTGGGTCCTCTCCTTGCGGCCCCTCACAATTTCATTGGGAGCTCCTGTTCTGTGGAAAGTCATAGGACTGAGCTCCGCCGCCCCCGTGCTTGACAGGTAGGTGGCCTCTGAATGTCACTGTAGCCTGCAAGCGCGGCTGCCGACGGCCACCTCCAGAGTAGCCAGGAGACTAGTGGCACAGGACTCCTTGGCGAGCCTGCCACGCTTGCTTCACTCCGTTAAGTCAAAAGAGCCTTTCCTCCATGGGAAGCAGCAGATGGAAACGTGTGACTGCCCTGGGTTGTGCCTGTGTGTCCGGACTGGGGGGAACAAAAAGCCCAGTAGGTTCTGGGACCCAGATTGCATGAGAATAACTCTGAGTGGGAAAGAGCGAGTTCCCGCGGATTTGAGGCAGCGGCAAGCTGCAGATTAACCTCTGAGGCTTAGACACTCTGGCTGCTGTGTAGACTGAGAGGGAGCAAGGGTGGAAGCAAGGACGCTGATGGCTGGCTGTTACTTGGTTTCAGTCACGGGAGTGGCCGGGACCGATTTGGTAGCAGAGGCAGTGGTGGGAGGCGCCCGGACTGGGCCTTGGAGTATATCTGGGTTACAGCCCTGGGCTCTGACAGTAGACTGATGAGGGTGTGACAGAACTGGGGTGGTCTGCTCCAAGGGCTTTCTTTCTGAGCAGGTATAAAGGTGACGTTCCCATTTTCTGAGAGGGTGAGAAGCAGAAAGGAATAGGTTTGTGGGAAAGATGGAGAGTTGGTTTGGTTTGGAGCACATAATTTTTGAATACTTAAGAATAGTCTTGAGGCTAGACGAGGTCACAAAGGAAGTGAGTGTGGACTGAGAAAGTCTCAGTGACTGAGCCTCAGAGCACATGACAGTAAGAGGTTGGGGGAATGACATGCACCAGCTGAGGCGTCTGCAAGGGCCAGTGGGGTGAGTGGAAGCTAAGAGAATGTGGCGCTCTGGAAGTCACTGGGGAGGGGGATGAACGTAGGGTCAGAGGCAGCTGAGGACCTACCTGTGAACTTAGCAACGTGCTTATCAATATGGGTGTTCCAGGGGCTGGTGGAGTGTGAGGTGAATGGTTGGGGTGCATCTAAGAGACTATGGGAAGAAGAAAAGAGTTTGTTCTCCTTTCTTTCTCACAAGAAAAACAACACATCACACCGTTACTGAGTTTTCTATGCCCAGTTCTGAGAGGTAGAAATCTAGTGGAGAACAAGGTCTTTTTCTTCATGAAGTTTGTATTCCCGTGAGGGAGTCAGACTATGAATAAACAAAAAATAGTAATTTTAGGCCATGTTAAGTGCTAAAAAAGAAATAAAGTAAGGGTTGGCAAAGCTTCTCTGTAAGGCAGCAGGTGGTAATATAACACTCTGGGGCCCTCCCTGGTGGCGCAGCGGGTTAAAGCTCAGCACTATGAAGCTCTCCTCAGCCACTGCAGCAGGAGTTTAATCCCTGGCCAGGGAGGTGACCCATGTGTTGCAAGAGACCTCTCCTGTCCCCCTGCTGCTCCCCTCAGCAGTGTACTTCATTGATCTCCCTGTTCTGCTCCCCACTCTGTCTCTGATGAAGCCTCTCACTGCCCCTGCTCCTCTGGTCTGTACCTCAATGCTGTATGCATAAATAAATACATTTTAACACACACACACTCACATATATAAACACTGTATGTCTCTGTCACAGCTACTTAGCAGCCATTGACAGCACCTGATTGGGCAGAACTGGGCTCTGATAAACCCTGCTTACAAAGCTGGTGGGTGAATTGGATTTGACTTGAGGCCCTGTATTCTGAACCCTACTGTAGAGAATGACTAGGGCTTGAGGTGATATCTATTTAAGAAGACATTTCTTCATTTTTCTCTTGTTAAAATTCAGTTTGAAATTACACATTCTGAATTTGCTCTGTTCTTCCTCCTTAAGCCTTGGTAGATTACCTGATACATATTTTTTTAAGACTTGTTTATTTATGCATACAAGAACTGGGGTATAGCCAAAGGTGTGGGAGCGAGGCGGGGGGATGAGAGGATTCACCAGAGACAAGAGTGGGGAGCAGAACAGGCAGATGGATGAAGTACACTGCTGAGGAGAACAGAGGTTGGATCAGGAGAGGTCTGCTGCATGTGGGTCACCTCCCTGGTAGAGGATCCAACTTGTGCTGCAGTGGCTGTGGATAGCTTCACAGTGCTGTGCTTTAACCCATTGTGCCACCAGGGAGGGCCCCCTGATATATTTTTATGAAAAAAGTTTTTTTCCTGTTGCTTTCCCTTAGTGCCAACTGCCTCTAGTACATATCTGAAGGAGAAGTTGCATTGTTTGTTGTTTTGATGATCATGCTGAAAAGCAGTTTTCAAACCTTCTGCAAGCCTCTGTGTTAAGATTAAACTGTAGGTATGGCCCCTAACTTTGTTCTGGCGTCACCAAAGGGGAAAAGTCATAGCAGAAAATATCACTACAGTTAATGAGAAAAAATGGCATTACTTTTAATGCTATAGTATAGTGGCAATGCCTTGATCTTAATTAAATGTTGTGATTCTCGACCAAAGCTTAGATATAATCAAGGAGATCAGTTTAGCATAGTGACTGAGAGCACTTGAACACCTGACTTGAGCCAGGGAGGGGCTGGTGTCCCCATACTAGCCGTGGGTGACCTTGGTGTGCACCAAGGTGCTGCTTTTCTCCAAAGGTTTGTTGGATCATTGGTTAAGATGTTGACTTACAGCTTTTTTGAGTTGGTTTTCATGTTTGCTTATTCACTTCCTTCAAGTTCTGTGCTCTCGCACTAAGTGTGGTGTTATCCACACACGAGCATTTTAAAATAAACAAATTAGTGATTTTGAATGACCCCTTGGGTAATTGCAGATAATCTCAAGTGTTTCAGAATCAGATTTGGGCTTTTTCGTAAGAATGCTGTACCTCCAGTTGATGGTTAGAAGTTACACTAATTGTCTAAGATAAAATCAATGCCACATAGGTAAATAACTCAAAATTTCAAGTATAATTAGATTTAAAATTTTATATCCTTGATTCTCATTAGATTAGCTATAAAAGGGAGTTTTTTTCTATAAATGTGCATTTGCAATTAAAAGGGATTCTATTATTCTAGAACTTCAGAAGTGCAGTTGGTGAAATGGCCTGGAGGAGTTTAGACACTAAGCTGTTTTTGGAATTTTAAGGCTAATAATTAATCAGTAGCTTACAGGGGACTTCCCCCACCCATTGTTTACTTAGAGAGAGAGAGTGTGTGTGTGTTTTAATTGCATAATTTATGTTTTACAAGAATTATATTGAATAATAACTAAAAATTTTCAAATCATGCAGAAATATGAAAAAGCTCTTCTCATTTCTCTTGCCACCCTTCTCCCCCCACTACTGCTCTGTGACTCAGAGCCCAGCCAGGCACACCTGTCCTCAGAACTGTCAAAGAAAGCTTATTCAGCAGCTCTCCTGCCTGCCTGTGACTGTGCAGGTACCTCTCTTTTTCTTTCTCCTTTAACTAATAAAATGTAACTCTTAAAATGTAAAAAAAAAAAAAAAAAAAAAAGCTTATTGAGGACAGTTTTCTCCATCTGGTATCATCAGAAAAAAATATGCACCACTTCCTGGACTCTAATACATGCACTTTTTTTTTTACATTGGATCTTTTACTATAGGGACACCTGCCTCTTAAAAGTAGAAATCAAGAAATCACTCTTCATGGCCTTTTGAATGTAAAGGTCAGAGAAAGAGCCCTTGTCTTCCTCCTTAATATACAATGGCGATATGGATAAGGCCCCTGGTACTGGGGAGAAGTGAGCTATATACCTGTGAAGGTGATGGGAAGCTCTCCAGGGTGCCATGGTAGACCAAGTCTTGAAGGAAGAATAGGAGTTTGGTAGGCAAAGTGGGTGTACAAAGCACCTACATATAGGCAGCAGGTTAGACAGAACAAAAAACATATTCAGAGTCTCTGGTGTGTGAATCAGCATTTGGGTAAACCGGGTTAGTTCCAACGTATCTGGGTTAAAAGATGGAAGATGAGTGGGGCAGAGGATATAAAATTGGAGATTTCATACTATACAGAGAAGATTAGGTTAAAATTTATCATTGAGTGTTTGTCAAAATGGGGTAGTATCTTCCTTGTTCTGGCTTCTCTGTGTTTACATACAAAGAAACACACGTAGGTTTTTATGTTTATGTAAATTGATCGTGGAGTTTCATACCCTGGGTTTTTGGTTTAAGAAAATTAAGCATTTTCCCATGTGTAATAGTTAGGATTCTCTGGTTGCAAGCTGGAAAATCAGACTTCGGGTGATTTAACAAAACGGAAGTTTATTGGTAAGGCTTTTAGGAGATTCTGGGATGTCTGGGGTGACCAAAGACTTGGATTAGGAAGTAATTCACCTATTCCAAAAAGATTTCTGAAGCAATCATTGCAGAGTGTCTGTCGGGCACTACCACAGGGATCAGTGGAATCTCTCGCTGTTTCTTCTGCCCCTACAGAATTCCACTCAGGAGTCATTCTCAGGAGAGTCTCTGCTAAGCACAAGGTCTTGCACCTACCCCTTGGCTGTTAGGGAGGGAAAGCAGGGTCTGGCAGAAGGAGCTTTCAGAGGCTTTTCAGCTGTTGTAGTGGAGGGTGGACTTCAGGATTTAACATCCTACCAAGATTGGGCATAGTGGGAAGAGGTGAAGAAAATCATTGCACCCTTACAAAAAGGAAATGAATGATGCTGTGCGGCCTGAAAAATGTCAGATCATGTTATTAAAAGACTTTAAAAAATCATTAAACTATTTTTTTTTAAAGATTTATTTATTTGTGCATACAGAACTGGGGTACAGGCCAGAGGCTCAAGGGCGGCGAGAGGCTTCACCAGAGACAGAGTGGGGAGCAGAACAGGCAGATCAACAAAGTACACTGCTGAGGGGAGCAGCGGGCGGGTCAGGAGAGGTCTGCCACGCCATGTGGTCACCTCTGGGGCAGGCGGGAATCGAACTCATGCGGAAGCGGCTTTAGATTCTCAGTGCTGTGCTTTAACCCGCTGCGCCACCAGGGAGGGCCCATTAAACTATTTTTTAACTAACTATTCCATCCAGTTATTGAGAGGGGTTCAGCTAGGAGATGCTCAAGAGGAGTGGGGAGGAATATTCTGTCATGCTGGTACTTCATATTTAGTGCAGCATAAATGTTACAACTTTGGCATAATGAAACTATGGGGTTGCTTACTTAAGTGCCTCCCCCTAATGTCACTCATTGATTTTTAGATTAAAAAAACCTGCATTCCTTGATTCACTTTAGTTGATGCTGATTCTAATTTATTAAAATGTCGATAACCTCCTAGGGTGTTGCAAATATTAATATTATAAGTAAAGCAGCTTTTATGTGATCTGACTTAGGGGCTCAGTGAGTGGAAACTGTTAATCATTTGTTCACTATTATGTTTCACTTCCTGCATATCCTAACTTGCTTGCATTTGTTAATTTAATAATAGCATATAGCCTTCCCTAACTGCAGACCCTTTTCCTGTCTATGAATAACTTGGTTAGGCGACATGGCGAGTGGTTAGCAGTGTGGCCTCTGCAGCACTGCCATTTACCACCTGTGTGACTTTGGACATGTCTTTCAACCTTTTTTTTTCTTTGCCTTTGTTTCCCTAAAGACTACAGAATGCACTACACTGTTTCCAAGATTCTTGGACAAGTGTCTTTATTCTCACTCTGAAATAGTGAAAATAGGGCTGCTGAGCGTCCTGGTCAGGATTACCAGTGAGCTGGCTAGAGGCCTGAGGCCAGGATCCCCTTGCTGCTCTTCCTTCCCTACCATGCCTAACTGCCTTCTTCCTCTGTAGGTCTTGTCCCTTTGCCCAACCCCTTGTTTAATTCAAAGCTAATCTCAGTACATCTTTAGATTATCAGTGTTACTTGATGTTGAGTGTTAAGTATAATTAGGTGTAACCAACCTGGAGGCCCTTGGACAGCCGTACTTAAGCCCCGGCTTTACAATCCAAATGTTCAGTTCTATTGAAAGGGTTTTCTTTTCCACACTTGGCTTTCCAGATGCAGAGTTTGACTCTAGTTGCTCAGATTCTCATGGGATTAACTTAAATTGGTAAACATCTGAGTGGGTAATGTTGCTTTGGTTTAGAAAGCTTAAAAAGTGGTGTTTAGACAAAGTGGTGTTTATACACTTTATAGCTTTGTCTTTACTTTCTATCCATAACTTGCTGTTTTATTTCATTGAGTCTTGTAATAAATTAAGATTGAATTATTATAAATCTCATAGTTTTAGAACATCACTCATTGTCTCATGACCTGATATCCAAACAGTGTTTTGGAGCAGATTTATTCAAGTTTCACAGTAAAGTTGAGAGGAAGGTACAGAGGAGTTCCTGTCTACCTCCTGCCCCCATCCATACGCATGTTATCCACATCCCCACCTACTTGGTCCATTTGTTACAATTATATATCACCACCACCCGGAGCTTATACTTAAATTAGGATTCACACTTGATTTTGTATAATCCTTGGGCTTCAGTAAAGTATGGCATGTGTTCACCATTGTAATGACAAACTGTGATGTTATAACATCACAATATCAAAGAAGTGATGTTGAGTACTAAGTATAAATAGGTGCGTTTTCTGTCGTGATAATGCTGTCTGTTCCTCTGTCCTCCAACCCCATCTTTATTATACTTTTTAGCTGACATGGTCAGCTTCATTATGTTCTCTTAACTTAAAAATTCTTAGGAATCTTTTGTTTGCTTGTTTATCATTATTTTTCTAACTTTGTTTATGTCATAGTGTAGTCTATAATTTAATTTAAAAAAAAACCAACAACAAATATGACACAACTACAAAAAAGGGTTTTGGGGTAAAATAACTACCAGCTTCATCTGGGGTCACATCGGTTTTCTTTTTGAATCTGAGTTTTCTGACCTGTAATAGGGGGCAGTAACAGCCCCCTTTCTGGATTGTCCGGAGAAGTAGCATTTGTGTAGCACCTAGCTCTCTGTCTGTAAGGTCATAATTACTCATTTCTTTTCAGGTATATTCTTGATAATACAGTATTTGTACACAATTTTGGAAAATCAGTGATATTTAACTTTTCTCTCATTTGGCCAATTTGACTTAATGGAGGAAAAGAATAGAAAACCTGAAGGAGACATCACAAGGTTAAAACCTGACTCACGCAAGAGGTAGGGGCAGAAGGGACTAGCATGACCATTAACCCAGCCATAGAAATCAAGACCCTTAGTGCCTTATCACAAGGCGTAGGCCCAAGCAGGTGTCAGACTGCTGTAGGGAATATTGGAAGCACATACCTGAGGGTAAAGAGTCAGAGATTGGGTCCATTGTGAAATCTCTGCCTCCTTGAGGATTCCACATAGTTATCCAAAATCAGCAGCAAAGAGGCCACTCCACAAAGGAGTGAGCCCCTCCCAAAAAGTTAAGGACTCTGTCAGTCAGTCTCTGCACTGGCTGGGAGCAGCTGTCCTCTGCCCACCTGTGACTATAGAGGTGCTTCTTCCTCTGCTCTCTCTCCCTCTGCAGGGCAGCAGCCTCCTGCCTGCCCCACTATCTGTACCACACCATGCTGGGACTTCTCTGCACTTGCCTTCCTCAGGAGAGGCCGCTCTCCTAAGGCCGCCAGCCTGCAACTGTGCAGGCCTCTCTCAGTAAACCTGTGCCTTTGGGGCATCTCTTTCTGCCTACTGGTGCCTATGCAAGAGCCCTTTACTCCTGTCCTTTTCCCTAACAAACTCTTGAAATACAACTCTTGAAATAAAGCTCTTGAAATACAACTGAGTTTCTGTCTCACGGGGAACTCAAGGCATGCCGCTGAAAGGGACGCTCTGGGGAAACCTTTCCGGAATGAACCCAAGGACCCCAGACTCCACAAATGACATCAGACTTATTCCCTTCACTGTAGCAGATAATCTTACCTTTTGTTCTCAAGTAAATTAGAGGCTATGTTCTTATGTTCCCCTTTTTTCTAATAACAGACTCAACTTCTGCGGTACCTTAATTGCCTCTATTCTGCTGGTCTCAGGAAAAACAATGCCTCCTCTCTGCTACCTTTGATTCTGACACCACCCCTTTACCACCACCCCCCAATTATTTTTTAGGCCTTGCTCTATTAATTTTCACCTCTTCCCTATAACTTTAACCTTTCTCCAGTGTTCACATCCCTTCAGCCCTCGAACATGCTCGGACCTGCCCTGTCATACAACCATGTGGCTCTGGTCTGGACAGTCTGGAGACTCGGGCTTCTTGGTTGCTGCTTGTTCTCCTTCCCTATTTCGTTAGGTTTATTTAAAGGCTAATCGGTACTTTCTGCCTTTCCTCATCCTACTTTGACCACCAGTATTGCCCTTTCGGAGACCATCACTGACATCCTAGTGGCTTGGTCTGCTGGCTTTTCCCATCTTTACACTGTTCGACTGTTTTTGAAGCTCCTGCCTTCTGGGAGCTCTTTTCGAGAGAGTCGTTATTCTTTACTAAATAGTAATTGTTTTTTGGAAGGCACTTTAATTACTAATAATCATTAGTAACTTTGAGGCCCTGGTTAACATTGAGTCCTAGCACCAGAAGATGCCATATAAAGGATATATAGGAACCAAGATTTATTGAGTTCACCTGTGTCCCTGCTGTTGCTGCTATTTTCTGTGAAGTCTCACTTCTTACAGCAACTCCACAGTTCAGGAAGCCGAGGCACAGGGATTTAAACTTTAAACAGTATGTGCTGTAGCTGGGACCAGAACCTCAGCGTGTTCTATCTCAAAGCCCAGGCATGCTCTTTCTAGTAGATATTCAGTTACTCTTCAGGCCTTTGGTTTAGCTTTACACGGGTATGTAAAAGGGTGTGAGAATTAGCTTTATTGTTAAATGGAGGTAAAGACATGAACTCAGATTAGGTGACTTAACATTTTTAAATATGAAAGCCACAGGGCCTTCCTGGCCGAACAAGGGGTTAAGTCTCAGCATTATGAAGCTATTGCCAGCCATTGCCACAGATCTGGACCCCTGGCCAGGGAGTGACCCACATGGCGCAGCTGACCTCTCCTGTCCCTCCAGCTGCTCCCCTCAGCAGTGTTTCAATCTGCCTGTTCTGCTCCCCACTCTGTGGTGAATCCTCTCATTCCCCCTCTCCACATTTCTGGCCTACACCCCAGCTCTTTTATGCAAAAATATAATAAAATATATGGAAAGCCACAGTGACTTTCAGCCTTTGGATAACATTAGTTAACATTCTACCACTTAAAAGTATTTTTTCATTTGAAGTAATCCTTTAGAGTAGTGCTTTTTACACCATCAGGAGATACCATGCCTGATTTCAGTGCTATGACTATGACTCAGCTATTTCTGGACAGTTCTGTGGAAATTGGTTTTGGAACTGGCACTGCTTTTATTTGGCAATTTTTCGTTCTTCAAAGGTTAATAATTGTGCTTTGGAAACTGCCAAATATGGTGACTTCGTTGGTACGTCAACCTAAACATTATTATTCGTATTTAAAAGTTCTGACATTTTGCTCTCTGTTCATTTTTGTTACTGTCTGTTATTCCCAGGAGAGTGCACGTGCTTGGGGAAACAAGTTTTGGCCACTGTGTATACTACTATTTCATTCTGACTTTGATGTGTTGAGTATGTCAGCTCAACTCCAAGTGTTTGTGTCGGCTACATTAAAAAGGAGATTTCTGTATTGATTGATCTCTTACAGGAAAGGGTAATGAATGAGCCATCTGTGTTCTGCATGTATAACCTAAACATGGATGGCTGCTACATCAGGAAGGGGTGAGGTGCTGCCTGTGAGATTGTTCAAAAGAGAAGAAAAATGCATAGGAACCTGGGCTGAGAAATAACTTTTCTTGCCCTGTCGCTAGCTGTGACCTGTCTCCTAGATTGCAGTCTGGTTTGACAACTATCTAAAAAAAAATTTTTTTTTTTTGCTAGTCACATTAATTAATTGATAGGTTACTGCCTTTGAGGTGTCCATAGCCTCGTAAGAAGCTACTCATTAATAGCTCGAGATAGTACAGTGACAGAGTTTTTGTACATGGGAATCGTGATACCTTCAGAACCCAGAGGAGAAAGTAGTTATTTCATCATCATTCACATATTCTCTGTGTCCACAATGAACTAGTAATTTCTTAAAACTAGTTCCTTTGACTTTGCTGTTTCTTTCAGTGGTATCTCCATTTCTATGGCTCTTTCTTCTCTCTTGCAATCCATAGCCAATAAATCAGCAATTCTGTCGATGGTCCTTTTTTAGTACTTGTGGTAGGTAGCCCTTTTCATTTCTCTAATTACCACACAAATTGGTCCAAGCCTCTGTTTCAAATAAGATATACTTTCCTAGAATTAATTTTATATTTGTGTTGAAAGCTCTTGGCCCTCCTGAAGCCCTTTTATCTCAGGACCTCTTTATATTAGAAATTATTGTAGGCCCCAAAGAATCTATGTGGTTATAACTACTAATATTTATTGTATTAAAAATTAAAACTGATAATCACTTAGGTGTTTATTCACTAAAAATACTAAACCCATTACTTGTTAATATACATGATGTCTTAAAAATATTTTTCCCCCCACAGGGATTATAACTGAGATGGAAAAATGCACAAAATGATGTAAAAATAAACTATTATATTATTTATATATATATATATATATATATACATACATACATACATATATATTTTTGTTTCTCCCCAAAGTGGTAAGAAGAGTGACTTTTTTTTTTAGACTTATGTGTATATGCATACAGGAGCTGGGATATAGACAAGAGGTTGCAGCGGGCTGAGAGGTTTCACTGAGGCAGAGTGGGGGACAGACAGCAGATTGAACTGAGGTAGGACAACAAACAGTAGAACTGGTAGCTGAGATCTTGGTCCCAAACTCTGCCCAAGCACTGTGGCTTGAGCAGACCTCTGCACTGCCTGGAGCAGGCACCCCAGTTCTGAAGTAGAGACTGCTGCTTTCCCAGTGCCATTGCATTGTAGGGGTTTATTTTTCTCAGCACCACATAGTTATGCCAGTGGGGGTGGGGGGTGTGGAGGTAGAATATTGTAACTAAAAACTGGTGAGAAACAAGATTGTTTTTCTGGAATAGATTATTTTAACTTGTAATTATTTTCAGCATGAGAACTCCCACTGACATGGTTAGACTTCTGAAGGACACAAAATAATGGATTTATAAGTAGACAGACAGTTCTAGTGGGGGAAATCAAAGTACTTTGAAAAGGGGGATTTAATTAAAACTCTGAGAAATCCTCTGCATATAAAAGTTGATGTGAGATTTGCACATATAAATATTTTCCTTCAGGTAACAGTGACTTATAAACAGGCATCTGTGTGTTTCCTTGGCAAGGGGACAACTACAGCAAGTACCCAGCGTACAGAATGGCTGTGTTCGAAATTTACCTATAGCATTTCTCGTGGATATTAAATATATTTGTGGGTACACAGTAATTCATTTGCCCACCAGGTCAGGGCCAGTGCTGTGCCAGGCTCTGTGCGGGTTTCCAGACTCGTCCACATAAAGTATTTGACCCATAAAATATGTTCTATGTATAAATAAAGTACTTCTTCTTAGCTGGTTGTTAGCTCTATATTAGTAATTTGAAAATAAGTTTTAATTACAACCGTGTTGAGAATATGGACTTTGGAGCCAAGCTGCCTGTGTGCAAATTCTGAGTTTTCTGCTGGTTGAGTATTTGACTTTAGAAATGTTGCAAACCTTCTTAGTATCCTTATCTGAAAAGTGGAGACAGTAATAGTATGTACTTCATTGGGTT
>NW_004567105.1:2882507-2883611 GCF_000260355.1 Condylura cristata
TAACTCAGACGGACAGATACACACTCATGCTCGTGCACAGTTCCCTATAGAATCCAGCAGGGTTTATCCTCAGTAGGAAGAAAAAAAGCAGTCACATTAAGACAGGCACAGAGAAGCAAAGCGTTCATGTGCATGGGCGTATGATCCTGACAGATGTCTGTACAAAGAAGCCAACAACTTTTAAGAGATAAAAATCTTTACCGGGGGCCTCTGTGGTGGCTTCAGTGTGTGCTCCAGGCTTTCAGAGGGGGAGGACTCCTGCCCACCTATGGCCACGGCTGGCTGCAGGTGCTTTGGCAAGCCAGTCTCTGCTCTGCTGACCTATTTTTCCTTTTTGCCAAACTTTATGATTTTCTTCCACTCTAGGTATTTTGTAGCACATCATCTAAGCTACCATCATGCTGGACTTGGAAGTCCCCATCTCACCCTTAACTTTTTAACTAGGTTTTCTAACAAAGCCTAGAATAAACCTGTGTGTGTGTGTGTACACTTAATGTGTAATGGGGTGAAACTTTGGAACTGGTAAGCTTTCCCTCCCACTCACTCAGCTCCCTCCCACCCAAAGCCTGTTTGCTGCTTCTGGCTTCAGAATTACAGCAGAGAGATGACCTGTGCTTCTGGGAAGGTGCACTGTGGCTGGTTTTCTGGGCTTAGAGTTCCTTGTTCTGGCTGAGTTCCTGGTGGCCTTAGGCAAGTCCAGGTTCCCTATTCATAGTTACTGCCTAGAGCGGGTACTGGCCACAGTTGTCATGGTAACCAGCTAGTCAACCAGAAAGTCTTAGAGCTCCCTTGTGATTCCCAATGTTTGTCCTCACCATTAGTAATAATCTACAAATGCCCACAAATTTATTTATTTATTTATTAAGATTTTTGTTGGTTTATGCGTATATAACTAGGGTACAGGCTAGAGGTGCAAGGTTGGTGAGAAGATTCACCAAAGACAGTGGGGAGCAGAACAGGTGGATCAGTGAAGTACACTGTTGAGGAGAGCTGCGAGCGAGACTGGAGAGGTCTGCCGCGCCATGTGGGTCACCTCCAGGCTGGGGATTGAACTTGCACTGAAGTGACTTCAGCCAGGTTGCAGTGCTGTGTCCTAACCCGTTG
>NW_004567105.1:2886346-2900193 GCF_000260355.1 Condylura cristata
ATGGTGATGGCACATGGGTGAATTGGTGATGGGAAGTCCGTGGGGATTGCAGCTGAGATGGAAAAAGGCACAAAATGATGTAAAAATAAACTATTATAATAAAAGCAAACAATAAAAAAACCAAGACACTTGAGGGGAGGGGTCCAGGATAGTGGAAGGCTCACTTTAGGTGCCCTTTCCTCTCCCACACAGACACTGTCTTTATTAGTCTCTCAGTGAGTTTCTTTATAGAATAACAAGCTACTACGAATACATAGTCTTAATTTTTCTCCCTTCTACAACAAAAGCATGTTTTACACACTGTTGTACCTTGTGTTTTTCACTTAGCAACGCAGTTTGGGGGCCTTCCTAAACAGTGCATCAGGGTTTCTTTATCCTTTCTTCTGGCTGTAGTTTACTCCAGGTGTGGCTGCATCATGCCCTGATTACTCACCCCTTTTGGAGCTTCTTGGGTTGTGTCCACTCGTTTGTAGAACAGATTTATTCATAGAAATCTGCAAGCTTGTATAATTTCTGCAAGCTTGTGAGGGTGCCGTGTCACAGGGTAAATGTAGTTTCGGTAGTTACTGCCAGGTTGCCTTCTACAAGTTTCCTAATATGCCATCACGCAGCCATAGCTGTACCGCTTTTAAGTCTTAAGAAATCGACCTTTTATTTTTAGTTTCCCAGGCTCAGTTGAGACATTTAGGTTTTAATCTCGGCTCTGTTGCTCATTACATATGGCCTTCATTGCTTTTGTGTCTGCAGCCTCTTCTCTAAAAAGGAGATGGAAACGTATCTCTCTTCTCTGTAAGATGTTAAGATAAAAATGAGAATATATATTTTATTTGATTAAAAAACAAATGAGCCTTACGAAATATAAAAAATAACCTTCTCCTGTCACATCTTGTACACATCTTTTAACACAAAGAATCTACACTTGGGAATGTAGCACATAATCACCCAGACCGTCATGAGTTCTGAGGCAGAGGAGGGAGCTTAAAGTATACGGTGGCAGAGTGCTCAGGGAGGTAAATGGCATTTCAGGGAAACTTGCTGGTGCTGAAGATAATTATTCTCAGAGGATTTAGTTTAAGCATTTACTCTTTGATCTTATAGTTGATGAGAAAAGAAAGTCCAAAACTACCCACATGGTGCTCCTGGAGATCATTAAAGAAGAAGGCCTGTGAGTATACCGCTCTCTTCACGCTCGGAGGAGGCTGGGGCCTTGGGATGTCATTGTCGGCCTTGTGAGTGCGTAGCTGCTTTCATTCCTAGAGCTCTGTCGTTGGCTGCTGTCATGTGCTTGATTGTAGTCTTTGGTGAAACCAGTGCTGTTTTTTGATGTGGTAAACCAAAGAAGGTAACAGTTGTCGCTTCATTCTTATTAGATGCTGCTCCTTTGTTTTTTTCACTTTTTATGTGGAAATTATTTCGAATTTACAAAATGTTGCAGAACTAAGAGTACTGCAAAGAAAACTCGTAGATGCTTTACCCAGACT
This sequence comes from Condylura cristata, assembly GCF_000260355.1. Taxonomy (NCBI): domain Eukaryota; kingdom Metazoa; phylum Chordata; class Mammalia; order Eulipotyphla; family Talpidae; genus Condylura; species Condylura cristata. Next base: position 2,887,828 of record NW_004567105.1, read on the forward strand.
CACCTATTATTAGCGCTTTTCCCATTATTTTTCTACCATTTGTGCTCCCACTTTCCTCCTTTCCCCTTCTGTCTGTTGAACATAGTACCCACCCTACACAGAGTCTTGTTCAGACAGTTTAAGAATAAGATAAAGTATGTCAAAGCCCCTATGATGCTGACACTTTAAAAGAATATTGACCCCTCACATTTATTTTTTGAAGATTTATGTATTTACTCATATAGAACTGGGGTGCAGGCCAGAGGTGCAGGGGCGGTGAGAGGCTTCACCAGAGACAGAGTGGGGGAGCAGAATAGGCAGATTGATAAAGTACACTGCTGAGGGGAGCAGCCGGTAGGCAAGGGGAGGTGTGGGGCCGGGTATGGAACTCACACTGAAGCGGATGCAGCTAACTTTCAGTGCTGTGCCTTAACCCGCTGCACCACCAGGGAGGGCGCCCCCTACCTTTTTGAAAAAATAAAATGTTTCTCATTTTAAGTTTTCTTCAATTTGAGTGAGCCACGGTATGATTTTTCTGTAGTCCATGGGGAGGCATTTTAGTTAGTATCAGTATAGATTCAAAAGTTATTATTTTCAGTGGCTTTTAATTAACTGCTGTCAACTGTTATTTTTATGTTTAAATGGTCCCATGTTTGACCAGTGGGAACCCCTTCAGGTCTAGTTCCTGTGCCATTTTTAACATGCCCTCATAATTTTTTGTGCTTTTTTTCTACATCTATTTCCTTTTAAATATTCTTGCCTGTACTAATGTGTGATGGATATTCTATAACTAACAGCCAGGAGAAGTTAGCTCTGATTTTACATAATGATTTTACTAAGGCAATCGAGGCAGAAAAATCAGCAAATTGGTTATTGAATGTGTATTGTTTTTCTAATATAATTAATGGTAAGAAGGATTTCTTGGTTTAGGCACCTTTCAGAACATCAGGGTCGTGTACAATTTGTAGTGCATTGTAATGTGAGTAAACTTTGAGAATACCTGCATGAGTCACACTTTCCTAGGATTTTCTCTGTCCATTTCTATTGGCTTTTATCCATCTTTATTTTGCTTAATGTATTTTTCCCCCTAGCCTGGCACCGTATCGAGGGTGGTTTCCAGTTATCTCCAGTCTCTGCTGCTCCAATTTTGTCTATTTCTACACTTTTAATAGCCTCAAAGCCGTCTGGGTCAAAGGCCAACGTTCTACTACTGGAAAAGATCTGGTAGTTGGATTTGTTGCAGGTAACAATTTTCTTGATTAAAAATACTTTCAGATGGTAACATTATAGTTAATATGTCCTCTAGGAGGCTATTTTAGCATAATGTAATTCTAAGTGTACAAAGCATGTAGTTCACACTTTGGCTTTGCCTGTGTGTTATAACACATGTAACATAAAATTTACTACCACAACTATCTTTAAGTTGCACTTCAAGAATGTTGTGGAATAGAGCTCCAGAATATTTTCAGACTCTGTACCCATTAACAACAATGCCCTTTTTACCTCCCTCTGCCCTTGATAAGAACCACTCTACTTTCTGTTTCTGTGAATTTGGCTCATTTATATGCCTCATCTAAGTGGAATCATACAGTGTCTAGCTTTTGTGACTGGCTTATTTCACTCAATATAATGTCTTTAAGGTTTAGCCATATTGTATCATGTGACAGGAATTCTCTCCTTTGTAAAGCTGAGTAATATTCCACCACAACCCCCCATTTTGTTTATCTAGCTACCAATAGTATTTCAGTTGTCCCCACCTCTTGGTTACTATGAATAGTGGCTGCTAAGTACATCTCTTTAGAGTCCTATGTTCAGTTCTTATGGATATATACCCAGAAGTGAGCTTGCTAACTCATATATAGTTTAATTTATTTTGTGAAGAACCAACCTGTTTTCCGCCACTTACACTTTTTTTTTTAAATAATAGCCATTCTGAGCTGTGTAGGATGATATTTCACCAGTTTTGATTTGTGTTTCCAACATGAGTGATGTTGGACATCTTTTCTTGTGCTTGGACAATTATATATCATCTTTGAGAATGTACAAATCCTCTGCCTATTTTTTAATTATGTTACATGATGTTGTTGTTGAGTTGTAGATACTCTTTGTATACACTAGATATTATCCCCTTATCCAGACACAGGACTTATTTTTTATGTCCTTTGTTACTTAAAAATTTTAGGACATTTTTCTGCTTGTTTTTATTTGTTTGTTTGAGATGCTTTGGTATTGTGTCCGAGAAGTCATTGCTAACTTTACATTTTTTTCGTCTTGCGTTTAGATCTGTAACCCATGTAGAGTTAATTTTTATATGTGATGTGAACTAAGAGACCATCTGCATTACTTTGTATGTACCCCGTTGTTTATGAGGCCGTACTTTCCCCAGCTTCCCTTGTGGAAGATGAGTTACCATATAAGCAAAGTTTTATTTCTGGGCTGACTTGGCTAATTTATCTTTTTTAGTATAGAGAAAGTCAGTTATTCCTGTGGAGTAACTTGTACCTGGGACTTAAGGAAGCTAAGATCTCTTTTTTTAAAAAAAACACAACTTATACCTTCTCTGCTTGCTTTTTTTTTTTTTTTTTAATGATGTATTTATTTACACATGTAAGAACTGGGGTGTAGGCCAAAGGTGTGGAGGGGTGAGAGGATTCACCAAAAAGAGTGGGGAATGGAACAGGTGGATTTACTGAAATCCACTACTGAGGGGAACAGCAGGCGAGACAGGAGAGGTCTGTTTGCACTGTGTGGGTTTAATAGGGGTTAAACTCGTGCTTTGGTAGCTGTCTTTAACCCCTGAGCCACCAAAGAGGCACCTCCCCTGCTTACTTTTTATGATTTTTTTATTTGTCTTTTGCACTGAGGCTCATATGTTATATTTAACATGAACAAGACTGGCTACATAATTTGCAGGACTCGTTATAAAATGAAAATACAAGAGTTCTTGTTTATAATTATTAAGTTTTTATAGATAATATCACCAAAGCATTAAGCCAAGCCAGCAAGTTGTATGTGAATGAAACCAACACTGAGTATGAAAGCATTTCGTCTTCATATGGTATCTAGAATTTGGCCCCTTTTCTCCACTGCTGCTTCATCCTTTGCTCCTTTCAAACTATATTCAACACATTTGCCAGTGTGATCGTGTTAAAACTTACATGAGATCACATTATTTTTCTGCTTAGAGCCCTCCAGTTGCTTCCCAGTCTCCCTCAGAGTAAAAGCCAAAGCTTTACTTTCCTCCTACAGAGTGCTCTCTGACCTGGCTCTGTTCTTTGCTTCACTTACACCCTGCACCATGTCCACATGGCTTCCTCCCTGAGCACTTCCTGGCATGCTTCTACCTCAGAGCCGGTGTGCTGCTGTTTCCTCTGCTTGCGCACTGCATGAGTCACTCCCTCACTCCTTCAGTCTTTCCCTAAATGGCCACACTCTCTGTCCCCAATACTCTGTCCCTTCTGCCTAAATTTTCTCCTTAACCCTATCCTTTAACTTGATATACATTTTACTCATTTATCTTGTCTTAAACCATTAGAATGAAGGCTTCAGGAGGACAGGGATACACTGAATACTCAGCGTGTATGAGGTCAGCAGTCGCGGCTGAATGACTTATGGAAGAGGGACTAGCCCTGTGTCACAACTCAGCCTAAAACACATGAAGTCATTTCAGAAATGCTGGCTTGTACCTCATGTGAAAGCTTCCACTAATTTCAAGTATGTTTCCAGTTACATTAAGAAGGTAGATTTAATATCAGTAAAAATAAAATTTCTAACAGCTCTTGGGACAAATAGGACATTGGGAGGGAGAGTGAATTTCCATCTTTCCAGATTTTCAAAAACAATCAGTGGTTCTCAATTGAGACCGATTTTGACCCACAGGAAACATGGCAATGTTTGGAGACAGTTTTGATTGTCACAGTTGGAACAACAGGGATGGGAGGGCATGGGGTATGTAGATTTGGGGAGGGTGCCACAGGCATCTAGTGCATAGCACCCCGCTTCCCCAGCAAGGAGTTCTCAAGCCCAGTTGAAGGCCCTTAGCAAATGAATCACAGGCTGCTTATAAGTCTTCTCTTCTTCTGAAGGTAGGGAATTCTTTGGAAATAACCAAACTTCTGATAACTTGTTTTCAATCTTAATACCTACAATTCAGACAATAATTAGAGCAGTTTTTTTTTCTCTTGCTGTGAGCTCTGTCGTTGTAGTATAATCATTGTAGAAATGAGAAAGTCATAATCTCCAAGGGTCACTAAAAATGGTATTATTGTTTTCTAAATTCTACTTGAAATTTAGAAATGTATTATTCTTTATTTTCACAGGGAAAAAAAACCATATAGTTTAATACTCTAGGGAAGAATTTGGGGAAAGAACTTTACAGATAACTTGAATGACAAAGATTATTTGCCACTTCTACAAGCTTGGAATTTTTACCCATAACTCCTTTTGAGTGACACCGTTGTTATTGTTAAAATTCAACGTGATCTTCCTGCCCTATTGCCTTAAATCTGATCAGACAGGTTTGTTCCCCTTGTGTGTCAAGTTTCATTCCCTCACAGGGAGGATGGCAATTAGATTTGTGATTTGATTGTCATTTTCTGTTATCTGCCAGTATTTCTGAGGGCATACCCAACTAGATACTTCATCTTTGTGTGTTCTCCTAACAAAGAAGTCTCACTGAGATAAAACTCTTTCTGAGATTTCAGAAGTAAATAACTATGTTACAATTATTCCTTGAATCAGTAATTTTAGTGAGTGTCCTCAGTGCAAGTTACTGTTCCTACTGTCTTAATTATGGTTAAATCTTTTTAAGTGCCTCTTATAGATGGAATATAAAGAAAGAAAATAATCATTTGAAGTGGAAGAGAAGAAAGATCTCCTGTTCTTAAATAGAACACTGGTATTCACATTTTAGAGCTGAAGCAATAGCCGCAGTTAAAACCGGCAGAATTTTCTTCACAGACTGACAAATAAAGCTAATAGAAAAGAACAGTGCTTTATCTTTCAGTGCTGTCTGTCAGGCACTCATACACTTGTTTTTCCTCTGTGGAATCTTGGCCTTTGCTTGATTTGTATAGCTTGCAAGTTTCAGTACAGTTTTGTAGCCTTAAGTATTTTGAATATCTTTTCCCAGAACATATAAAATGATAGTGGTTAAAAAGTAGGTTTCCATCTATTTTGGTTTAGAAGATGAAAAAAGTACTTGAACTTCTTAGATAAAAAGCTTTGAAATACAAAATGTTTTACAGGAACTGGATATTCTTTTCTGTAAGTGCTATAGTGCATTTTTGTACTTGAGATTGTTCTTAGAATCCTTTTAGTCTTTCAGTTCATATTTATTATGGGAGTATGAAAGCAGAATTTTAAATAATAGTTAAACCCTAATCTTGGCTACATTGCCTCTGAAGTGTTTTGTGTGTGTCTACCTCTTGAACATGAAGGGAATTTTGATTTCTGGCAAATTTTTTTAGTGGACGACCTATGTCATTTGTTTAGAATTATCTAGGAAGCCTGTCATTTTGGTCCTGAACTGCCCTGTTTCTTCATATTAGAAAAATGCAATAGACAATTCAGTAGCACTTTCTAGTCTGGTTTTTCTGGCCGTTGAGTTTTCTGTTTGGTGATATGACATTACATTGAGGAGGAATGTTTTATAAAGTCTGGGCAAATGACTATGTATTGATACTCTTCTCTCTTGATTTCTTTGGTACTGGTGCTTGTTAAAAATCAGACCAACAGTGTCTAAGTAAAACTTTTTCAGATTGTGATCTCAAGTTGTTAGGGGGAAAGGCTATCCTGAACAAACTCTACAAATACACAGGTTTTGTGGATTCCACCCCCTACTCCAATCACTAAAACTATAACTCCCAGCAACATCAAAGGGAGGACTGCAAGGACTCAAAGCTGGGCCTAAGACTTTTTTTTGGAGACTTTTGGGGTATATATAAAGGAGACATGTTGAGCGGACTCTTTCTCTCCCTTGGCCTTGTGGCTGGTGGCTGGTCACTTGGCTCTTGATCAGCTTTCAGTGTCGATCAATGACTTGGGGTTCCAAGTCAGCAGAACTGGTTGTACACACTAGCTCACTTGTATCTCTCTTTTGCTCTGTTTCCCAGGGTTGTTTCTTTTCCCCTTTTAGATAAACCCACTATTGATCCTTTTTGTGTATGTCTGCAGTACAGTTGACTCTTACGTGGGGTGAGGACCCACAGACAGGCATCCCAGTTCACACTGGGTTGCCCTGTAACAAAGTGACAACATGAATATACAATAAATTGTAACTCAAGGTAGCTCCTTGGTGTTACATGGTATTACTCTATGAAAATATAATAAATACAACTTGCAGAATAGCTTGAGAATGTCTATTATTTTGAAAAATGTGTTCACATAATGCTCCTAAAAGAGAGGTAGCAAGATTTATGAAACAAATGGAAAAGTGGAATCTGGATTGCTTGACTGTCTCACCAAGTTTGTGCCTGTTCAGACTGTGTACTGTGGTCTATTTTGAGATCCTTCAAGTCAAAACGTTCTTTCTCCTTTCGTGTTTACAGGACTTTTATTAAAGATCTCTCCTCCCTCTTGTGCCTCTTGGTTCTTCAGTGTGGCCAAGCCAGATTGCACTCATGCTGTTTGCCAAGTTTGTTCATAGGCTCATTTGTTAACTTTTTATGAACAAATATAAAGTAAATGTTACAGTGTGACAGGCATTTTGTTAAAACTCTGCCTGGTGTCTGTTGTTGTTTTTAATCATTTCAGGGCTGATGAGGAATATTTTAATGTCTCAAGGTATTAAATTAAGGTCATATGTTTTCAAAAAAAGAAGCCCCTGACACTGCATTATTCCACTCCGAGACAGCCTGGGGTGGCCCCAGCTTTGAGCTTGTAAGGATCGTGATGCTTGTGACACTGCTTCAGGTGTTCTGTGCTTGCTGCCTGCCTGTCATGACTCCCTAGGTGATGAGGCACTCTTCCTGCGCCCCTAGTCCTCACTGAAGCATTTCTGGACATCACCAGGTCTCTGCCTGTCATCAGCTCCGTACGCACTTAAAACCACGTGAACTGTTATGTGATCGCTATAAACTGTGTTTTCTGACCTTGTCATCGATTTAAGCATGTGATCAAATAAGCCACTTCACCTCACTTAAAGCCCTTATTTTAAAATAATGTTTAAAACCTGTATATCAAAATTGCCACTTTGGAAGCATAGCAGTTGACAAGTAGATGGTCTCCTGTTACACAGAAGAGGAAACTCAGCACTCGTCTGTTGTGGCACAGCACTGGTGCCAGCAGCTTTGCCATCAGCAAAGCTTTTGAATTGCTCCTCACAGTGGTGGCTTGTGTCGCAGATTTCATGCGTGGCACATAGATTCTTTGCGTGGGTCGCCTGGTAAATCAGGGGCCGAGGTGTAAATGGAACACTGAGGTGTGGTCCAACATAAGGCAGCAAAGCTTAAAAAGGTTCCATTTTGCTTTTCCTTTTGTCTCTCTTTTTGAAGGGGTGGTGAATGTGTTGCTGACAACACCACTCTGGGTGGTAAACACCAGACTGAAGCTGCAGGGGGCAAAATTTAGGAATGAAGACATTGTACCAACCAACTACAAAGGCATCATTGGTAAGTGTCTCTTGGCTGACTGCCTGTTGAAAGTTTCACCCACCCCCCTTTACAAATAAATACAAATAATGCTGAATAACTTACAACCACAAATCTCAGTATCCAGCAGTAAGCTGTGTCTGTGGATTGATGCAGATTTGACTCAGCACAGCTGTGCTCACTGTGCTGGAGCAGAGACCTGGGACCAGCCTGAGCATGTTCTTCTTGGGGTGCTGGCAGAAACACATAAGACACATGTGCCCTGGCATACAAGCCTATTTCAGGCCACTTTTGTATCTTGTCTCCTAACATTTACCTGCCTTAAGTACAACCAATGACCAATCCCAAGACCTACAGAGAAAACTACTCATGAATAGGTAGGGTGAACTAGTATTCTGAGGATTAGCCACATTTTTCTTGCTAGTGTTATCTCTGGATAACTATAATAGATGGATGTCTGATGTCCTCAAGCTTCTGCCTTTTAGTATCACCTTGCAGGTTCTCCTTTCATGTATTTCCATCTTTGCAGTAAGAGCAGTGGTTTTCTTATAGGTGGTCCTATAAAATGGACTCCAAGGAACTCTTACCTTTTGTTGTACTGAACTGATTTGTGAAACTATCAATTCACACTTTTTCATAATAAGAGTTCTTAGGAGTGATTGCTACTTACAGAAACAACATTTTTGTCCCAGACTGTCAAGAACTGTTACCAGTGATTGAAATTTGTCTCTTCTGCCCACTTCAGCAGCACCATGTGCTAAAATTGGAAGGAAACAGAGAAGATTAGCTTGGTCCCTGCACAAGAATGACATGCCAGTTTGAGAAGCATTCCATGTTTGTAAAAATGAAATTGCTCTCTCGGTAAACTTGATGATTCTAGTGTCTGATGATTATCAAAAAATAGTTAACTGATGAACTAGCTCCTAAAATATGATTTGCAAGAAAGAAAGCATGATAGAAGTATGCTTGATATATCAGCATGGTTTTTGTCTTGCATACACGTGAAGAGAATGAATACACACTGGCTTTTGTAGTTCGAAAATTCTTATCAAATGTCCTTGATTCTTGCTCAGATGCTTTTCACCAAATCATTCGCGATGAAGGAATCTTGGCTTTATGGAATGGCACATTTCCCTCCTTACTGTTGGTCTTCAATCCTGCTATTCAGTTCATGTTCTATGAAGGCTTAAAACGGCAGATTTTAAAGAAACGAACAAAGGTAATCCCTGATTTTAATAGCAGCAAATAATAATCTCTGGCAATTTCTTGTTGTTTGGATTGATTTGGTTTGTTTTTTCTTTGCTTTCCAGCTTTCTTCTTTGGATGTGTTCATCATCGGTGCAATAGCCAAAGCAATCGCCACCACGGCCACCTACCCCATGCAGACCGTGCAGTCCATTCTGAGGGTGAGTGCTAGCTCTCCTTGCATTTAGTTTGGGGAAATAGTCAAATGTGCCGTTTCTCTGTTTAAAGCAGTGTTCGTTAAGCAAGAAGCTGTTCAGTTGGTATGCCAGAGTGTTCCTTGTGATTTTTTCATTTGTTCGCTACATTGCTAACCAGGTTAAGCAAGAAGCTGTTCACTTGGTATGCCAGAGGGTTCCTTGCGATTTTTTCATTTGTTCGCTACATTGCTAACCAGGTTGACAATCACTTGGTTTCCTGTTTGGTTTGCAGTTTCTTAGGTACATGATGTCTCAGAAAACCCAGGTGTGGACTAAGGCTCCTTAAAGAATTTGATTCCTTTAGTTCACTCAGGGGAATTAAGGATTTTACTTTTCTGGAGTACTTTCAAATTCCTGATTGTTTTTATTTTTTTTTTCATTCATTTGGTTATTTATTCATTGGCATAATAATTAAGCCTCTATGTGAGTTGGGTGTAGATGGTGAATAAAAAAGTTACCAGTCTCTATCCTCACGGAGGTAACCGGAGAGAATGAACAGGCAACTAAGCAAAATAAATAGGTGATTACAAGTCAAGGAAAGAGCTGTAGAGTGACTGGCGTTCTGTGACTTGGTGGAGAGGGGTGTGCTATTTTGGGGATGGGCTCCTGTGAGGAGGCAAGGGTAAATCAAGACCTAGAGGTTGATAAGGACCCAGCTGTGTGAAGAGTAGAGGAAAGATTATTCCAGGTGGAGGGAACATGATGTGCTGAGAGCTTAATGAACCCTCTGAACTGAAAGGTGGCTGGGCAAAGAGCTGTGCAGAGAGAGACTGGAAAAGTAGCAGGGAGGCCATAGGTTACGACCAGATTTTCTCCTCACCACCGTGGGAAGCCACTGACTGGCTGTAAACGGAGGCAGAGTGTGGTAGGATTTACACTTCAAGAAGATGGCTAGGACTGTTGTGTGGCTAAATTTGTTCTAAAGGTTAGGAACTAATGGGAGAGGGGCTCTCAGGTAAGATACTTTTTCAATAATTCAGGTGAAAGTTGCCAGCAGCCAAGAGATAGGACAGATCAAATTCATGATATTCTCTGGAGAAGCTCAAAGTATTTTTACACTTGCAGATTTTTGAAATAATACTTTAATGTATTAATTGTGCATATACAAATAAATAAAGTTAAATATAAAAGAAATTTACAGGACTTAGTAGTGGATAAAATAGGGGTAGCACTGAGTATTTCAGTTCAAAAAATTGCCTTTTGTTAAGAAGAATTTTTACTGATGTACTATTTTAAAATTAGTACTTAACCTAAAGGAATTCAGTGACATTCAAATAAACACTTTGACATTTTTATAATGTAAGGATATAATGTGAAGAACTTAACCTGCAGAGATTCTAATTGGCTAATGCTTACTAACAACTTTAAGGACTGGAAGTCAAAGCATACCATCAAAATCTAAATATCATAACCATGTCTATATTTTTTTTTCTCTTGAGGTAGAATTTTCTCCATAATTCTTTATAAAATGAACATTCAGGTAAGAGGCCTTTTCACTAATACAGGTGAAAGGTGCTGGTAGCCACCACCTATTTTCACATACTTCGTTGAAATAGCTCATTGAAAAAGAGAATTAATATGACCCTTGTACTGATTGTGTAATGAGAAAATTCTGTGGTCGGGCTGCCTATCTCTGCCAAAAGCCAATTGAACAGAAACAGGCACTGACTATATAACGCACACATTGTCAGAAAGCCAGCAGTCTAAGAGAACAGGGGATATTTTCCTCCAAAACCCATCTCATCTCAAGCTCACCTTTTTCCAGTGTGCTAAACAAAGAGTGTTAACCAAGAAGCAAACCTCCCCCCACAGCAGCCTGTTGTAGTTGGTGCTTGATCTTTGTCATTCCCAGAGTCGGTTGTCTCCCAGGTCACCTTGAGCTGGGTACAGCCTGTTTTTCTGGTGGCGTCAATGTCCGACACTTTTTTAGGCATCTCTGGGGCGGGACTCTCAGTTCAAAACAAGAGTTTTAGTTTAAAGAAAACACATCACTGACCACACAGTGTTTGCAATCGCCTGTGTTGTGTCCGTGTGACGTCTAGATGAGGCGCACTGTCCTTTTCTCCCAGCACGTCCATGGACACTGTGTTGCGTGTGCAGGAGGGACTGCGCGCACGGTTTCCCCTCATGTAAGGACAGACAGAACAGGGAGTAAACAGCCATCTGTTTCTTTATCCCCAGTTTGGACGTCACAGACTAAACCCAGAGAACAGAACACTGGGGAGTCTCCGGAATGTTCTCTATCTTCTTCACCAACGAGTAAGGTGAGCTTGGTGGCTGTGCCACTGTCTGTCTCGTCTTTCAGCGCCCATCTCTGCCACGACGTCGTTGCATTTGCTTATCTCCACTGCTGCCTCGGTGGCCACCACCCTCGCTACACAGCTGTGCCCAGACACTTCTTATCTTAAGGGTTTAGATGACAGCATTTTGGAAAACGATGCTACCCTAATGGACAGTGCAGTATTCCACATCAGGCTTCTCCTAACTTTTGGTTAAGAAAAAGCTGTTATAATCCAGATTCATGCCTGCCTTCAGGGGTCTGGCTGTCTTCACTTCTACCACACCATAGTGGTTATGAGTTGGTGTAAGGGGCACTGCACTGCTCCCTTGTGTCGCTCCTTTGCTGCTTCCACAGGCCACTTTACCACCACATGTTGGGTCCCCAAGCGATGCTGTGTCACCAGCTGTTTGTGTGCAGTTTAACTCACTCTCTACCTGGAGGTGGCATCAGATACCACTGAGGTTGAGGACTCAGTCCCATGAGACCCCAAGTTTAGATGTACCCCAATTATAAGTACTAGGTCTGCGGGTTACCCATTTGCGACTCAGCTACAAATCTGAGGCTGCAGTGACCTCCTTTCCCTTGGATTGGTAGTTTGCTGAAACAACTCACAGAATTCAGGGAAATACGTAACATTTACCAGTATTAAAGGCCAGGATAAAGGAAACAGATGGACAGTCAGCTGAGGAGATGCCCAGGTTGAGTCTGGGAGGATCCCAGGACCAGGAGCTTCTGTTCCTCTGCAGTTGGAGTATTTGTATGTGCTCCCCAACCTGAAAGCGCTCAGAACCCCATACTTTTGGGAGCTTTTGGAGATTTCACTATGTAGGCATGATCCATCATTAACTCCATGCTAGCCCCTCTCCTCTTTCTGGAGAATAGAGGGTAGCAACCAAAATTTTCAGCCACACTTCTATTCACAGCTTGGTCTTTCCAAGCTGTCGGCTTTCTAGCCCCCATCTGGTTGCCCACGGAGAGTGAAATTGGAATAAAAGACACTGATAACATCCAGGAAATTCCCAGGGTTTTAGGAACTATGTCAAGAACTAGGGTCAAAGACCACATAGAAGAGGAC
>NW_004567105.1:2900323-2960013 GCF_000260355.1 Condylura cristata
TGTATTTATTTATGCATACAAGAACTGGGGTGCAGGACAGAGGTGCAGGGCTAAGAGGATTCACCAGAGACAGTGGGGAGCAGAATAGGTGGATGGATTAAAATACACTGCTGAGGGGGGCAGCGGGGAGATGGGAGAGGTCTGCTGCACCCTATGGGTCACCTCCCTGGCCGGGCTTCGAACTCATGCTGTAGTGGCTGCAGATAGCTTCATAATGCTGCTAATTAATCTGTTGCACCACCAGGGAGGCCTCTGTGTGTTTCTATTACCTCACAACAAACTTTGCCTTGATAAACAATCAAAGTGGATTTTCTTGGGGAAACTTAATTCAAGTCAGTCAGTGAACTAGAAATTCATGGGTCAGGTCTTTTCATTCCTGTTTATCAAATGCATCTCCCCTGATAATAGGTTCACACTACAGCAAATACATAAAATGTAGAGCAGCTTCAGAACAGAGCACTTGATGAGCTTCGGCATCTGCATGCTAGAATGGCTGACAAGTGGCGTAAGAGATTCACTTGCTCTCAACTAACAGCTTCTGAGAGATCACTTAACGCTGAACTCCTGGCTCTAGTGAAACGTTCTTCTTTGGGTGGAGCAGTTCTCTAAATGGCTGGTCCTCAGCTGGTGTCCTCCTCATGGCTGGGAACTTGTTAGAAATGCAGATTCTTGACTCCTGTCCCAGACTCACTGAATTGGAAACTTTGTATGGGACCGAGCCATCTGTGTTTTACCAAGCCATGTCAGAATAGACATGCCCTAAATTTGAGAACCTCAGTATGGGAACACTGAGATCAGGGTGAGTTTCACATCTGTCTGGTTCTGTTAAGGCGAAAATGAGGTAAACCAGTTGCCAGCTTCCTACCACTCCTGACTGTTGAGACAATTGAGTTGGGAGAGCATTAAAGATCTAAAGGCTCTTTATTAGATATCAGATTTTGGCCGTAGGTGGTTTTAGGAGATTTTTGGACCGGGATTTATCTGTGGGATGTTGTCAGCATTCTCCTGATCACTGGTGGTTGTAAACTCAGAGTATTGGTGGCACATGAATGTTAAACTTCCTCAGTCCCTGGATACCTTTAAAGATAATTAAGTACTTTGACAGCAGAAGCCTGTTGGTATCTAAAGTTTCCACTGATTGGTTGTTTTTCATTGATGAATCCTAAGGGTTAAACTTTTGCAAAATTGTTTGCTTATAAAGAAAACCTTTGTTTTTTTCAACCCTCTTTCCTCATAGGCGGTTTGGAATAATGGGACTCTACAAAGGCCTGGAAGCCAAACTGCTACAGACCGTGCTCACGGCTGCTCTCATGTTCCTTGTTTATGAGAAACTGACGGCTGCCACCTTCACAGTCATGGGGCTGAAGAGCTCGCACAAGCACTGAGCACACCTGGGGGGGCTACCTCCTGCGTGAAGAGAATTGGTTCTCCTTTTGCCCTCGTTCCTTCCATCTTGAACTTTACCCTCACTGGCTTGAAACAGCTTCTAAGGGTAAATACGGAGGATAGCCAGCTGGACCTGTGGCCAACTTCATTTTATGCTGGTTGGTTAAGTTATGTGGGGGAGGTTGGACTAAAGGTCATATGAAAAGAAAACATTGAAAATCTAAAACTGAAAGTCACAGGGGTCATTGGTTTCCTTACAGGGAATGAGCTCTAGCTGTTGTGTGTAATTGCTCCAGTTGAAGTCTTTCTTAAAGTTACAGGCTGTTCTTTCCCTGAACCCACGCCCAGGTTTCAGGACAAATTGAATATCCTGCAGTTCTCCTCATACACTTTTGTATGTCGCAGTCTTGGCATTTTCCTCTCTAAAGCTGTTGTGACTGTGCCATGGATATGACTTTATTTTCATTGGGCTTTTTTCCTCTTAAGTAAAGGTGTCTTCTTTAGTAGATGAGCTATTTATTTTGTGGGGGAAATGAAAATTATTTATCTCCAATGATTTTCTTATAAACGATTGATGTACATCATTTATACATTAGTTTTGACATAATTTTGAAATATTTATTTTGAATCAGCCCTTTCATTACAAAACTTGAGACTTTATGTTCATCCAACCAAGCTCCAATAAACTATCAACACAAAGACATTCTTAAAAGTTGCTCTTTATTAAGATGTTACCTTGAGTTTATAACCAGCTGGTAAAAATCACAGAAGGGAGAGGGCACAGATACCTTGTTTAGGCTCTAACTATTCTGTCCCCTTACAAACTCCATGTGGTGGCTAAACATTTTGAGAGTAAACACCTGGTTGAAGTTATTTCGACTTGGAAACACGGCTTACGTCCTGCTACTTGAAGTGTAGTGTATTGACGTCACCTGGGAGCTTGTTGGAAGTGCATCTTAACAAGACCCCAGATGATCCACACTCACATTAAAGTTCGAGAGACCTTAGAACCCCTCACCCAGTAGGAGATACCTTGTGATTGGTTTCAATTACAGAAATTACCAGCACAAAGATTTTTCTTAAAGAAAAGACAATAAAATAGTCAAGCCTTCTGAAAACCTGGGATTCTTACATGGTTCTAGACTTCCCCCTCAGCACATATTAAGGGGTAGTTCTTTCATTGTGTTGGTAGGTATGCATCCAAACACCTCACCCCACTCAAAAAGCAAAATTATCTTGACATAAGAACAGCTCTTTGGCTTCCTATGACTCAGATTTTGTTCCTATAACAAAATGATAGGTTTAATATTTATTTTATTTATACACATAAGAGGTGAGGTATTGGTCAGAGCTGGGGGGTGGTGAGAAGATTCACCAGAGACAGAGTGGGGAGCAGATCAGGCAGATCTGTTGAATCACACTGCTGAGGGGAACAGCAGGCGCGTGAGGAGAGGTCTGCTGTGCCATGTGGGTCAGCTCCCTGGCTGGGTATCGAACTCATGCTGCAGTGGCTGTGGCTAGCTTTATAGTCCTGAGACTTAACCCTTGCACCACCAGGGAGGGCCCGGGTTTTTCATATATAGTAGTAACTCAGTCTGCATCAGGTAATATAGTCAAGTGTCTGCAGACTCCAGCATTTAGTTCACTTTTAAAAGTGGAAATGTTTCCTCTTATTTCCCCTTTGGTCCCTGTGGCATTTTCAAAATAAGTCATTATCAGACTAATAATCATTGAAAGGTTGTTGTTTTCTTCTTGGGAACAAGAATTAGGAGGAGCTGATCATGTGCGGGGACTAGCCTGAACACTTGGCCCTAATTAAGCCGGAAAAATGGCCCCATTCCTACTTCTTATTTTCTTTAAAATAAGGTGGGGAAGTGGACTTGGGTGGCACGCATCAGAACGCTCTGAGTGCTGTACAGAAGAATCATAGTGGTGTCCGGTGTGCTTTTGTTACTCTTTCTATTATGCTGTTTACTTGAGAATCTGAATTTTGAGCTCAGGATATTTATGGGTCGGTATGTTAGAGCAACTTCCAGGTCAAATTATGTAGCTATTTTAGGTGTTTATGATGTGAAATGAAAGTGTGCTTCATGCTTCTTTTTCTGGCTTTGAGGGAATGGTTTTATGTTCCCTATGGAAGTACATAGAGTCATGCTCAAAACTAGGTAATGACTCAATTCTGTTTTGTCATCCTTCTTTAATAATAAGTTACTTGAGAAAACCAAAATGCTACAGTCTATATTATGAAAATGGAATTTTTTTCTTTTTGATTCTTTCTGCAGTTTGTCTAGAACGTGAGGATTAAGAGCCTTAGAGATTATAATCATGTTTCTGCAATGGAAAATTTAATTTTTGTAAGTATTTAATCTGTGTTTTGAAGTGGACACTAATATTCTATCCTTGTTTATTTTACACATAAGTTTGAAATGCAGGAAAGGATTTACCATAAGAACATGAGCAATGGGAGTTAGAACCTTGGGTTTTATTCCCAGCCCTACCACTGAGTAGCACATTACGTCACCCCCTTGTGCTTCAGCTTTTTGATAAGTGGAGATAATAATTCTCACTACCCACTTCAGAGGATGTTTGGGGGCTAATGATGTCAGCTGAATCCCTTTATGGTTGTGGGAGAGGGACTGTCTGAGTGAAGCTTATGACAGTGCCTAGATTTATGTAGCAATTTCCTTTAAAGTTTGTGTGTTTTCTCGGTTTATAATTCCAATATCTCTGGGAACTAGGGAGAGATGAACACTACCTCCCCACTTAATTAACAAAGAGATTGAGACAAAACTATCAGTGACTTCCTGGTTGGAGCCAGGACTAGAATTAAGTTTCCTGTAGTCTCGTGTGATTGAGAGTCCGTGTTCTGGAACTAGACCAGACCAGGTTCTCTGGCCCTACTGTGTACCAGTTGCGGAAACACAACAGTTACTGGACTGGTATAAAACTCAGTTTCCTAAATTCAGCAACTCAATTTCCTTAGCTGTGAAATAAAGACCTTGCTCAGCCTGCATGGGGCCGTGGTGTGGATTGGATACCATCTATGTACATCAGTTGCTAGCAGTGCTTGCCACATGAGAAAGGCTGAAAAGCATTAGCGATGGCTGTTATAACAGGATTATTGATGAAGTCTATGACTGTTAGTGTAAGTGATTGTGACCCTGTCGGGCTTGTCACTACAAAAATGAAAGGGCCCTGGGTTAATGTTGACATTGGTGGGTGGAGCAGCTGAAAGGTGTTCAGAGAAATTTATTGAACAAAATACTTTTCTGTGGGCTGGTGAAGAAAAGAAAGTTGCTATTTAAAAGAGAGAGTAGAAAGGAAACTAGAAGATAAATATAAAGGACAGGGAGGGACTGACAAGACACCAATACCCCTCCATCCCTCAAAGAAGGCATCCTCACAGGATGTGTGACCATTGCGCAGATGGGCAGAGAACCCTGGAATCCAGTCAGTGAGATCCAATTTGTAATAACATGAAAAGAGAAAGAAAGCTGGGCTTGGAACGGATCTTGAGAATGGGTAATAGAAGTTCTCTGCATTGGGGCCTACTAAATGGTTTGTGTATATCTTGATATCCTCGTTATGACTCAAAATCTAGGAGTTCATTTCCATTAACAGATGAAGTAGTTGAGGGTAAAGGAGGATGTAACTATGAGCACATAGTTTTAATGAATGGGGGTCCAGACTTAAAATGTAAGTCAACTCTGCATCCCACAGATGCCCTTAAAAATAAGCCTTCCAAGGCAGGCCTGAGTTGGGTCATTCCATGCTTGGTCTCCTTTTACAACCTAGATGGACGTAAGATTGAAGATGCATAATTCTTTGTGCGGTGACCCAGCTGCACCCCCACTGTCACCCCACAAGATTCAAGGGAAGTTTGTGGGCCCTGTTTCCAAGGATGGCTCTGTGAATCCATGCTGTCTGGCCCCCGTGCCTGTGTTCATGCTTTCTGGTACACCTCTTCGTATTGTTATGGGTGATATTTCTGCCCAGATCAATTATCAGCTGTTCTGGATCCCTTTCTGTAAATTTGCTGCCCCCAATCCACCCATCCCAGAGTCCTTTTGTACTCTTAAAATATTTTGTGCATGTGTCCACATCACGTCTACGTTTATTTAAATTGTATTTGGAATTGCAGTCGTCTGTATCTTGTCTTCCCCAGAGAACGAGTTCTTTCAGGGCAGGACATTAGTCTCAGGTAGCAGAACAGCACACAGTGGTCACCTGGTTGTTACACAAGTGTTTTTGGCTAAAGACATTGCTGATGGCTCCATCTAATCAAATGAATATGATAATCATGGATTATGAATATTTTCTAAATTCCTGCACTCTGCTGATTTTTGGTTACTGATTTATCAGTCTTTCAGATTTCTTGTATTCATTAGTTCAGTTTTTTTTTTGAAGTATATTTTGCTTCTCAGTTGTCTTTTATTAATCTTTAAGGAAATTCTTTGTTTCTTTGCTCTAACTGGAGTCACCAGTATTAACCACCTGAGCGGTATCATTTCTGTAGTTCGTTCATGTACTTCATTCTTGTTTTGCTTTAGTTTCTGTACAACTCCCTGGTGGAATAGGTGGCCAGCCAACAAAGTGACTCCCTACAGAGGGCCTTATAAATTGCACATTCTTGTTCCAAGAACAGCCTTTATTCAAGGAATCATTTTGATTACCATATCTGAGTGTCTCTGTTCACGTGGGTGAGACATTGAATGTGAAAGTCTGCCGCTGACAGCTCCGAAAGAGTAGCCATGTAAATGTTCAGGAGCTGCTTGGAAGTGTGGAGAGGCCAGGTCTTCCCACACACTGTCTGGTCAGATGGCGACACTGGAATTAGGAGCACACCAAGTAGTAGGTAGAGGACCTTCTTGACAGAGGAAGCAAAGAACATCTGCAGAGAGGAAGAAGATGGTGCTTTCTTATTTCCACATTGGTTGGGATTCAATTCAGAGCTCCCCATTCTAGATCTCCAAGTTGAACACATGTTGGGATGGGGAAGCAGGAAGGCCTCAGACCACTGAGTGCCCACAGCGGAGAGGTGATCCAGCCGCTGTCTGGCTTAACAGTTTTGTCTAGGTTGGTTCAGATCTCAGGAAAGAAGATGCGTTTCCTGTGTCCTGCAGACTTACACATCCAACTCTGAACATACTTTACAGATTTGACAGGAACCATTTAGTTTTCTCGCTGTACAGACTGGCTGAGAGCCATGCAGACTTCTGTGAACTTCTGTTACTGCCAGGGCCTGGACTTGCTCGCTGTCATGCAAGTTTACTTGGAAAATGGTTCAGAACCTGGTTGTGGCTAAATCCCTGAGCACTTTATCATGCATTTGTTAGTGTATTAAAAATTATAAAATCAGTGAGGACTTACAGGAAGGGGTTTTAAAATTGAGAAAGTTTTTATTTTTAAATTTGCAACTAGTTTAAAGGTTCTGACATTTACAGATTTTTTTTTCTTATGCATTAATTTTCTGTGTTGTGAGATTTATTTTAATTACTTCAATCCCGTATGGATGGGAAAATTGAGATGGCTCAGGTTGCAAAGCAAAGAACTGGGAGTGGAAAGCCTGCTGGTAATTCAGACCTGATATTCTATCCAGTACTCTATCACTGCCTTGTACTACTTGGTGGTATCTGTATTTTTCTATTGCGGTTTAAAATTTTGATTTTAGCTTTTTTTAGATAATATGTAATAATAAAAACTTCAGCAAACTATAGAAAAGAAAAATGAAGAGAATTGAGATATTCCTCTATGTGTGTGTTTACTTACTGTCTAGAAGCCAATGTTAATATTTCAGCATGTCTATTTCCAAACCTGTTTAAATGTATATGTGCAAAGATACATTTAGATAGGGCTTTTTAGTGAGATCAGACTATGCCTGGTTTTGTGATTGAATTATCAAATGTAATTTAATATCCATAAACAGTGATAATTTTTTGTGAAGATTTATTTATTTATGCTCACAAGAACTGGGTGTAGGCCAGGGACTTGAGGAGTGAGAGGATTCACCAGAGACAGAGTGGGGGGCAGAACAGGCAGATCTACGGAAATACACTGTTGAGTGTGCAGTGGGCAAGACAGGAAGGTCTGCTGCGCCCTGTGGGCATTAGCTCCCTGGTCAGAGATTGAATTCGTGCCTTGGTGGCTGGGGCTAGCTTAAGAGCACTGAGACTTTAACTCCTGCACCACCTGGAAGGCCTCTGATTATTTCTTTAAGAAAAATTTCCAGGAAAGCAGGGTCAAAAATATGCCTAGTGAGATATTTTATGTTGTTAAAACTTCATTCTGTCTAGCCTTTTATGTTCAGCTTGGACCTATAAATATTTCTTTCTGCTCTTCAACTCTACTTTGACGAGCTGCAAGAGAAATTCCTTCTGGGGATGATAGGGAGGAAAGGAAGTTGGACACCTGGGGCTGAACTGTGTCTTTAATTCTCATAACAACCCTGTGAGACACAATTAAACAAGGCATATATCAAAGGTGAGCTGAAAGTTGTATTTCCTCAGCAGATACTGAGTTTTTTAAATGTCAGCAGTGAACTATGTTATTAACTAGCATTTTTGAGCACCTTACAGTTAATACATATTTTGAGTGTATTATCTTATTTAATCCTCCTACAGGGTTTCTAGAACCTGGGTACTCCCTCCATTTCTTCCCCTTGGTGCTTGGGTTCCAAGTCTGCATCTAATTCTGTGCCTTTGGTAGATGGCATATTCTAGAGGGCAGGATCTTGCTATTAACCATTTTATGAATCACCATGAACATGGGATTGCATTAGGGTAAATGCTTCTATAGAGATGCTTTATGATTGTGATAGTTATAGATATCAAAGGTGATTTCTCCAGTTTGTCCTTGTTGACTTTATATTTTATAAATAAGCTCCTATTTGATAGGAAATGGCTGGCGGGGGTAGGGGTGAGGGCCCAGGGGTGGTTGTTTTTCTGTTGGTGGTGGGGTTTTGTGTGTGTGTGTGTGTGTGTGTTCAGGTAAGAAGAAAGCTCTAGACCACCAGAGGGCATCGCAGTCAGACTCCTATACCAATTTCATTATAAATCACTGCTGTCAGAGATGTCTGGTGTGACACAGTTCCCACTTAAACCAAGAAAAAAAAGAAACATCCTCACACTAAATGAGCAATCTGAATAGGATCTGTGGAATTGATGAATACTACCTTGAACCACCTTATCTTATATAGAAAAGCAGATAACAGAGCAGGTAGTATTTCTGAAATTATGTAATTCTTTTTTTCTCTCCCCAAGCATGTGTCTAAAATTTTATCATTCATGATTTATAGTCTCTTAGTCAGACAATAAAACCAGTCACTCTCAGTATCAATAGAAATTGAAATCAGAAAAAGTCAGTTGGGCCAGAAACATCTACCCATCTTTACTGGTCTTTTTTTTGCTAATAAGTATTTGCAAAATTGATCCACAGTTGAATTACTCTTTCATTTCTGTTCATCTGGTGAAAATTCCAATAGGCAGAAAAATAATTAAAAGACAAACAGGAAACACTATTGAAGTTAAAAAGCATTTGACAGACAGTCAAATCCTTATTAAACAATTGATTTTGATATAAATAGGTAAATCTTTACATGTTGTTTAAATGTTACAACTATTGAAGCTTTTAGGTTGAAACCCTCTAAGCTCTTACTGATCTGTGTTCCAAAAACATTTTGAGAGATTTATTTCATAAATACTGAGTATATTCATGCAGGGCACTGATTAAGTATTGAGACACAAATATGAATATTTAATCTTTATAGATTGCCTTGTAATTACAAAACTAACTTGCATCTAATGTCTTATTCAGTACTCTCTTCATCTTCTGAGAGGAATTGGACAGGTGACATCCATGTTTTTAGGTATGGAGGTAGGTTAAGGTCAAGTGACTGAGTCAGTCATTTAATCAGCTTAGCGGCAGTCATTGTCCATGACTGCAGGACTTAAGCAGGTCATTGACCCCAAAACCCACGCTTTCCCAGACACCTGTGTCGTGAGCCCATTACTCTCAAGACAGAGTGTCTTAATTGTGCCTGTGAAATAGTGTTGTATGGTGGATTTGATTTGGTATTTCCCATGTAGCTAATTATGTCAAGTTTTTTTGCATGTATTTATGGCCATTTGTGTATCTTTGAAGGAATATTCATTCAAATATTTTGCCATTATATTGCCTTTTATTATCGATTTGCAAGAACTCTTTACATATTGTGGATTCATGTGCCTTACCAAGTAGGTGATTTGCAGATGTTTCCTCGCATTCTTTGGATTGTGCTTCCACTTCCTTAAGATTCTTAAAATTTTGATATAATCCAATTCATATATATATGTTGCTCATGTCTTTGTATCATAGTAAGAATACATTGCCACATCCAAGCTTATGAAAATTTACCTATTTCATAGTTTGAAAGCATTTCATAGTTTGAGCTTATAGATTATGTTTTTAATGCTTCTTTTAGGTTTTTGATCCATTTTAAGTAGATTTTTGTGGGAGGGGATAAGGGGTTTTAATTTTTTTTTTGTATTTGAATTCCAGTTGTCTTAGTACCATTTGTTGAAAAGCCATTCTCTCCCTATTGAATAATCTTGGCACCTTTGTCAAAAATCATTTTTGTATGGACACTTGGTTTATTTCTAGAATCTCATCTGTTCCACACACTTGGTTTATTTCTAGAATCTCATCTGTTCCACTGACCTATATATGTCTACCTGTATGCCAAAATCACAGTGATTTGATTACTATTGTTTTGTAAGCTGAAATCAAGAAATGTAAATCCTCCAACTTTATTATTTTTCAGAACTGTTTTGGTTATTTTGGGTCCCTTAAAATTCCATTTGAATTTTAGAAACAGTTTGTCGATTTCTAGAAAGAGACTAGTTTAATTGTATTAAACTGAAAATCAATTTGGTGAATATTAGCATCTTAACAGTTTTCATTGTTTAGATCCATGAACATGAAGTATCTTTTCCATTTATTTAGCTCATTCATTTCTTTCAACAATGTTTTGTAATTTTCAGGGTATAAGTTTTGCATGTTGAAATCTTACTAAGTATTCTTTTTTTGAAAAGATTTATTTATTTATACATACAGAACTGGGGTACAGGCCAAAGGTATGGGGTGGAGGAGGGTGAGAGGATTCACCAGAGACAGAGTAGGGTGCAGGACAGGTAGATGTACTGAACTACACTTGAGGGGAGCAGCGGGTGGCTCAGGAGAGGTCTGCCGCGCCATGTGGGTCTCCTCCCTATTAAGGGATTGAACTGGTGCTGCAGTGGCTGCAGTAGCTTCGCAGTGCTGCACTTTAACGTGTTGCTCCACCAGGGAGAGGGCCCTGTTAAGTATTTTTTTAAGGCTACTGTGAATGGAATTGTTTTCTTAACTTTATTTTTAGAGAGTTCACTGCAAATGTCTGGAAGTGCAATGAATTTTAGTGTATTGATCTTGTGTCCTGAAGCCTTGCTGTTTTCACAGTTCTTTGTGGATTCTGTAGGATTTTTAACATCTAAGATGCATCATCTGAGCATAGAAAAGTTTTTTCCTTTCTCATCTGGATGCCTTTTCTTTCTGCTTCTTGCCCAGTTGCTCTGGCTAGGACCTAGAGCTGCTATTTTGTTTTGTTCCTGATCTTGGGGAGACAAGGGCCTGTCTTTCCCCACTACTCCCCATCTTTACTTGCCAAGTCTATACTTGGTTGGCTCTGAGTTTTCACACGGCCGCTCCACTAGTTCTTTGCTTTGCCGTCAGTCACTTCCCTTGGGCTGAAAACCTGCTGTGGACACGGCACTGGGGCCCCCTCGGGGACTGCACTAGTACACTGACACTCTCTGCTCACTTGGAATGTCCTTTCGTCATGCCCTGAAATGTTTTCATTTATTACTTTTGTTTAAGCCTTTTATATAGGAATCTTAAAAATACTGAACAGCCTGACCACTTGAAACATAGTTTTGGGCCTCCCTGGTGGTGCTGGTGTTGTCTCAGCACTGTGAAGCTGTCCACAGCCACTGCAGCCTGAGTTCAACCCCGGCCAGTGAGTGACCCACATGGAGTGACCCACATGGCGAAGCAGACCTTTCCTGTCTCCCCGCTGCTGTCCTCAGCAATGAATTCCATTCAGTATGCCTGTTCTGTTCCCCACTCTGTCTCTAACGAATCATCTCACCCCTGCACCTTTGTCCTGTACCCCAGTTCTGTATGCAAAAATAAATAAATCTTTTTTTAAATAAAATAAACATAGTAAAGTACATATCACTCAACCATGGCTTTAAAACTTGAATATTAATTGTGATATGCTACTGTGCTGGCTAAAAATAACTCCTTTAGGGTTTGTTGAATCCTTTGTTCTCTCAGAGAATCATTCCACGCTACAGTGTATTGTGCTTCGCTGTATCTGCTTTTTATAAATACAGATTGTCCTGTCCTTAGTTGTTAATTGGCACTTTTTCTGACCTTCATATGCCTGCCTCTGAGAACATTCTCTTCTAACAGGCAACTTCTAATCTGCTGAGGACCAGGCTGCCAAATAACCAATGTGTTTAGAAGTTTTGTAATATAAGAATAAATAAAATGAAGAAGAAATTGTCCTATGAATGAAGTACATAAGCTTTCTGGTACCTTGTTTGGCTATTGTGGGATTGTGATTCATAACAAGTATATGTTTTAAATCTTTGTCTCTGATTCTGGCACAGAGCTCCCCAAACCTGTGGAATTTTCTGAGCACCAAGAGCAAAGGAAACATTTCTTGTATTTATTCTTTGGCCCTAGCTCCTGAAATTGCTTCAGAGCCATAAAGGTAAAATGGGTGTCTCATTATTCATTTTCAGCCACACAGAGTTTGTCAGTGAAGTAACTGTTGGAAATCCGCTAAAGCCGGGGAGTAGAGAGAGGTTGATGAGGGAGCCAACCTTGTCAAGAGAGGCTTGCAACCTTCAGTCTTGTCTCCTAACCTTCTGGAAGGGGTGGAGGCTGGAGTTGGAGTGAGTCAACCGTGATCAGTGGTGTTAATCCATCATACCTGTGTGTGAAGCCTCTGCACAAACCCAGAAGTAAGGGCTTCGAGACCTTCCAACTTGGTGAACATGTGGAGGTTGGAGAAAGTGGTGGGCTCAGAGGGGCATGGAAGCCCCGTGCCCTTGGCCCATTTTTTGCCTTATATATCTCTCATCTGGCTGTTTGTTCATATCCTTTAATAGCCTTTGTTATATTAGCAGTCTGGTGAATAAACGGGTTTCCTGAATTCTGTGAATCGCAAGTAACAACCTAGGTTTGCGGTTGGCACCTGAAGCAGAGGGCAGCTGGCAGGATTGAGCCCTTACTTGAGGACTGAGCGGAATGTGATGCTATGGCAGGTAAAGGGCATTGAGCCAAGTTGTAGGAGACCCACCTTGTGTCCGGAACAGTGCTGTGTAGAAAACCCACACACATTGCAACTGGGCCTCAGATCTTTCAGCTGCTTTAATACTGCTATTACCTAGGTTCTCAGCTTTGTTAGGAATGGATCATTGTCAGGGGTCAGGTATTGCGTATCACAAATAAAATTACTTTTTTTTTATTTTATAACAGTTAAAACTACTTTTTAATGGCTCGTGGTAACCCCTTCTGCCACACTACCATTCCCAGTCAGGTTTTTATTAATTGAACTCTCCCCTTTCCTGTTACTCCTTAAGTGCATGAATAGTCAACAGCTGCCTTATTCAGAATAGCCAGAAAGTCAAACAGTCTAATGTTGAATAAATACATTATGCTGATTACTAGTATTAATTACTAATGAGTATATCTAATTAATTATCTATGAATTACTCTGCCACAATAAAAGTGAGCTAACTATGTGACTTTCACTGTGAGATGAAAGAAGCCAGACTATGAAACTTCCCTGGATGTATGATTCTATTCAGGTAAATGTCAAGGATAGTGTTAGAAATCAGGAGCAGTTATCTTTGTGGCCGAGGGTAAGGGCAGTACGACAACTAAAATGAGGCCGAAAAGTAGAAAGAAAAGGGATGAGAATATTGATAGACATATTAGGCAAACCCCACCGAAGGAGAGCTTGCTGATGTTACGGAAAAGCCTTTTGCAGGATCAGAGGTCACGTGGCAATGGTGGGTTGGTCACATCACCAGGAGAGAGAAAAATCTGAAAACCTGCATGCACCTGACAGTGCAGACTCAGGCATAATTGAGAGGTGCTCGAGGTTGCAAGAAGAAAAGGGGCCCTCCCTGGCGGCGCAGGGGGTTAGGACAGTCCCGTGAAGCTGTCCACAGCCACTGCGGCACAGGCTCGGTGGAGGGACCCGCAGGGCGCAGCTGACTTCTGTCTCCCCGCTGCTCCCCTCAGCAGTGTGCTTCAGTCAGTCGGCCTGTTCTGCTCCCCGCTCTGTCTCTGGGGAGTCCTCTCACCCCTGCACCTCCAGCCAGGACCCCAGTTCTTGCATGTATGTATATATGTAATAAATATATGTATATATATATGTAATAAATCTAAAAAAAATAAAAACAATCACCATCATGTATTCTGTTGCCTCTGAGGTTTCTATCTTCTGATCCTGGTTCTATCTCTTGGACCTACGAAGACGTGGACTTTTTTAGTGACAGCCCTTTCCATTTTTAAAGACAACTGCCCTGTGCAGAGCGTCTTCTCTTCTTACTGAACATTTCCATATGTCCTGTTCTCTTTTCCTAGGAGATGGATCTGTGCTCCCTGACTCTCCAGCTTATGCTCCTATATGTCCCACTAGCCGCTTTACCCAGCACCCATGTTGCATTTTAGGGAGAATTAACCTCTTGCTAATGTCTCATTTCTATTTTTTTTTTTAAAGATTTATTTATTTATTTGTGCAGACAGAACTGGGGTACAGGCCAGAGGCTCAGGGGCGGTGAGAGGCTTCACCAGAGACAGAGTGGGGGGAGAACAGGCAGATTGACAAAGTACACTGCTGAGGGAAGCAGCGGGCGGGCCAGGAGAGGTCTGGCTCGCCATGTGGTCACCTCCGGGGCAGGCTGCAGGCGGGAATCGAACTCATGAGGAAGTGGCTTCAGATTCTCAGTGCTGTGCTTCAACCCGCTGCGCCACCAGGGAGGGCCTCTATTTCTTTTTTAAAGATTTATGTGCACACAGAACTGGGGTACAGGCCAACGGTGCAGAGGCAGTGAGAGGATTCACCTGAGTGAATCCTGGAGTGGGGAGCAGAACAGACAGATTGGTGAAACATACTGCTGAGGGGAGCAGCAGGTGGGTCAGGAGAGGTCTGCTGTGCCCTAGCCCGTTGCACCACCAGGGAGGGCCTCATTTCTGATCTTATTTTAATCTTTAGGATAACCTCATGAGGCAGATGGTGATATCTTTACCTTAGGCTTCAAGTTTCCCTGTGTTATAAATCTGGTTTGACCACATAGGGGTAGTAGGAGGGTGACTGTCATAGCTGGTGGTGCCATTCATGGTGGGTACAGACACAGGTGATAGTGGTGGAATAGGCAGCAGGACATCTCCTGTCGAGCAGAATTTAGAAGCTCAGCATGTCTAATATAGGTCCCTCATCTGTATAAAAATTAGTCTTCCTGGTCTCTGAATACCACACCACTCACGAGGTTGCTCAAGCCCCAGACCTTGGAGTCATTTTCCCCCTCACTCCACTCTCAATCCTTCCAGAATGTATTGCAGATCCTACCATCTCTCCCTTTCTCCACCCCTCCCAAGTCTTCTCTCTCTGGCCACAATACTGGCTTCTGAGGCCCTCCCTGGTGGCTCAGCAGGTTAAAGTGCAGCACTACGAAACTAGGAGTTCGATCCCCGGTCAGGAAGCTAATCCACATGGCACAGCAGACCTCTCCTGTCTCACCTGTTCTACTCCCCACTCTGTCTCCAGTGAGCGCTCTCACCACCCCCTTCCTCTCTGGCCTGGACCCCAGTTCTGTATGCATATATAAGTCTTTTTAAAATAAACAGCTTCTTAACTGGCCTCCCTGCCGCTGCAGTTCCCCCATGTTGCCTTCTCAGTGTGATTGTAAGTCTGGCTCTGACTTTCTCCTGCTCTCATCTCTACAGTGACATCCAAAAAACTTAGTCCATGATCTCATCACTGGCCACCTCTCCAACCTCTTCCTGCCTCTGTGTGCACACCTAGGGGTGTTTGCAGACATGTGCATGTGCGCATACACCTACATTGGGCCCCTTTTTATTTGGTTTTTATTTATCTGCATACAGGAACTGGGGTACTGGCCACAGGTGTGGGGGGATGATTCACCAGAGACAGAGTGGGGAGCAGAGCAGGCAGACTGACTGAAAGACACTGCTGAGCAGGGAGACCGGAGAGGTCTGCCGCACTGTGTGAGCTCCCTGGCCGGGGTGGAACTCTCGCCGATAGCTTGGTAGCACTGACAACCACTTGCACCACCAGCGAGGCCCTTTGGCCACATTTCTTAGACTTGAGCAAGTTCCCGGCTCGGCCTGTGCTCTGGCCTTTCCTCCTGCCACCTACTGTGCTGTCACCCAGCACAGGTGTGTCCTCTGCAGAGGCCTCCCCGACCGGCTGTCTGAAACACCACTGGTTACTCCCTTTCCCTCGGCCTTCGCTTTTCTGCGCAGCACTTACCACTCCTTGGTGTTTTGTTGTGTGTTCATCTGTTCATGGTCTGTTTGCTCTAGTTCGGGCTTTTGGAGAGCGAGATCTTGGTCAGTTCAACACCGCCTTCCTAGAGTATCTGTTGGTGCATAGGAGTGCTCTGGCTATCTAAGGGGGTCTCACCTCGCTGTGTCAAACCTCCAGTGGTCTCACTGCCAGAGACAGGGTTCCCTGGCAAGGGTGCACATGACACTTGGGGCCCCTAGGGGTACCCACTGCCTGTCTGGAGGCCGTATTATTACAATGTCCCCTGAAAGGTAGAAATCTTCCATTGACAGCCACTACCTTAGAATAGGACACCCTGAATCAGATTCTCCGGGGAAACTTTAAAAACAAGTAAGCAAAGCCCAGCCCTTACTAGGAGCTTACTAATTCAGAAAGGAGCTCCACCTAACATCCATACGGCTGGTCAGCAGGTCCAGGAGACCGGCTGGCGGGGGCGGCCAGAGCCTGCAGTCCTCTGGCCCTCCCGCCTCCAGACGCTGGTCTGCCTGCGGGCCGCACCATGCTGGCGGGTCTCCCTTTCTCTGCTGGTGCTTTTTCTCCCCTGAAGCAGAGATGGCCAGTTGTTTGCTAATGACATTTCTGCTTGCTCATTAGTCACCGAGCCCCTGGTGTTGAATGAAGCTATAAATCCAGTTAGAAAGCCACAGTTCCCAACCTCTCTGACAGACCACAGTGCCCTTTCATCCTCCCCTCTCTTCTCTGCCTCTCCTCTCCTCTCTTTCACCTCTTCTCCTCTCCTCTCCCCTCCTCCTCCTCCTCTCCCCTTCTCCTTCAGAATTTGTTAGAACCATTGTCAGGATACTCTCAGCTAATTGGCACACACAAAGGATTCCTTTTCTAGAACATCGTTTTTTCCTCCCACCACCATCCCTTAATACCCCCGTCCCTCTTCTTAACCTTGGAAAGCTCACAGCACTTACTGATTATTATCTGCTAGTTTTTGTCAGTACTTTGTCAAATTGCTCCACAAATGCCCAGCATTTATCTTTGTCATCATGACCCGCTTTACCGCACGTCATTCCCTCAAGCCTCCCCCACCAGTGTGCTATGATGGCAACACGCCATGTTTCCTTAGGGCTGAATAGTATTCCTCGGTGTGGTGAGCCCACTGGGTGGGTGTGTGGGCTCTCCCGCTCCAGCTGCCTGCGTAGTACTGCAGGGCACCTCCTTAGCTGACAAAGGTTGCTCAGGAGCTGATCATGGTTGGAGCGGCCTCAACTATAGAGATGAGCCCTTCTACCTGCCACCACCCAGCTGTCCACAGCTTGGTTTATTGACCTCTGACCCTGGTCTGTGACTTTAAGTCAGTTTGTTTTCCACATAGTCTTCTGGTGTTTTGACTCCTTATCTCCTAACTAATGTTCATCTAGCCTTTTTTTATGAGGCATTTCAAAGCAGATGTTATGAAATATTCCTATCCAAGGACAGGGAATCATGAAATTTTAGTTTAGAATCATCTTGTAGCAGCCACTGCTTTCTTCACTTGACCTGACACAGTGGTCTCTCCTGAGCGGGAATTCTTGTCCAAAGAATGGTGAGATTCTGTTTTTCTCCCTTAGTAGCCAGTCAACATGATGTCATAGTGACCAGATGAGCTTCAGGGAGAAAGCACCTCACCTTCCTAGAATAGATGCAGCCACCAGCAAAGTAGGCAGCGGGACTGTTGACTTAGTGGCGGCCTGCAGTGTCCAATCCCAGACACTTGCAGGCGTAGAGCGTTACTGTCTCCAAGGCACATGGAGGCTGAAGAAATGCAGAGCAACTTAGCCCAATGCAAGCTCACGATTTATTTTGAAAGATCACAGGCAAGTCAAGATTGTTTACTGTTAAGTACTTAAAAATCGTTGTCTGTACATTTCCTAATTGTTATTTTTTTCACGTAAATATCCCATCTTGGTGCAGCAGGCCTCCCCTGACCCGCCTGCTGCTCCCTCAGCAGTGTACTTCGACAGTCTGCCTGTTCTGCTCCCCGCTTTGTCTCTGGTGAATCTTCTCCCCACCCTTGTACCCCAGTTCTGAATGTATACATAAATAAATCTTTAAAAATAAATACCCCATCAATGCAGCTAAACTGTAAGCCCCATGAAAACAGATTGTAGATGCTAACGTAATGCTCTAATTAGGGTGAAAGAGGACACCGGACCCTTCCTGGTGGTACATTGGGTTGAAGTGTAGCACTGTAAAGCTCTCCACAACCACTGCAACATGAATTTGATCCCCGGCCAGAGTGACCCACATGGCGCAGCAGACCTCTCCTGTCTCCCCGCTGCTCCCCTCAGCAGTGGGTTTTGGTCCGTCTGCCTGTTCTGCTCCCCACTGTCTCTGGTGAACCCTCTCACTGCCCCCACACCTCTCATTTATACCCAAGTTCTTGGATACAAAAATAAATAAATCTTTTTTTAAAAAAAAGATGATACTGAATTACACAGACAATAACATTCTCCAGGTTAACCTGCAATGAACAATGAGCTTCTTTGAAAAGAAATAGCATCAGCTGCCAGAGTTTTAAGGACAGGCCTTTTGTGCACTGTGGAGAGGCCCGAATCCTGTGCAGAGCATTGAGGATATCTTGGTCCTCCCTCTTCCCTTCACTCAAATGGACAGAACCACTCACTGCAGAAAGGTGCAGAGAACGTGGACTCAGCAGGCCCCAGATGTCACCTGCTGGTGGCCTGTATGAAATGCCCTCTCCGCATGTTCATGAGCCACAGGCTGGGCTCCCCCAGCTCCCAGGGATCATGGCCCGCAGGCGGCAGCGTGAGAATCCCATGGTCTGAAGAGCGTGGGAAGACACGCGAAGATACAGTGTCGTGCAGAAAGCT
Source organism: Condylura cristata (assembly GCF_000260355.1). Classification (NCBI taxonomy): domain Eukaryota; kingdom Metazoa; phylum Chordata; class Mammalia; order Eulipotyphla; family Talpidae; genus Condylura; species Condylura cristata. The sequence goes on from NW_004567105.1 coordinate 2,919,152, forward strand.
TAACTGTGGAGACATGCAGGAGGAGATACCACGTCGGGGGAGGGAGGGTGGAAGAGAGAGCTTCCTTGCAGTGATACCAACACTGGGTCTCTGTTTTTACTTCATCAGAATGAGTTGGTTTTTGCTGCCTCTGGTCCAGCTTTGGGCATCTCTATCTTTGTTAGCCAGCTGCTGCTGCAGCCTTGAAGTCCTTTTTTGCTGCTTCAGTTCTCAAGGCTCGTGGGAAGCCCCAACACACAGTAGCTTCCTGGCCACCGAGCACACTCGCTTTTCCTGTTGCCGAGAGGGGACAGGTGTGCCCAGTCCCCAGTCCCTTGTTCATCTCAAACCATGCTGGCTGGGCCTGCAGACGTTTTTGAGCATCTCTAGCCTCTGGTCTTTGCGCATCTGGAGACAGTGCACGGGCTTTGTCCTTGCAGCGTTTCTGCGCACGTTCTTCATAGCTGTGTCTCGGCAGCCAAGGCTGCAGCTGGGGTCCACGCGGTTTGCCGTGATCTTGTTCATCAACTGCTCTTGATTGATTTTTAACTTCTTGTTGGCCATTTCCAAAGACAAGAGTCTCTTCACAGCTTCATCATCAACCTCAACTCCGGGGATGTCCTGGTCACCTTTGAGCAGCGTGGAATGGGGAAGATCATGCTCTTGGCTGGCTCAGCCTGGGCTCTGGGTTGCATAGCCCCAGGCAGTGTGGAGGACTGGACTTCCAGGAGTTGAGGGGAGGGAAGCCTGGCACAGCCTCTACTCTGCAGCTGAAAACCTGACCTGGGCCCTGGGCCAGCGAGTGTGGGTTGTGAGTACAACTCCGCCTGCAGGCTGCTCTCAGCCTGGGGCTTTCTAGGGCCCATGCCCCTGCCTGCTCTCCTTGGCCTCAACACTGAATCTTACAGACAATCGTTGGCCAGGCGAGGGGATGGGGACTGGTCTGTCAGGAGATCTGGTGTCCGGGAAAATTATACAAGCAGGTCAGGGGAGGACAGGAAGCAGCAAGAGATGTGACCATATGGGGACAAGAGCAGATCCCAGAGAGCCTGGTAGGCGGTGAGGAACCACAAGAAGGTTCGAAGGAGAATGAAATGGTTCTTTTGGGTTGGTCACTCGAGCAGCTGAGGGATGGAGAGGTTTGGGACCCACCTAGAGGAGTCCCCACGGGGACATTAAATGATGAACTTGAGACTTATTTAAAAGGAAAGACTGGGCCTCCCTCGTGGCTCAAGGGCTTAAAACAGCACTATGAAGCTGTCTGCAGCCACTCCTGGCCAGGGAGGTGACCACAGGACGCAGCAAACCTCTCCTGTCTTGCCTGCTCCCCTCAACAGTGGATTTCAGTCCTCCTGCTCCCCATTCTGTCTCCAGTGACGCCTCTCGCCCCCCTCCCCCACCCCCCACCTCTGGTCTGTATCCCGGTATACAGAAATAAATAAATCTTTAAAGATAACTAAATAAAAACAAAAGGAAAGACCTATCAGACCCAGTGATTAACAAGGCGGACGCTTCCCCCGGCTCCCGATTATGTTAAGGCAAATCTCAGGCCTCCTATCATTTCATCTTCAAACATTTCTCTAAAAGACGATTCTCTGAAGAAAAATAGCCAGAATCTTATTCACATACCCCACCCCCAAGAGCAATCATTCCCTCATACCGCCAAACGTGGTCGTATTCAGTTTTCCTCATTGTCGTCATGTCACATAGCCATTTTTAGAAAACATCATTTGAATCAGAACCAATGATACTTGGTCGAATCCTCTCCCTGTCGATATTTAAGGAGCTTGTGAGCCCCGGGTGGTTCCCACAGATCACACCCAGCGCAGGGTGTGTGCCTCCATCTCTGCATTTTTGGTGAAATGTCTGCTCGGCTGGGGAGGCCAGGTCACGGGCAGGCCCAGTGGTTTATGTGGGGCTCTCTGCTCTCACACCTGATTGGCTATTCTGGGAGGTTAGCGGCCTTTGGTCATCACTGCCTAGGCCTGTTGATCTCTTAGGTTTTGCAAAACAACAATAACCGCATTTAAGAGGCTGTCTTACATAAGCACTTAGCTGCAGACAGCCCCCCCAGCCCCCCACCATTCCTCTTGGAAGAAACAGAGAAGGCAGCGCAGCCCCTGCGTGGCCAGGCCTAGATCAGGAAGAAAGGCGCACAGAGGGGAGTCAGGGCAAAAATTCATCATCCAGGGTGACTTGGTGATGGGAAACCCGCGGGGATTACAATTGAGATGGGGGGAAAAATGTACAAAATGATGTAAAAATAAACTTTTGTAATAAAAAAAAAATTCATCATCCAGGCCAGCGCTTCTTGGGGGCACCCCTGAAAGAGAAAGACCCAGTCCCCTGTGAGGCCTCAAAGCATCACTTAATGGCTGAGATGCAACCCACTGTTTCAGGAGCACGGCATCTCCTAAATCAGGATTTTGCTAGACGCCATCATGGTTAGGCACGTGACCCCAGGGAGACCGGTGATGTTGACTGCACTCAGCTAACTGTTCCTCCTGTAACACTACACAGGATTTGTCTGTTGGCAACGAACTTACATCTTTGAGGGTCGACCAGGCCCCAGCACATGACAAAATTGCCTTCCTTTTCAAGGCTGACGGACAGCCATACACCACATGGGCTTGTCCCCTCGTCCTCCTATACACTCAGGTGGCCCTGCCTTTGAAGTCCTTGTAATGCTGCCATGGAAATCAATAGAGAGGGCCTCCCTGGTGGAGCAACGGGTTAAAGCACAGGACTGTGAAGCTGTCAGCAGCCACTGCAGCACGAGTTCAAGCCTCAGCCAGGACACTGAACCACAGGGCATAGCAGACCCCTCCTGACCCGCCTGCTGCTCCCCTCAGCAGTGTATTTCAGTAGATCTACCTGTTCTGCTCCCCACTGTTTCTGATGAATCCTCTGACCCCCTCCCCATACCTCTGGCCTACACCCCAGTTCTTGTAGGCATAAATAGATAAATCTCTAAGGAAAAAAAAAAGGGCTTTTTCTCTTGAAGTGCAGCACCGTGAAGCTCACCGCAGCTGCTACACCGGGAGTTTGATCCCCCGCCAGGGAGGTGACCCACCTGGCGCAGCAGACCTCTCCTGACCCGCCCGCTGCGCCCCTCAGCAGTGTACCTCGTCAGTCGGCCTGTTCTGCTCCCTGCTCTGCCTCTGGTGAATCCTCTCACCACTCCTGCACCTCTGGCCTGTACCCCAGTTCTGTATGCACATATAAATACATCTTTTTTAAAAAAGGAAGAAAATCGATAGACAATATCTGTTCAACACCCTGCTTGCCATTCGTTCGCGTATATACCTGGACAGGGGCGGCTGGGTTTGCTGAGGTGCTACCGTAGAGCTTCCCACCATGGTTGTCCCATTTCACGTTCTCCCCAGCACTGCGTAAGGCCTCATTCTCTCTACCTTCTTGCCCACACCTGTTATTTTCGTCTTGTTTTTGTTAATAGCCACCCTAATACATGGGCAATGATCTCTAATTGTAGTTTTGATTTGCTTCTCCCCAGTGACGAGTGCTGTGGTGCATCTTCACATGTATCACTGCCATTCATGCAGCTGCCTTGGGTCCAGTTTCATGCAGTGCACGTCCAGGGAGCTGCGCTCTCCCCTGTTCTTGGTACTTCCCTTCCCTCATCAGAATGCTGCTTCTGCTTGGTAGTAAGTGCAGCTTTATTACTGCTTAGATTTTTTAAAAGTATTACTTGTGATTCATTCATTATGCTGTCACGCCAATAAAATGGAGAAATGTCATGCAAAAAGTATGAGCAAATCTAAGCCGGTGGAATCTCACCAGATATCCAAGGCTAACAATCAGGGGAGTCAAAAGTCCAAGCCATTAGCAAGACAGAATGACAAAGAGCCTGATTTAACTCATAAGCACGAAATACCCCTGCTTCTCATTGGCTCTTTCTCTTGGAAACTAATTTTCAAAGTAACTGAGTTGTTTGCAGCAGGTGCTAGTGTGGTTTTAGTGTGCTGAGGAGAAATCCCGGGAGATGGAAGGGCCACTGGCTTTCAGGAACCCTCCGGATTATCCTATTTTCCGAATTTCAGTGACATTTTCTAAAAGACAAGCACTGTCTCCCATTCTCCAGAGGGACTGAAGGCAGGCCTTCGCTTAGCAATGGCTTGGCTCGGGATGCCACGGCAGGCTTTTCCCTAGGGATTCGTCCTCACCCCACCACCAGCGCCTTCAGCCAGGGACAGCAGGACCCGCTGGCATTGGTCGCGGGTGTCCCGAGTTCTGCCCTTCTGCAGGCCCTGCTCAGCCTGAAGGCTGGTCCGTGTTCTCTCCCTTCGCTGTCTCGCTCTCTCATAGACGCCGAGAGGACAGAGACATCGACCTCCAGAGAGCTCGCAGCTCCCTCGGAGGTATCATCATGCCTGTGCCTGGTTTGAAAATGAAGACAATGTGAGAAATCGTTTGTCGCCCTGTGATATTGTGGCATCTGTAGTTCTTATTCAGTGGGGTCCATGAATTTTTGGCAAAATGCCATTTTTGTGTCTCTCTGACCTTGCTAAATTCTGGCTTGTCCCCTCCCCCCGTTGGCGCTCACCACTGGCTACATTCGAGAGGAGACAATGAGAGCTCTGTGTCCCTCACTACCAGAAGCCTCGGAGCAGAGGTCAGCGGTCCCTTCATCTGGAGTAAGCAGCATCCAGGTCGCAGGGTAAAGGGTGGGAGGAGGATAACGGGGAATGAAAAACGAGGGAGGGGCAGGAAGAGGCAAACGTTAGGGAGAAGTCACGGGCCTCAGGAAGTCACAGCTGGCGATCTCATCCTGCCCTTTGTCTTTGGCTGTTGTTAGAGAAACAGAATGTGCCCGGGATAGTAAGATAACATTTTCCTGAAGTCCGCAATTCTGAGAGGAGGATGCTAGTGGCAGCATAGGACTAAGTTCGCTCCAAGTTATTTTCCCACCCTTTCGCCTTGCCCTTGGTCTGAGAGTGGTGTCGTGGGGCAAAAGGGAGTCAGCGTCCTGGCGCACAGGCCAGCGGTGTGGAGAGTGAGAGGATTCACCAGTGGCAGTGTGGAGAGAACAGGTGGACTGACGGGAGCGGTGGGCAGAACAGGAGAGGTCTGCTGTCCCCTGTGAGTCAGCTCCCTGGCCGGGGCTCGAACTCTGGCCACAGTGGCTGGCGGTCTCTTGACAGGGCGGTCCTCCTGGGAGGCCCTGCGCTATTTTTTTCTACGTCTCGCTGCAGACTGGTGTTCTGGGTGAGCGGAAGATGTGGCAGCGGTGAGGGCTGTTTGGCTGCACAGGGTGGAAACATAATCTTGGTGACCTTGCCAGAAAGGAGCTGTTTCACCAAGTCTGCAGGCAGCCAGTCCACAGCTGGCCTCAGGCTCCTAACTTCAGTGTGACCCTCCTTGGCGTGAGCTTCCCTCTACATGCTGATAAAGTGGCGGCAGGGCCTCCAAGCTCCCGGCAGGGTGGTGAAGAGCAAAAAGTGAAACAAGCAGGAACGCGTCCCTGTCCCAAAGATTTTTCTTTTTTGTCATCTCACTGTCCAGATCCGAATCATAGAGCCAACCACAGGGCGAGGTAGCTGCAACTGCAAATTCACTTGGAGTCATTCTAAGGAAAAGAGGAGGGAATGTGACTAGCAATTAGCGCGCCTGCTGCACGGGGCCTTCACCCGGCTCCCTGGACCTCCAGAGAGCTTCGGGTTGTAGCCATGGAAACATTGGCAGTGCCTGCGTGCGTTTTTGGTAGATGCTCAGCCTTTCTCACTTTCGGTATTCCCTCTCCCCCATTCTCCGTCATTCTTCCTCTTTGGGCTCCAAATCATCTATTAGACTTCTCACCTTTCAAGGTCACATTGCTTGATATTTTCCACCATCTCCCTGTGTTGAATCCTGGGAAGAGCCTCGGGCCAATTCATTAGTTTTCTTTAATACGATCTAATCTCTTTAATCTCTTGCTTGACCCACCCATTTTTTAATTTTTTTAGAGTTCTTTTAAAAAGTCCCTTCTGACTGACTGCTTGCTTCTTAATAGTCTCTTGTTCATTTTTATTCTTTTTTAGAAAGCTTGAAAAAAACTTATTTATGCATACAAGAGCTGGTATACAGGCCAGAGGTATGGGGGGACCGGTGAGAGGCTTTGCCAGAGACAGTGGGGAGCAGATTTCAGGCTGGCGGACTGAAATCTACTGCTGAGGGGAGCAGTGAGGAGACAGGAGAGTGGGTCACTCCCTAGGGGGATCAGACTAAGGCCGCCCAGATGGGAGTGCTGAGACCTACCCCTAGGCCACCAGGGAGGCCCCCTGGCCTGGCTCTCCAGGCACCTCTCCCTCATTGTCCTCCAGCGTCCCTAGGCCAGGGTCTCCTGTTCGCATAACACCAGTCACACTGGACAGGACCCACCCTTCTCTACTCCGACCTCTTCTTTTTCCTGTGTGACTGGAGGAGTCAAGGGGAGCAAGGTAGTGGCTGCAGAATTTCTCATTCTTCAATGACCAGTGTCCCCCTAAACAGCACATAGCTTTTAACGTCTTCCTTCTCTGCAACTCATTGCTTGCAAAAACAAGTTTGACTAAAAATCAGAATACCTTAAGGAAGCTTGGCTCAGTTAGAGTGCGGGTTTTCTGACTAAGTCGGAGGAGGGCCCAGGGGTGCTTGAAGCACAGGTTCTGCTGTGAAATGATGCTCTCCTGCTTCCCCTTCTCCTGCCTCAAAAATCAAACCAGGTCTTCCTTTTTTTTTCTTTTTTAGCACCAAGGATAAAAATCAAGGGCAGAAGCTCTTCCTTGATTGGTGTCTGCATGATGGGGGTGTAGTGGGCGGATGGGAGAGGACAGTCCCTTGGGGAGGCGGCTGGGGGCTGCAGAGTTGGATGGCAACATCCAGTGATCACCCACCATCGGCTAGGGGCTTCTTCACGGCAGCCTTTGTCCCCTGCCTTCATCTGATCTCACCTCCTTTATCTGCCGCCTCCAGATCTGGGGAGCTAGCCAGCTTCTGTTCTCAGCTCGCTGGCAGTGGAAATGAGGACAGAGCTGGCTGCGGATCAACCACGAAGCGCTGGCACAGCCCCGTCCCTCCATCTCCGCTCACCCTGCGTCCCCATCCCTCTAACTCCCCGCAGTATCTTTGTCTGCTTGGTCACCTGGTGGTCACCGGCCTGGGTGGGCATCCAGACCCCTCTCCCTGCTCACCAGTCCCCTTCAGCCTTTCACTCACACTAAGGTGCCAGGGCCAGGAGTCTGGTGTTACTCTCCCTCAGTGCCCATCACACTTCTAAGCTGGCAAGCGACGTTCCCGTGGGGACGTTTAGCGCCCAGGCAGCGAGCCACAGCGATCATTCCTTATTAGTGCATAGAAACACAGCCGGTTCTTGTGTTCAGTGTTGATTTTGTGTCCTGAAAGGTGATTTGGTATCCCACAACTTTCCTCAACGCGTTAGTTCTAATAGATTTTTGTGGAAAGGGAAGGTTTCTGGTTCCCCGCGGGTGAGGAAAGCGTGGCTCTCAGTCGGCCATGTGGATTTTATGCACAGGGCTTCATCACAGACCGAAGCTGGAGCCCGAGGCGTCTTCCATCCTCTTGGGTCATCTCTACTGCCCTTGAGCTTGACCATAAAGGAAAGTGTTTAGTCCCTTATTTTGGCTGCATGTTTCTAAGGGATCGTTTGTTGAATACAGAATACTCTGCCATGTTACAGAAGCTGGAGTCTGAGGGCTGCAGAAGGAAAAGTCAGTCTCTTACCTCTGTTGCTCTGCACCCAGTGCCCCGAGCGTACCAGTCTTGTGTAACTGCTTCCAGAACTGGGCTAGGACCTATACACACATTTAAGCACATATTCTTTTTATTTTTATGTAAACATTGTTCTATTCCTTGCTTTCTCCATCTCCAGTATCTCCTGGAGATTGTCTCATCTGGGTTCTCAGTTGTACTTTCTTCTTTTATTTTTTTTTTAAGTGTATTTATTTATGCATGCAGAACTAGGGGTACAGGCCAGAGGTACAGGGGCGGTGAGAGGCTTCACTGGAGTCAGAGTGGGGAGCAGAACAGGCAGATGGACGAAGTGCACTGCTGAGGGGAGCAGTGGGGAGAGGAGAGGTCTGCTGTGCCTTGCGGGTCCCTCCCTGGCCGGGATCGAACTCGCGCTGAGGCGGCTGGCCAGCTTCACAGTGCTGCGCTTCACCTGTTGCGCCGCCAGGGCGGGCCCAGTGCTCTTTCTTCTTATAGCTGTCTAGGAACCCACTGACTGTGTGTGCCCCTTGTGCCTGGTGGGCAGTGGGCTGGCTGCAATTTCTGATACTACAGGTGCTCACTCTTAGTGGCATTTCAGTGTCACAGCTTGCACTGGTGACATGGTGGGACATGGTTGTCATCGCGTCTCTCCCCATTCTGGGGGTGCTGCCTTCGGCAGCTCAGTGTCATCTTTAGGTTCCTCCCAGGCTTAAGTGCCAAGGTTATGATGATGCTTCTGGGCCTTGTGGGTGTTTTCATCTCACAGACATTATGGTTCGTGGATTTGATGGTTGTTCACTCTTAATTTGGCCGTTTTCTTCTCCACGCCATGTTTACAGGATTGACGACCAGCCATACAGAACTATTACTATATACTGACCTCACTCCTAGTTTCATTATTTTTCCCTCCCATTTCCCCCTTTCACTTCAGTTCCCGGTGTTATTTTCTTCCTTGACATTGTGTGCCTTTTTGTAAGCCAGCTCAAGCTCTTTGTGTAGTGAAGTGGTAGAAGCATGCACACACTGATAGAACCATCACACATAAATAAAATGCGAATTTGAGTTGAGTATGCATAGGCTCAACCCCCCTTCAGCAAGGTCAGGGGCTCCCCCTCCCTGGGCCTCCTGTGGGATCCCCGTGGCCCTCTTCTGTCTGCCCCTGTGGCCCGGGAACCTTGCTTTCAGCTCCAATAGATATTTAAGCCCATCGAATTGCTTCCAGGGTCTTCGGCCCCCAGACAAAAGCTGGAAAATAATCATCGGGTATGGACTGCGCCCTCTGTGAAGTCTGCACCTGAGCCGTGGAGCCTGGGGGAAGGGCCCGGCCCAGCCCTGGCTTCCGGCACCCTGGTACTGAGCTGCGGCTGTCTTCCAGCTGCAGGGCCCAAGAGCTTCTTCACTTCTTCATTTGCCTCAATGTGAGCAAACAGTTCGCATCCGTCCAGCAGGATGAAGGCAGAGGTAGCCTGCTTTCTCACCTCAGGAACCCTTTGCATCTTGAGGAGGCTGCAGTGCCATGGCTTTGTTCTCACGTGGTCTCTGCAGGCTGTTTCAGAAGTGCGGGTCATCTGCTCTGGGGACGCGGTGAATGAATAGCTGGGACTGCTGCTGTCTGAGAGCCAGACGCAATGGACTCTTGCCACGTGGTCTCTAGGCTTGTAACCTGGGGGGAGCGTGCCAGGCCTGCCTGCGAGAACTGAGGTGGGCACCCGAGCGGCTGTGGGCAGTGGGGTTCAGGAAGCCTCTGGAGTGTTCTCTTCCCAGAGTGTCTCATTTCAGAGGGGAAGCTCCGAGAGAGCAGAGCAGTTGAGAGCCTGGGCCTTTTCCAGAGCCAAGGGCCAGCTTTGCCATCCTCAGAGTCTTTACCTGCAAAATGGGCTTTAAATATTACTGAGTGCACAGCGTTGGTGTGAGGGTTGCATAAAAATAACTAGAACTTGACTCCACTTAGTATGTGTCCATCATCACTCAAAGTTCTTAACACATTTAACCCTTAAATGTGCTTGGTTATCACTCTTCTCATGTACCAAAGGAGGAAATTCAGGATCAGAGAGCTTGAGCACCTGACCCGAGCTGGCACAGCTGGCAGAGCTGAGAGCTGACCCCAGAGTCTGTGCCCTAAAGCACGAAGGCTCTGGAACTTTTCCGCCAAGATCCCACAGGGCACCAATCACAGGCAGATCGTTGCTCTGCAAACTGAGCCACCGAGTTGGCCTGGGTTCCAGCAAGGTGATCTAGATGATTCTCTCGCAGGTGGGCTCTGGGGCCCTCAGGTGCTACCTCCATCATGCACTTAACGCCGTGGGTTATTATCCTCTGGTTATTGGGTTGGGAACACACCAGCATGTCCCCAGGAACAGCATGTCCCCAGGAACACCCTGAGGGCGAGTCCTGGAGCAGGTGTGCAAGGCGAGACTCTGCTGTTTATTAGCAGAGACAAACAAGCGCGATTGATGATGTGACAGTGGCAGGAGGAGAAGGGTCCAGGGGCGACAAGGGGGAACCACCTCTATGGGGAACAGAGAGGACAAGTTGGCCACACACAGGGAGGACTTCCTGTGCAGGCACTTGAGGTAATTTCTGATCATCTCTCAGACCACCGTCACACAATCAGTCAACCACGATGACTGCCTCATGATGCGAGCCATTGTCTTAAGGCAGTCATGCAGGAGGGCCATCACACACACACACACACACACACACACACACACATTCATAGAGAGGCCAGACACACAGGCACAGAGGCCCCGAGTGGTAGAGAGGCCACATCTGGTGGCATCTCTGTCTCCCTTCTGTCTGCTGTGACTCTCCCCTCCCATGGCCCAGCAGTTACCATCTTTCTTGACACACACCTAGTGCTTAATATTTACTTTAAAAGCGTTTCTTCTTGTTTCACCTGGAGCAGCGAGGTTCCTGGGGAACGGTGAGCCAGTCACTGGTGACCTGACTCTTCTGGGTGGCCTCGCCAGCTAGATCACTTTCAAATCTACTTTGCTTTGTCTGCTCACCTCACAAGCAGGTTTTTCTGAAGGCTCTTGAGAAATGTCTTTATAATTGATTTTTCTCCATCCCAAAAGAAAATTATGCTTTTCTAAAAGGAATTTAACAGTACAGCACACTTGGTTCCTGACATGGTAACCTGGGAGCTTGTGAGGAATTCAGAATCTCAGGCCCTGCGTTTGTTGACCTGCAGACCAGCATCTGCCTTGAACAGGACCCTGCTGACCTGAGCAGAAAAAGTATGAAAATCAGCCCTCTGCTTCCCCCAGCCCAGGTTAGATGTGTTCAGTGTTGTGGGCCTTTGAGAACCTTTTTAAAAAAACACACGCTTCCAGGTTCTTTCAGTAATTATCTGCAATTTTCTAGCCTCATCTAAAACCAAAATCCTCAGAGTCATTCTGCAGGAAGCTGACAGAGACGTCATCATCTTGTCGGCCTGCTTCCACTCCTGCCCTTCTCCAGCCCGCTCTGCGGCGCTGCCGTGATCCTTCTAAAACACGCGTCAGGTCTTGTCACTCTCTGGCTTAGACCCCTGGGGAACTGTCTCGTTACCCTGGGGACAAGGTCCCCTCCTCCGGGGTCCATGGTCTACCCCCTTCCTCCATTCCTGTCACCTTGACCTTCTTCCTTCTCTGGTTCTCTGCAACCTCTGCTCTGGGTGCCTGCCCCCACGCCTCTCTGATGCTGCTTCAGGTCTTGGTTTAAAGGTCACCTCCTCAGAGCTGTGGGAGGAAATGACCTCCTGGGGCCAGCAGGCCCTTGTGTTCTCCCGGACATGTGAGCCTGTCCCCAGCAGTGGAGTTGGGCATGAGCTGGCTCTCCCTTGCCACACAGCACGTGGCACAGCCAGTTGGCGGGAAGTTAGAGCTGCTCCCTGGAGATGAGGCATGTTAGTAGCATCATCCTGTTTTTATTGATTCATTGATATCATAAACATAATAAATGTTAATTGTATTTTTTAAAACTCTGCAAGGAGGAGGAAAATGAAAAGTGACATCTTCCCCCCACTCTGTTCCATCTAGCTGGAAAAGTAACCACTGATAGCAGCTTATTTTGTCTCTTTCCATAACTGCATAACCATGTTATAAAAAAACACACTAATAAGATCATGCTCTAAATATTAATTTTATTCTGCAATGTGCTTTTCTTTAAAATAGTGATGAAAGGCACATAACATTAAATGTACTGTCTTAACCATTTTTAAATGTACAAGTCGGTGGTGCTAAGCATATCTACACTGTCATCCAACCTGCTTCCAGAACTTTTTCATCTTGCAAAACTGAAACTATACCTAATTAAAAAAAACAACTCCCTATTTTTCCCCTCCATCCCAAGCCCTGGGAACCACCATTCTATGTTCTGATTCTAGGAATCTGAACAACTTGCTTTGTGAACTTACAGAACATCTTCCCACCAGGGTAGAACCCAGCCAGCTCATTATCCCTACAGCCACACAGCATCCTCCGTGACCAGAGCTCATGTGGGACCTGTCCCCTGTCAGCAACAGTGGTACCAAGCAAGGGGCCGGCTCCCCAACGCAAGGAGAAGCCAGTACTATAACTCTGCCTTTTGAGAAAAGAAAATGCTTTATTGCAAGGTGGAAGGAGGAAAAACCTCAAGTCTGCCATCCTAGCCTAAGTGGGCAGGGGTCTTGTGGGGTCTTGTAGGAGCAGAGGAAGAAATAAAAATAATTAGGAATAGGGCTACTATACAACTCTGTAATGCTTGACTGACTGGTCGATCATAAAGCGAACCACATTCAGAGAAGTACGGGGAAGCGTGTCCGATGCTGGGCTGTGGGCGTCCAGCTGACAGACCCTGCACCTCTCACTGCCTTCTGAGCAGCCGGCCGCCGCCTCTGTTTGCTCTGATTCTACCTCCTCTGTCCCTCAGTTATGGCCCATTGGGGAGTTTGTTGAAGGTCAACCACCTCTACACAAGCCCAGGTTGTATATTCTGCAGATAATCATCCAACTCTGTTGCATCTGTGAATCCAAGTCCTTCCCCCCCCCCAGATTTTACTTATTTATTTTTGCACAGAAGAACTGGGGTACAGGGGGGAGGTATGGGGGTGAGAAGATTCACCAGAGACAGAGTGGGGAGCAGAACAGGCAGATCTACTGAAAAAACCGCTGAGGGGAGCAGCAGTGAGGCAGGAGAGGTCTGCTGTGCCCTGGGAGAGGTCCCTGGCCGGGGATCGAACTCAGATGCTGAGACTTTATCCCTAGACCACCAGGGAGGCCTGTGAATACTCGTCTTAAAGGAAAATTGGATAAATTTTGTGTGGTTGAAGGGGCTGAGGGCAACCTGACCTCAGTTTCAATAGGAAAGTTGCTTCTAGTTTTTGCTGTTACAACATTTTGATGTAGGGTTAACTCCCCAGAATTTGTGAGGTCAGAGAATAAAAGTATGTGCTTCCATTTTGCAAATTACTGCCCTGAGGAGTTGTCACCCACCCTCGGAGAACAGGACACCCCCTGCCCCTGCACACACTGGGTTCCTGCTCTCGACCCATCCCAGCGGCAGGTGGGACGGACCGTAAGGGACTGGGTCCCTCTGCCTTGGTTTCCCTAGGGGGTGAGGTCACAGCGAGATGGAGACCAGGCTGCTAGATGTCTACACAAGAGGAAGTCTAATTCAAAAGCCATATAATGAGTGGACTTGGGAAGGAACTCGTTACCATGACAACCTAATTCCCCTGCTGCCAAGAGCCGGTTTTCTTCTTTCTTCTGCACCTGCAGGAGCTCCGCTCCCTCAACACCACTTGAAAAAGCAAGAGAGAGTTTAGCAATCTTATGTTGAGGTCAGGCAGTTTGTAACAGTGACAGCCCAGTCACCCGCTGCCTGGTGCTCAGATGTCCTCCAGAAGCGGGAGCTGGCGGAACTCCCTTCCAGTGGACAGATGCCCCTGGGGGTCGCTCCTAAACCATACTCCTCTCCCCAGCCAGACCGGTTGGCCCGGCCCATGGAACGGTTTGAGTTGCAGTTCAGGGACCCAGCGGCCTGTGTCCACGGACAAGGTTCTGTTCAGTCACAGAAAAGCTTTCCTAGATTTTTGTTTTTAAGAAAAAAATGAGTGGAATTTTAAGAATTTCAAAGGTCAAGGGCAGGGGAAGCTTGCTTGCCCTAGTCTCTAAAACCAGTTCCAGGCCCTCAGTCACTTTGTTCCTCCAGGCCACTTATCCCTGAAAGTGCTGAGAATAGAGCTGAAGGCCCCCCAGGGGCTGTGCAGCATTTGATTCAATTCCATTCCCTGGGTCCCTGCATCCGCAGCTATGCCCGGCACACCTTTCTTGGAACCTTCAGGATGGTGGGATCTGTTACCCCCAGGGTTGCAAGAATGAAAGCCTAGGCTCTGAAGCTTATGTGGAATTGCCAAAGTGCAGGAATATGAGCCCAGGTCCGTCCAGGTCTCAGGGTCACGCGTTCTGTCCCCTGCTCCACCATTCGGCCGACGGGAGGCAGCCCCGCTGGACAGGAAGGCAGCTAAACACAGAGGCCCGTGGGGGTCCCACCTGACAGTCCCCTGCTCGGTGATCCCTCCTCCCCTCCCTTAAGCAGGCTAAGGAGGGGTCGCCTGGGATGTGCAGGTCCACACCCCTGCCCCGTGGCTGCCTTGTGAGAAAATATGGCAGAACTGCACCTCTGGCGTCTGTCTGCTTTGCTTTAATGAACACCGGTGCAGCGGGAGGTAAAGCCAGCTGGGGAAAGAGCCCGGTCCCCGGGGAACAGACTTTTCCACTGAACTCCAACAGCCTCTTCCTTTTCCCGCTTCTTCTGAAGGGGATTTCCCTTGGAAAGCTGCTTTCCGGAGCCTCCGGGCGCATGACAGACTTTATCTGTGCCCTTGATTTTTCTACCTGTGTCCTGACAGAGCACCCCTGGAGCCGGCCCCGGGAATCTTGTCTCACTCGCCCACACAGTCTCCACCTTCCAGGTCCCAGCCACTCTCCCCCCAGCCCCTCAGGCGGCTCTGGGCTCGCCTGGCTTGGGAGCACGGCCTGGTTACGGCAACATGAGCAGCGGGATCAGTTCAGGAACGATTTCTTCGCTTCTTCCCGTGACTGGAGTGGTGAGCCCCACTGCAGGGAGGTGGGAAGGAGCCCTTATTGACCAACGCATGGCCCAACAGCATCTCCCAGGCTCAGCTGCTCGTCTAGGATGACAGTCTCTCAAGGGTAAGTGATCACCTCTCCCCCTCCTCCTGGGTCTCCCTGGTGACGCAGGGTTGTCTTGGTGCTATCGGGCTGTCACCAGCCACTGCAACATGGGCTCCATCCCGGGCCAGGGAGTGACCCACAGGGCGCAGCAGACCTTTCCTGACCCGCCTGCTGCCCCCCTCACACTTAAACAGTGTGCTTAAGTCAGTCTGCCTGTTCTGCTCCCCACTCTGTCTCTGGGGAATCCTCTCACCTCCAGCACCTCTGGCCTGCACCCCAGTTCTTGTGTGCATAAATACATAAATCTTAAAAAAAAAGTCCTCTCCTCCCTGCTGATACCCTCACTGGTCCAGGCAGAGTCACTTTGGCCTCGGAGAGCGCCCTGCTGCTGGTGCTGAGGTCGCCTCGGGCCCACCAGGGCCCCGCACTGTCATCTTGTACCTTCCCTGAGACTCCAGGTCCCCTTGCAGGAGCCCACAGGGCTGAGGGGTGCAGACCCACCGCCAAGGGAGCAGCTCCTTCCTCTGGCGCCTGCCCCTCCGTGTTGCCTTTCTGCCCCCCACTTGCTGGGGTCCCTGTCCAGCCCCAGGGGTCTCCTCCTGTTATAGGATCCCTTGATTTGCCTAGACCGTTTGCCTACACGTGGTGTTACTAAAGTAGCTCAAACCACCCCGTCTGCGAGGCGCTTCCTAGGAGGAGCGTGTGACGCGCGGGCTTGTGCCCAGCGAGCCCAGCCTGGATGCGCTGAGACACTGCTCCCGACACCCAGGCCCTGCAACCAGCCCCGAAAACCAGGCCCCCCACCCTCAGATCCAGAGCTGGCTCCAGGCACCTGCCGCTGTCCCTCTTATGCGCCAAGTAACCGCTTCTCCTCGTCTGAAACCTGTTGGCTTTTCAGGCCCTGTGGAATTGGCAACACTACGGTCCTAAACAAGGGAGGAGAAGCAAGGACCCTCCTGGCTGTAGGGGTCCCCTGGCCCCGGGGCCTGGAGGACTGCCAGTCCCCCTGGGCTCTGCCTTCTTGGGCCACCCTGCTGCTTCTTACCCTGAGGCCTCACTCCAGCTCCCCACACACCCCAGCGCCCAGCCCTCCAGCCCCAGCTCCTTGTGCCATAACGTGCACTTCAATTATCTAGAAAATCCATGTTCTTGGTGAAGACTGAACTGTTTTCTTGCTTCCACTGGGGAATATGTTTTGGATGTCAAAGTTGAGCTTTGACTTCCTCTTTGCATTCCTAACCCTCTCCTCCTGCCTCTGGCCGAAGAGGAGGGCGGTCACCCACAAAGGGAGGATCAAGAGGGAGACACGCGTCAGCGAGGCGTGTCTGCACGCCTTCCAGAGCGCAAGCTCTGTGCAGAGAGCTCCGCCCTCCCTCTTGCAACCGGGAGCCACTTTGCATTAGCAGCTTTTGGGAAAGACCTTTTCTTTAATTGACATTGATTTAGTCTCTGCCTCCGCTCTCTCGCTCTCTCCGCCCCTGTAGTCAGCACTTCCTGAAAAAGTTATTAAAGCTCCCCTGCTTCAGAGTCACCAAGTCCACCAACAACCTCTCTACTAAATCCAAGCACCCTAAGTACCGCCAGCTGATAACTTCAAGAAATGGAAGAGAAATCAATGTGTCACAGCCGACAGGCCAGAAATCTGAGCTGATGGGCAGAATGGTCTTCTGCAGGTGGGGTGGGGGCCCCTCATGTGACTGGGGAGTCCTCAGCTCGTGGAAGTGTCCCTCCAGGCTCCACCTCCATCTTCACATGGTCTAACCTCTGTGTTCAAAAATCCTCCTTTAAAGAAAATCCAAGCACAGTCACTGTCTCATCCTGAGAACCTTGATGCAGTTACATCAGCAAAGACCCAATCTCCGAATAGTCTCAGGCATTAGGGGTTAAAAAGATACTGGGCATATCTTCTCGGAGGACACTGTTCAATCCACTACATACCCCTTTCTACAGCATTCGACGCTCCTGTTCACTTTCTCTTACTTGGCCATTGGTTTCCAGGAGGCCAGCCCGCTGCCCCACCTCTCTCTGACCCTCCATGAGTGTCCCCACGAGCGCCTGTGCTGCAGGTCCCAAGCGCTCAGCCTCCCAATATTCTGCCTGTCTTTAGCTCTCTTCCCTCAGCTGCCCGGTCTTCAGTGGGGTCATCTGGGATGGAAGCGTATGGCTGCAGACTCAGGGCTCGACTGTGTCTCTGACCTAAACTGGTGGCAGCAGGAAAGGAATATTATGGAGCCAAAGAGTGAAAAAAAGGGATAGACGAGTTGAAAATCCTCTGGTCTTCATGTTTGGGAAGGACTGGATTGGAGAAAGAGCATAGGAGATTGGGGGCTCTTGGGGAGTTCCTGCTGCCAGGCTGGAATTGGTGCAGCAGGCCCAGAGTAGAATGTAATCAGGAGAGAGGGGGGGTGGGGTGGGGGAGTGTGGGGGGGTGTTAAGGGGGGTCGCTTTTCTGGGACTTCCTGATGAGCCACTTTACATAGGCCTCAATCCTCACAACCGACCTGCCTCCATTTTACATTTAGAAAAGTTCAGAGATGGTAAGTGGCTTTCCCAAGGGGCCAGATTGGGTATAACTCAGATGTCTCATAGTCTAGAAATCAGATGGAAGGAATGACTCTATGAAATAATACAAGGCTTTGCAAAACTGAAACAGTTATAGAGTGTTGTGGTTTTCATCATACTGAGTCTGGACGGGTGCAGACAGCATGCGAACAGAGGGTGTTGGAAGCTAGGGTTACGCTGGGGGCTGGAGGGTAGGTAGGGGTTTGGGGGGAGCAGGCTGAAAAGGGATCAGGCGGAAACAGGACGGAGGACCACGACCTGAGGAGGCACTCCACCTGCTTCATCTGAGAGGTGCAGCATTTAAGGTTTTTCCTTCCTGGAGACATTTTCTTAACTTCTGGGCCCTTCCCCTTTACTCCTGAAGGAGGAGGGATCATCAGGGAGCCCACCAGAAATAACAGAGGTTGGGGCACGGCACTTGCTGATTTTTTGAAAGGTTTTCAAAATGTATTTGTTTATGCATAAAAGAACTGGGGTGTCAGGTGTCGAACAGAGGTGTGGGGGTGAGAGGATTCACCAGAGACAGAATGAGGAGCAGAACAGGCAGATCGATGGAAACACACTGCTGAGGGAGCAGAGGGAGACAGGAAAGGTCTGTTGTGCTATGGGGGTCACCTTCCTGGCCTGATCTCAGGCTGCAGTGGCTGGGGACAGCTTGATGGTGCTGAGACTTAACCCCTGCGCCACCAGAGATGCCCGTAAGTATCCCCCACACACACACTTGATTTTATCACAAGGAGCTATATTTGGGGTTGCAACCTTTTTTTTTTTTTTTTAACTGAGATCAGGGGAGATCAGGACAGAAAAACAGCAGCCCCAACCTCTGTAAATCAGACTTTCTGGTGTTACACTTTCACATAGAATTGTATCCCCCCGGGCGGCTGTTGCAACCTCGAAATTGCAACCAGATTTGTTCTCATTAATGATTGCCAAACCGACTCAGGAGGCCCTCAGAAAGCAGCTGGGCTCCATCGACCTTTCCTAAAGCTCTGTGAGCCCAGGGCCCTCTGCAGACAATGTCCTCTGCAGACAATGTCCTCTGCCAGGGGAGCTTATCCGGCTTGGCCTTCAGCTCCCGATCCCGCTGGTGAATCTTTTTTTTTTAAAAAAAGATTTATTTCTTAATGCTTATAAGAACTGGGGTACAGGCCGCGGTTGTGGGAGAGAGGATTCACCAGAGACAGAGTGGGGAGCAGACAGGCTGCAGTGGCTCTGGACTTAGCGCTGTGCCATCGGGAGGCCGTCGCTGGAGAATCCTCAGCCGGGCCCCTCTGGCTGAGCAGCCCTGCCTGCAGCACTTACGCCCCTCACACTGGTGGAGCCCAGCTGTGACTTCCCGCGTGCTTCAGAGCGAACTGCTGACCTTCTCTCCCACTGGGCCGGCGTTCTGGGCATCAGGGGCCCTGCCAGCCTTTTCTGTGATCTTGGGCGTGGACCTGCCCACTCGACTGGACCGTCTTGGGCCTTCGCCCTGACTTTGCTGTCAGATGACCCACTCCAAGTCGTGTTCCAGCCCAGCAGTTCTTCGGCATCTGGGGAGGATGGTAAACCCTGCAAACCTGCCTGCAGCATTTCCTGTGCATTCGGATTGGACAGAGCCCAGTGTTTTCAGCCGATTCAAGGTTCTGTGACAATCCTTCAACTATTAACCGGTTCCGCCAGCCTCAAACTCTTCCTGGCTTCCTCCTGCTGCCCTGCCCCTTCTGTTTCCCGAGCCGCCCTCTCTAGTGACTGAGACCCTGTTTGGTGGTTGCTGTTGATTCCGTCTGCCTGTCATGCTTCTCTCTGCATGAGATAATAGAAATTCTCTTTTCCTTTCAGGAACTCTGTCACAGCTGATGAATGACCCCCCTGGGGTGAACATATGACCTCTCTTGGTCAGTAAAAGGGTCCCGTCCCCCTAGTTCTCAGGCTTGGTTGGGCCTCAGCGCGAGGACAGGTAAATCGAACAGAAGAAGCGTTTTGGGGGTTTGAACTAGAATGGGACAGAACTAGAAATGGGCAGGCAACGTTCTGGCTAATTCCCACGGACACGGCACACTCGCATGCCAGCTGGTGGCCCCACAGGAGGACACCCTGGGGAGGGAAAGCAGCAGAGAGGGAAATTAAGGCAAGCGATGGCGGGAGAGGGCTTGAGGAAGGGAGAGTGTGCTGGTGACCCCGGGGGCCCTTGGGCCCTGTCAGGTCTTGACGCCCCAGCGGGCCCTGAGTTCCTCCACTCACAGGCCAGTCCGTTGCACTCTTCTGCTCCCATCTGCGGGATGTGGGTCGCCCCACCTGCGGTCAGAAACGCCCTTACTGACTGTGCGGTCCGAGGCAGTCCGCTGCTGCTGTCGCTGTGCCGTGCAGACTGGGGGGCTCAGGCAGCAGATTTTACTTCTCACTGTTTCGGAGGCTGGAGGCCCCGTCTGCAAGTGCCAGCTGACTGCACTTCTGGGAACCTTCTCTCCCCGCTTGGGGTCAGCTGCTTCTCATGTGCCCTCGCACGGCCTGTCCTTGGTGGGTGCAGGTGTGAGAACGAGTGAAGAGGCAGGATCCTCGGGTTTCTTCTGCGGACACGCACCCCCTCCTCACTTCATCTGAACATCGTGACTCTCAAAAGGCCCCTCTTCCAATATCAGCTTGCGTTAGGGCTTCCGCATACACATTTTAGGGGACTCCATTTAATCCTCAGCCCTAATCTTGATGACTTACTTTCATCCTAATCTTAAAGACGTTCTCATCATTCTGATCAGGATATCTCAGTTGCAAAATTACAAAGCTCGACTCAAATGGCTGTTAAAGAAAAAGGAATCTATTGGTTCCACTAAGGAAACGGGCCAGCGATAACCCAAGCTTCAGGCAAAGCTTGATCCAGGTCCAAACCATGTCACCTAGTTCTTACACACTCTTTCAACTCTCTTTCTCCTGAACTGGCTCTGCTCCCGGGAAGGTTATCTTAGCCATCCAGCAGCTTGCAGAGCTCTGTGCCTCCCACTAAGTCTAGAAGTGGAAGGAAACTACCAGTAGCTCGGAACAGATAAGTGTAAGGACTCGAGCTCAGGAGCCCTGGCTAACGGCTTGCATTCCACTGTCTGCTCTTGCATCCCTACTGAGCCACCGTGTCCGGAGGCAGAACAGAGTAATTGCGACCCGTTGGGACCCATTCCTGGAGTGGGAAGTTCAGGGTGTCGTCAGCTACAGTGGCTTAAACAAACAGACATCGGTTTTTCCTGCACCACGAGAAGTCTGGAGGATGGTGTTGGTTCAGCCAGTCAGTGAGGCTCTGGGGACCCAAGCTCTTCGGTCTTCCTGCCTGCTGGTCTCGGGCATTGCTCTGCATTGTCATGCTCGTCACCTCGTGACCCCAGAATAGCAGCTGCAGCTCTAGATGATGCATCTGCATTCAAGGCAGGGAGAAAAGAGGAAGATAGCAGATGCTGCCAAGCGCAGTCTTTTCCACCCATCGGGAAAGCAAAACTTGTTCCTGAAGTCCCCGCAGCAGACCCTGCTTCGGTCCTGGCATCCAAGCTGGACCCCATGGCCAGTAGCCCCAAGGGAGGCCAGGCTGTCTGATGGGTTCAGGCTGGTCAGGACCCACTGCCTGGGGGTTGTCTGATGAGAAAGGTGGCACGTGTCACCAATAACATCAAAGTTTCTTAAATACACTGCCTTTCCCACCTCTCTGTATCTGCTCAGGCGTGTCCCACTGCCTGAAACGTCCCTCTCCAGCGTGAGTTGTCCAAGTCCCACCTGCCCCAAGTCCCTGTCAAAGGCTGGACTCCCCCAGGAGATGAAGAGGCTTCTTTAGCCTCTCACAGCACTGTCCACCTGTATCTTGGGTCAGTCTGGTGCCCGAGGTCAGCATCCCCCTGGACAGACAGCGACCAGCTGCATTCCCAGTGCATCTATGCCAGATCACTCAGCCCCACGGCACCACGATTTAACTCATCTCTGAAATGGAAGCACTAATAGGTCCTGCTCACAGAGCTGGATCAAACAGACTTGATGGCAAACGTTCAGCGGAGGACTATCCTTTGGCCACACTTGATGCCTATTAGCCAGTATGCTTCATGGGGTCCCCTCATTCTCTGCCCTCCTCAGCTCCACACACTGCTTCTTTTCTTAAATTTGAGGTAAAATTCATCCTTTTGAAATGTACAATGCGGTTTTTAATGTACCCGCAAGTGTGTGCTATTAACACTGCTATCTAATTTCAGTGTTTATCATCCCCAAAGGAGACCCTCCCCTCACAGGACTCACTCCACCTCAGCCCCTAACCACCACAGGTCCACTGTCTCCATGGATGTGCCTAGTCTGGAAATTTCCTAAAAATTGGAATCATATAACATGTGAGATTTTGTGTCTCAAGTGTTTCCAAGGCTGATCGACCATGTGCATGTGATGGGACTTTGTTCCTTTTACTGGCAGAGTAATATTCCACCATGTGGCTCCACCACCTAATCAGGTGATGGCCATTCGGGTTCTTTCTGCTTTTTGACCCTTCGGAAGGACACTGCTGAGTACTCGTGCATGTGTTTGATGTTGACCCGTGTGTTCCGTTCTTTTGGGCAGATGCCTCAGTCATGTGGCAACTCTATGTTCACCGTTTTTGAAGAACTGCCAAACTGGTTTCCACAGCACATGACATGGAGCAGTGAGCAAATATTCCAGAGTCTTCACGTCCATCACCAGTGCCAGTACTGTCTGTCTTGTTCTGCCATCCTTGACTCGTAGCCACTCACTGTGGGCAGTCAGGGCAGCCATCTGTTGAATGGAGCTCTAGGGACCCTCGCTCCCTCACAGGCCAGAGAGATAAGCACAGTGGCATTGTTTATCCACTGGCGGCGTTAATTGTGGAGGTCCTGCTTCTCTACCTCCGCTTTGTGCCCACTGCATCATGCCAAGAGCTGAGCCTGGAGGCCACTCCCTCACACAGCATAGAGGGGGGCACGGAGAAATCAGCAGAGACTGGAATGCAATGCGGTGAGAACAATCCTGGAGGGCAGCATTCAGCTTTCCAGGGAAGGAGGGTCTTCAAGGAGGGCTTCCTGGAAGAGGTAGTATCTGGTTTGATCTTATAGATTAAGTGGCAAAAAGTAAAGGGGAGGGGAGATTGTGTTCCCACACAGGAGAACAGCCTGAGGAAAGGTGTGGAGGTAGGAAACATGTGGACGCTATAGAGGAGAAGCAAGCCAAGGTCCACTGATGAGCGAGGAACTGAGAACTCTGGGAGTGAGAAGTCGAGGTTCTCCACAGGCAAAAAAAGGAGGTCAACCTTGGCCTGCTCGTCTGTACAATGAATGGGAACGGGATGATAATATTGCCAACTTGTAGAGATCTTGTGAGGGTTTAATGAGTTTTGACAAAAACTGGATACTGCATTTGAAGCCGTCCTTGGCCCATGCTCAGTCAATGTTGGCTACCGCTGATTCTCCACCAGAAACGTGGCAAGACATTCTCTGCAGCCTCCTCTCGGGCTCATTGAAAAGCCCAGGAGCAGGCGGGAAGGGACAGGACCCATAGTGAAGCCTGCCCATCCAGTGCTTCCCCACGCGTGGGGTGGAGGGGCAGTGACGGTTCTCAGAGCGGAGATGGACTTAGCAGACCATAGACACAACAGTAGGTTGAGGGAGGTGGCACGGGATTGTGTGTGTGTGTGTGGTTCTCCCACCAGATGCTCCATAAAACAAAGAAGCAAGAAAAGGCAGGGATCTCATTGAAAGGCATGGAGGAAGAGTCTAGTTAAAAATAATTTTTTTCTTAGTCATAAGAACCTATTATTGCCACTTTGAGTTGAGTGGAAATATGGTTGCTGACAATAAAAAACTATGCTGTTTTAAAATGGGCAAAGGGCTTGAAGAGACATTTCTCCAAAGAAGATAAACAAAAAAGATCAATTAACACATGAAAAAAATGCTCAACATCACCAGTTATTAGGGAGATGTGGCTCAAAGCCACTTCACATTTATCAGGATGATTATGGAAGGGGAGGAGGGAGGAGGAGGGAGGGAGAGAAGGAAGGAAGAGGAGAAGTGCTGGCAAGAATGTGGAGAGAGGGGAAATGCTATGCCTGTGCTGGGAATTTCCGAGGTGAGCTGCAGGGAACACAGCATGGTCGCGCCTCGAAAAGTCAAACACAAAATGTCCATGTAACAAGCAGTGCCACTGAGCTGGGTAAAGGAAGCAAAGGATTCTGAGCAGACCCTCCAACAGGCGTCTGTCCACCTTGGTCCTAGTGGCGATACTCAAGCCAAAGGGGAAGAGCGGGCCGAGATGGGCCCCAGCAGGCACGTGAAACAGGAAAGGGAGGGTAAACACGCAGTGGAATATCACGCAGCTTCAGAAAGGAAGGAAGTGTTGGCCCCGAACCTTGGAGACACGAAGGTGACTGAGGTCCTCTGCGGGCCCCAGTCAGGTCACAGAGAGAAGGTTGCCAGAGAAGGCGGAGACAGGAGGTGGAAAATCAGTGTCTCCTGGGCACAGGGGTTCACTTGGGGCTGATGAACACTTCTGGAGGGGTGCGGGCGGGGTGCACATCAAGGCGGGCGTGCTGCTGTCACTGAACCGAGCACTGGAAAGTAGTTAAAATGGCCCATTTTATGTTACATGTATATTTATTGGGGTAAAATACACAAATGTAAAATCTGCCATTTTAACTATTGTTAAGTATATAGTTCAATGTTTATTATGTATTTACCACAATAACGTTAAAAAATAAAATGAAAGCTGGTGACGTTGGGGAATAAACGCAACAGAAATATCACTGCTCATTTTTGGGGAGAAGGACTTTGCTTCATTTGTGAGGTGCTGAGTCAGAAACTGTGGGGCCCCTCTATGTGAGGCCATTGGAGGTGTGCTCCCCGAGGGTGGGAGGCATCTCCTGGGGCACTCTACTGAGCCATGGTTGAGGGAGTGTGAACACTTAGGAGGTGAGGAGGAGGGACCAGGAGCAAGGGCATCAGTTATCCTGTGGGCAGGCAGAATGAGGGGCACCCCAGGAACCCCAAACGTGCCTGCTGGAAATAGGTTCTGCCATCTGTTGCATAAAATCAAACATACGCTTAGTGCATAAGACCTTTTCATAAGACAAGAACTTTAATTACTGCAATTAGAATGCAGTAGAGAGAGAGAAGAGAAAGAATGTAGTTAAAATAGTTCCCCACGAAAGTTCCCCATCCCTCATGGGCAAGGGGCCAACAGGCGGGCTGGCCTAAAGCGGGCCAGGGAGCAGGAAAGCCTGCCCCCGCCGTTTAAGCCCCTTCTGTGAAAGGGCAAAACCAACGTAGGAGCCCAGGGAAGGCGCCAGGTCAGCCTCCACGGGGCTCTCATCCAGCTTCTTCCAAGTGTCTCCTCTGTGTCCCCCAAGTCCCTGGTGGAGTCCAGGGCCGAGAAGCAAGCTCGGCTTCTTCACGTGTCTCTGCTCCTTGGCCTCCTCCAAGTCTTCTCTTGGTTTTGCTTCCTTCCTTGCAGTTTTTCCAGCTTCCCCTCCCTGCCAGCTGCACCCTCCCCTGGGTGGGCCTGAGGACCTGGCCCCTCCCTTCTTTGGCTGTCAGGCTGTTCCGGCACTGGTGGGCGGCCCCTACCCGGGCTGCTCCCAGGCACCCACAGAGCCCAGGCTGAAGGAGGAGGGAAGTTCCCCTCGCTGTTCAGACCTTCCACCTCCCAGCACTCAAGGCGACCGCCCCCAAGTGCTTATTCTCATCCTGGGCTCCTCAAGCTTGTTCAGGCCACTGGGATCTGGCTGGGGAAGAAGTGTGAGCCACAGTCCTTCCTAAAATCTCCCCACCTTTTAAAACCTCCCTGCTCCCCTTCCCCAACTCCTGGCCTCCACCTGGGGTGTTGACATTCCCACCCACTCCCTCTCTGGTCTCCACCCCCTTGCTTCGGCTTCAGTTTAGGGCTAGTTTCTGTCTAGGGCTGGGAGCTGAAGGTCCCCACTCCTAGGAGTCCACTGAACCTTCAGGGGTCTGCTGGGAGGGGCCCTCACACCTCCTTCTTGCAGAAGGTGGGGGTGGTGAAGACTGACTCCAGGGAAGCCTTTCACCGGCAAGCCAGAGGCAGGTAAACCTGTTCTGGAACAGTAGGCAGGAGCTGTCTCCGGCTCCCTAAGAGTGTGAGTGTGCATACTTGCGCACGCACCCTCCAGCGTCTAAAACAGACTTGGGCTGATTTGAAGCAGCTACGATCCTACTGTTAGCAGCAAGTAAGGAAAATGAACCCTTTGCTCTCTGCCAGGTCTGGGTGCGTGGACCGCGCCAGCCAGAAATCCTATTGTTGATGATGCTGATAAAGAGCTCCCAGGAGAGAAGCAGCTAAGTTCTCCAGACGACCTGCTATGACTGCAGTGAAAATAGCCAGGAGGAGGTGGTGAGGAGGCTTCTGCTTTAAGGGTGCGTCTGGGCGAAGTGGGGAGTGTGCAATTTGCCCTCACTCTGTTGTTGCCTTTCTGGTAGCTGCTGCAGGACCCCTGGCTCCCCCGACCGCTCCCCAGCAGGGAGAAGCTGGCAAGCAGAGCTTGGCTGTTGCCCAGTGCCCGCCAGTCAGCATGCACGCCTCCAACCAACTGCTCAGCCTGCAGCAGCTTGAGATGCCAGCACTGCAAGGTGACTCGGCGGGGGTTCGGTGGGGGAGGGGGGGAGCTGGCCGGAGGGGCCTGCACCGAGTCAGTCAAGAGGGGAAGCTGAGTCGTGTGAGTCCGGAGAACAGCCCAGCGGCAGAACTGCAATCTAATGCATTCACACTAATGCGTCCCCGTCACCAAACCCTCCCTGTGGGTCTAGACAAGCAGAGCCCCGCTTCTTCCCCCCTTAACACGCAGCCCGTGTCATGGCCACGCCCACGCCAAGCTACCTCTCCTCCCCTTTCCTGCCACACTCCTGCACCCACCACCCCACCCCACGGAAGGGCAGCTGGACAAGAGCATCCAGATGACGAGGGTGCAGGTTTTCCTTTATTCATTTTTATTTGGGAGAGGAAAGACCAGAGCAAAACATGGTCCAGCACCCCAGGCATCAGCACAGCCCACACCTGCAGGACGCAGACGGGCACTGAGTCCGGACCTGGCGGCTGACAGATGTTCGGCAAAGGGACTGTGTGTCCACAGCTGCAGAAGCCCCCGCCTGCCCGTTTTTCTTAACTGCAAGACCCCTGCCCCAGGTAGCCTTGGCATTCTCAGTGCATGGCTGAGCAAGTTGGGCTTTTACTCCCGTGGGCTCAGCGCCCACCCCGCCCCCCCATAAACATGCACCCCCTAGAGCTAAAGGGAGATGAACAGACGTTGGAAAGCACGATGGCATGGGGGGAAGGCTGCTCCCCTCAAGCCAACTGGCCACGGAAAGCGCACCGAGGCCACCCCAGCCCCATCTCCTCAGGGCCCTATGCAGTGTGCACATATCGGTCCTGATCTCGTGCTGGGCCGCCAGCGGATGGAGGGTGCCCTCCCCCACCGATTTTCAAACCAAAAGTTGCTTCTTCCTCAGTTTCTGTTCCACCCAAAGAGCTCATCCCGCTCTGCCAGGGGGCTCTGCCAGGGGGTTTCTGACGTTTGCAGCCCCCAACCTGGCTCCAGCCTCCCCAGCAACTCGTGGGCCCCGGGGCGGGTTGTGGTCACAGTAACCCCTCACCACCCAGCCTCCCTGCCGGCTCCCAGCGGGCCTCGGGCGTCTCCCCGGGGCTGCGGTGTCCTGACTTGGAGCTGCCAGGGTGGCAGGGAGCTGTCAGGTGCCCTTGCTTTCTGTCCTCTCCTCGTCAGCCGTCTGGGCATTGCTGACGGTGTGAAGCTGCCCCTGGGCCGCGGGCTTCACAGACAGGACCAGGCGTTTGCGGAAGGTCTCACAGAGCACTATGTACACGAAGGGGTTGAGGCAGCTGTTGGCATAGCCCAGGCTGATGGCCGCGTTGTACAGGTAGACGAAGGTGAGCGTCGGGCGGCTGATGGACAGCTGGGTCAGCTGCAGCACGTAGTAGGGCGCCCAGCACACGAAGAAGACCAGGCAGATGGCGATGGCTGTGCGGGTCACCTTCTTGGTCCGCAGCCGGATGCTGCGTTGGGAGGCGGGGGCCACCGACGACGTCATGCGCTGCAGGATCCTCACGTACGCGGCCGTGATGACCACGAAGGGCAGCGCAAAAGCCAGGAAGAACTGGTACAGGGTGAACCAGTAGAGGTCAGTGTCGGGGTTGGGCAGGCGGATGCCGCAGCCCACCGTGCCCCCGGGGAAGGGGATCAGCCTGGCGTAGAGCCACACAGGGGTGATGCTGACGAAGGAGAGGGCCCACAGGAGGCAGATCACCAGGGTGGCCACCGAGGGCTTCCGGAACTTGGTGGAGGAGATGGGGTGGACGGTGGCCAGGTAGCGGTCGATGGCCATGGCGGTCAGGATGTAGGTGCTGGTGAACTGGCTGTTAGCGTCCATGGCCGTGATGAGCGTGCACATGGTCTCTCCAAAGTGCCAGACCCCGTTGCCCATGAGCTGGTGGATCATGAAGGGCATGCCCAGGAGGAAGAGGAGGTCCACCACCGAGAGGTTGATGATGAAGATGTCGGGGACGTTGCTGCACCAGCGGAGCTTGGACTTCTTCACCACCGCGAAGATGACCGCGGAGTTTCCCACGATGCCCAGCAGGCAGATGGTGCCGAACACCGAAGGCATGATGATGTTGATGTAGGAGACGCTGCCTGTTCGAGCCGGCAGCCCTGGGAACAGAGGGAGCAGATGCGGGGCCCCTGAGCCGCACCCTGCTTTCTAGGGGCCTAGAGCTGTGAGTGGGGGGCGGGTCTAGCCACGCCCGCCTAATTTCCATCGACCCTCCTATTTCAGCTCTGAGCCCACCCTTCATCTGGAAGCTTCCTCCCCAAGTCGCTGCTAATCCTGTCCCCTGGCTTCCTCCACCGGTTCCCAGCTTTATCCTACCAGATTCTCCCGCACCACCTGTTTGTTGAGGGGCCCAGTTCTCCGCCTGCTGCATTTTCTCAGAAGGCACCGAGTACAAAGTCACAGCTATCTGCAGAGGATTACTCAGCGAGCCAGGACTTCAGCAGGAAGCCTCATCTAAATCGCCAAAAGGACACAAAAGTGTGTGCGCGCTGTGCTGTCTCTTTTCCAATTTGCAGCCCTGATCGGTTCAATTTAGAGATTGCTGGTGGGAAGCTGAGCACTGACCCCTGGGCTCTCCAGGGTGATGGCCCCACAGAGGCTTCGCCCCGGGTTCTGCGGTGTGCCGGGCCCTGCCTCCTATCAGGGGATCTGTGGCTGGCCTCCGAGTCTGGGCTTCCCGGGAGCAGGGGCCAGAGCTGCGGGTGGTAGCCAGCCTCCCGAGATTTTCTCCTGCAAACCGTCCCTTTCTCCCGTTCCTTCCCTTCTCCTTCAAAGCTAGAATTCCAAGGCTTCTCAGCTCCGGGAATGTCAGGAGGCGAATTCTCGGGAAACTTAATCCCTCTCCTCTGGTTTGTCGCCGCCCCTCACCTTCCCCGGGGCAGGAGGCTGCCTCTGAACCGGTTCCTGCTGCTGAAGGGGAAGGCGAGAAGGCCGTGGTGAGAGGGAGCCTGGCTGCCCCCCAGCCTCGGCTTCTCCGCCGCCTTCCAGCCGGTCGTATTTTCGGCAAAGCCTATCGGAACTCGGCAGCCAGCCCGCCCCGGCGGCCCCCACCCCTGCCCACTGCCCAAGGTGCCAGTGTGCCTCTGCCCTCTGCTCTGCCCCTGCCCCTTCTGCCCCACGCCCTTCTCCAGCCCCTGGGGCAAAGCAGATCTCGTCCCCCCACCACTGAAATAAAGTTTCCCGAGCAGTTTGACTCAGAGGTGAGACCTCCCGGTCCCCACCCCAGCGCGCAGGAGCGTGAGGGCTGCGCTCCACACCACTCACCGGCCAAGGTGAGGTTATCCGGGCCGTCCGAGGTGTTGCTGGCATTGGGGCCAGTGGGCAGCAGCGAGGTTTCCAGGTCCATGGTGCGGCCGCGGGGAGCCTGCTCGCTGGCCGCGCGTCGCCCCCGCAGGCTGCGGCAGCCCCGGCGGGGCCCGCGGTCCGCAAGGGGGTCGTCTTCGGCCGTCCCCGCCGCCTCCAGCGCCGCTCTCCGCTCGCTCCTCGCCAGCTCCTACTGACATCACCTACACACATTAACATTCGGAGGCAGATGCACGTTAACCTCTTCCGTCCTGCGCCGCAGCGCCCACTTGGGAAAGCCAGCGGAGCCCAGGCCCCGGGGAGCCGGCGGGCGGGGCTCGGCCCCGCGCGGGGAGACGGGGTTGCCGGCCCCCAGGCTCGCGGGGCTGCTGGCTGCCTCCTGCGAGGGGCCAGATCCCCGCCAAGAGCGGCGGGTGCCTGGCCTGGAGCAGACCCCAGCCCCACGCGGAGCCCCAGGGCGGTGGCTGGGGGTGGGGGGTGGTTTGCTCAGGGTGTCGAGGAGTTCATGGGGGGGGCGCCCCCCTAGGCTGGCCCAGCAGCCGCCTCAGGCCCTCCCAGGGCCTCTGCGGTGCTGTGGTCCCCAACCACCAGGCTAGACGGCCAGGTCCTTCAGAAGCTGGGGCAGTGCCGCTGCTGAGCCGCTGACCACACTGGGGGGTGGGGGAAGGGCTGCGGGGGGGTCGGGGGGCACTCCATGGCATAGGAGCCGGCAGACTAAGGGGTTTGTTGACTGAGGCGCTCAGGTGTTTGAGGTTTTACCTGGGACTCCTTCAGGCAAACAGCAGAACCTAGGCCTCCCCCCCCCCCCCAAATAATCACCAGCAACAACCTTAGAGGGTAAAGAACTGACTGAATCCTCAGAGGGACATCTGGCAACATCCACGCCCTTCACCCCAGGGGCTGCCATCACGGCATCCCAGTACCCCACCCCCAGCCACCGCCCTGGGGCTCCACGTGGGGCTGGGGTCTGCTCCAGGCCCGGCACCCTCCCTTCCTCTGAACCCTCCCTTCCTCTTCAGTCTTCCTTGTTTACTTCCTGCAGTCAACAAGTAACTGTTGAATCCTTACTGCTAGCCAGGCGCCTGCCACTGGTGAAAATAAAAAAGAAGTTTTTGAGTTTCTATCCTCAAAAGAAGATTACAGCCACATAGGGGAGACAGAAAATTGACCCCCCCCCAAAAAAAGAGAGCAAAAAGAGACAATGCATGATTTTGGTGGTAAGTCTAGGAGCACACAAGTGCTGGCCCAGCGCTAACAGGGACCCAGGACCGGAGGCTGCCAGTTGGCATGGGAGGGCTCTCTAAGAAGTGTTTTGTCTCCAAGGAAGTGAAGGAACAGGCTGGGATATACCTGGAGGGAGAGCTTTCCAGGAGTGGGGACAGCCAGTGCAGACCTTGGAGGCCGGAGTGAGCTGGTGTCTCTAGTGGAGCAAAGGGGAGAATAGCAGGCCGAGCTCAGTGAAAAGCACAGGGCAGTTTCCATCAGCTGCCCCCCTCCCTGCACCCCCCAGGCCCCCCGCTGCAGCAGCCAAGGCAAGGACTTTGGCTTTTCCTTCATGGGAAATGAGTCACTGGAGAGGCTTGGGCTGAGGATGGGCGGGATCTGATGTGTCCACTGCTGGGTAGCGAGGCAAGCAAGCTGAGAAGGGGCTGCAGCTTGGGTTCCCCTGAAAGCAGAGCCTGAGACAAGGGTTTCTGTGCACAAAGGTTTTTCCGAAAGGGCCCAGGGAGCAGGGCCATGGGAGTGGGGACAAGGAGACAGAAAGGAGAAGTCGTCTGCGCCAGTGTCTGCTGCTGTGGCAACGGCACTGGAGCTCACCGGGGTCCTTGGAAAGGCCACAGGCAGTTTCCCAGAGTCACCCACCTGCGCCTGAGGAGTGAGGGGGCAGGAACAGCGCTGCCAGATGGTGCCTGTCCCTGGGGGCTGAGGGTTGCTTCTGGGGCCTAACTCCGGTCACCCCAGAGCATAGACAGCGTGGGCTCCTGCTGATCCAGCCTCCGTGTGCCACAAGGGTGTGCGATTTACCTTTGAGGCAAGAGGCTATCAGCACAAGGGGAATCTGATGCTGGGACCTGTGGGGCTTCAACAGCATTGGGGCGGGAAGCAGATTTGGAGCATTATGGGGCTGCCTTGACCAGGTTTTGCTGAAAGGGACTTCCTGGAGCACTGCTGACATCTGAACTGCAGTGTGCCTGTGGGTTTTAGCTGATCCTGCTGAAGCTGTTGGAATCACTACCTTGGATGGGTTTACACTCACCTCCGCAGCTGACTTGCTGTGTCATCAAGTAAGAAGGCCCAGCCGAATTGGTGCCAAATGGTAACTGGAGCAAAAGGAGCTTGGGGTTCTCCTCACTGCGGGGAGGGGGGTCTGTGTTGGCTTTTCTTTTTTTGTAGGTGGCAAAGTCACAGTAACTGGCATTTGTGCGGCCTTTGTACATGTGCTTATCTTGGCTGGGACCGTAGGACAGAGGTGACCTCAGTGACAGATGTGGAGACAGAGGCTCAGGGCATTGGGTGACTTTCCCAGAACCATCCAGCTGGCACAGAGGAGCCTGGCCCCCAGCCTGGGACTCCAAATTCTGCCCTCTTTCCTCACCCCAGGGGACCCCTGCGGTGAGACTCCACTTTCCAAAATGCTGATGCTGAGAAAATGACTTTGGGCCAGTCTCATCCTGGAAGGCAGCCCTTTGCCAGCTGGTGGCCCCTTCCCCTGGAGTTCCAGTCTCCAGGCCTTAATCTGGCCAAACGGAACCAGGCTTCTTGCAATTTCGGTTTGAAAACAAGCTCCCGGGAGAGCAAGAGGGGCCAGAGACCCCTGCAAAGGCAGAGCTGGGGGGCCGTGGGGGCAGCGAGGGGCACCTCCCCAGGACCCAGCAGCCAGGGACCAGTTGCTGAAAGCACCCGCTGTCCCAGTGGGCGGCATCTCCAGTCGCTGCTCTCCATTCCCCTCACTCCTTCACATCTTAACTTCATCAGCGCTGCTGGCGCCCATGTTCTCACTGTTTTTCATTCATTGCCGCCCACTCACAGCACCGCCACGTCACAGGAGGAATGTCTCGCTTCAAAGCCTTATTAACTTTCCAGGCAGCATGCAGCTCACGTAGGAGCTGAGTCAGGGCCATCTCAGTCAGCCCCAGAGGAAAACTAAGCGAGGCTGACTCAGAGGGGCTGCAGGGTCTCAGCAGAAGCTGTCGGAAGAGCAGGGACCAAATCTATCCCAAGGAGACAGAGGCTGGTGCTGGCTAATCCCACAGCAGGTTCCCTGCGGCCAAATTATACAGCTCATCTGCTATGATTACGGTCTATATCTGTTCTCCCTCTGGTAACCCAGCTGCCCCTGGGCTTCCTGGAAAGAAACTCGGCCCCCAGGGTGTGGTGGACCCACATGTCCCCATATCCAGGGCTGAGCATGTGACTGTCAGAGCCAGAGGCTCAGGTTAAAAATTCTGAGACAAAAGTGCTCATTGCTTTGGCTGACTTGAAACTGGAGAAGATGTCAGTGTTTCCACCTTGCTCCAATCCTACAAGGGAGAAATGATGAGAAATTGAGTTCTGATTATGTCCTGGAGTCCTGAATCCAGCCATACCTGAAGCTGCTTTGGGATTCCTGTGGTTAATGTTTTTCTTTTGCTTAAGTCAATCAGTGCTGAGTTTCTTACACCAAAGAGTTCTAATCAATACTAGTAGGTACTACTATATTTAATTTGGACACATAATTTCCCCTGCACTTTTAACACCCCTGATGCTAAGATCTTGCCATTTGTGACAACATCCTGATGGGAACTTTGTTGTTTGCAGATTTGAGAAGTGAAGCACAACTATTTGTATTGTCTCCAGCTGAGCTGGATGGACTGTTGGTAAGGCATAATTCAGTGCTATTCCAAGACATCTCACTGTGATTTAGCAGTTGGACAATGTGATTATGGGGCAGTGGGAGGTAAAATTGACATTAGCGGAATAGTTTCTCTTTGGAGGAATGACTGTGCAGCAGGACTGTGCAGCGGAACTGCAAACACGCCTGCACGCAGTGTGTCCTCGCTCCACCCGCTCTCTGCACTTGATTTTCTGCTTTATCTGTATTTTGGGGGCAGCTGCTTATATCTTTCCACTTTATTGTATTGAGTCTGGTAAGACACAACCCTGGAGGACAAGAGTAGGTGAAAAGCACACATAAATGATCTAATTTTTAAAAAGATGGCTTTGGGGGGCCCTCCCTGGTGGCGCAACAGGTTAAAGCGCAGCACTATCAAGCTATCCACAGCCACTGCAGCAAGAGGTTGATCCCCGGCCAGGGAGTGACTCCCCGCTGCTCCCCTGAGCAGTGTTTCAGTGGGTCCGCCTGTTCTGTTCTCCCCTCTGTCTCTGGTGAATCCTCTCACCTCTGGTGTACACCCAGCTCTTATATGCACAAATAAATACCTATCTGATAAACGAATCTGGAATTTGAAAAGAAAACTCCTACAAGTCAGTGTGGGAAAGTTAGACAAATCCAACAGGGAAGTAGGCAAAAAGACTTGGACAGTTGGCAAAAGAAGATGCCCAAAGGTTGAACAGATTTCAGCTCTGAGCAGAGAAATGCAAATGAGCTATAAGATGAGACCATCCCACTTGACTGGATGAAATGAAAAGGGTCAGAAGCATCACATCTAGATTAGGATGTGCAGCGCGGAGCTCTGCATGAGTGCAAATGGCCACAGCTACATTCGAAAGCTAATTGGCAAAGGACAGCCTTCCTTATGGCTTGCCAGTTCCATTCTCAACTGAAGTAGGCAAGTGTGTCCCGAGAGAGGTAGAAGGATACTCATTCCAATGCCCCGCACTGAAAACCACCCTTCATCAACAGGGCACGTTTACTATCACATATTCCTGTGATGCAAAGAAAATGAGCCAAGTACAAAGATGTGGCTTCATCTCACTAATAGTTTTTTTTTTTAATTTTGCATAGAAGAATTGGGGTGTAGGCCAGAGGTGTGGGGAGTGTGGGGGGATGAAAGGATTCACCAGAGACTGAGTGGGAGCAGAACTAACTGCTGAAATCCACTGCTGAGGGGAATGGTGGGGAGATAGGAGAGGTCTGCCGTGCCATGTGGGCCACCTCCCTGACGGGGATCCAACTTGTGCTTCAGTGTCTGCTGATAGCTTCAAAGTGCTGAGACATAACCCCTTTGGCCACCAGGGAGACCCCGCATGTCTGATTAAATTTTGTGTCTGATTCTCCTTACTATGACAGTCTGGCCATATTTCATTTAAGGCAAAGAGAAAAAAGCCCTTCTGGTTTTTATTTGTAAGACAAAATCACACACACACACCCCCAACAACAAGAATTTGGCTCGGAAACCTCTAACTGGTACCCAGCCGCTCAGTGGCTCGGTGCTCGGGGTTACCGCTCTCACCCACGAGGGGGCGCCAAAGAACAGCTTATACGATCGCCCCGTTGGGGACGGGTTTCCCGCCCAAGACAGCCTTTGCCCGGATTCCTTTTCTCTGACAAAAACTTATCCATTTTTTAGTTTCTCTGTTACTATTCACTCCAGTCTCACGTAGGCTTCCAACACAGGAGCCAAGTTCAATATGAGTATGCTTGGCTTCTATCCCCAGAGTAACCAGATAATTTGTGTTGGCCACAAAGAAGAGAAAAGCCAGGCCAGATCCCATGGGACTGAGCTGGTCAGCCTGTGTTTAAGCCCTGGCGGGGGCTGTGGAGTGGGGAATCTTGGGAGGGTCGCCAACCTTCTCGATTTGCCTGGGGGCCCCGGGGCTAGCACTGAGAGTCCCTGCAGACTGTGAGGACAGCTGGTCCTTGCCTTGCCTGACCCCCAGTTTTTCTAATCTGCAAAATAATACCACTGGGGAAGGAAGTGGGAAGGTGTGCCGAGTAGTAAGGGCAGCAAATCTAGCTTCCTTTGTAGAGTCAGGTCATCCTATTGGTGGTGGTGGCTTCAGCATGGCCTGAGTCCCTCTAACACCGGCCTTTTTCTCTCTATGCAGGGCGTTCAGTTCAACTCCAAAAACGTCTGCTTATCTTTTATGGCATGTCAAGGAATTGTTATTGGTTTTGAGGTTATTGACACTTTTTAAAAATGATTAACATGTTTCAAAGATGCGCTGAGCTTTAGGGACAAGGAGAGACAGGTGTTAACAGAACAGAGGAAGACAAGGTGAACCAGCCTCCCTCCCCACTGGCACAGCGCTCCCCAGCTCCTCGTCTTCAGGCTGGATTACAGGCTGACATATCTTCCCACCTGGGTTCAGGCTCCTTTTAATCTAATCTACAAATGACCAGGTAGTTTCGAAATGATCAGTGGTCTGTTTGCCACCCTGCCTTGCCTGAGCGTTCTCTACTTTTTATGGCAGGGCCTCCACCAGACTTTCAAGCTTATCTCTCAAACAAACCAAGCAACTCCCTTGCTCAAATATGCCTGATGTTTTCCTTCCTGCTTGCTATCTATCTCTGATGGGGTGCCCTGAGGTGGGTGCCACACCTCATTCCTGCCTGCCAGAGGCAAACCCCTCCTGTAGCCTCCTGGGTGTCTTACTAGCTCACTCTCCTCTTGCTTCATGTCTGGTTGTCCTCACTTGGTGTCCTTTATGATCTCCTTTTAGGTTTATTTATTTATGCATACAAGAGTTGAGGTGCAGGCTAGAGGTGTGTGTGTGTGTGAGAGAGAGAGAGAGAGAGAGAGAGAGAGAGAGTCTTCACCGGAGACACTGTGAGGAACAGAACAGTCAGGTCTACTGAAACACACTGCTTAGGGGAGCAGCGGGGAGACAGGAGAGGCTGCTGAGCCATGGGGGTCACCTCCTGGTGGGGATCAAACTCGTGCTGCAGTGGCTGCTGACAACTTCATAGTGCTGAGCCTAACCCGCTGTGCCACCAGGGAGGCCTGGTCTATTTCCTTTTTAGATGTTTCTTCTAGTTACTTATGTTTGTGGGATGCATCCAGAATTCTAATTCCTGACTTTGCTGTTTTTTAGCAATGTCACATTGAGTTCCCTTAGTCTGGGTGGATGACAACAGCATCCACTGCAAGACTACGGCCATGATGAGTAAGATAATGCAGTTAAAGCTCAGCTCTGCCTGGGCACAGTGAGCTGAGCATCCTCAAAGAAGTGGAAGTTTAGAAAAAGGGTGAAATCTTGCCATATGCAACCATGCCTCTGGAACTGGGGGGGATTATGCTAAGTGACATAAGTCAGAAGGAGAAAGACAGGTGCCCTATAATTATACTCACTTGTGGAACACAATGAAACAAAGCAGATGACCCTTGGACTCTGACAACAAGATAATGGTGTGCCAAAGAGGAGTGGTAGGAACAGGCAGAGGAGGCTGACTTCAGTGAGTGTGGGGTGATATGTACAGGCATTGATGTGGGAAAGTACACCTGAAACCCATACAGTGTTGAACACTAATGTCACCCCCATTATAAAATCAATATTTTAAAAGCTCTATTTAGGATGGAGGAATGTTGGAATACTGGAGTGCTTCCTGGAGGAAGTAGGATATGAGTGGACAGAGGAACCAACTTGAGCAAAGCCTTGAGAAGGAGCAGGAGTGAGTAGCATGTGCTGAGGACAGGCTGGTCGAGTCCCAGCAACCACATCTGGGGGGGACTGCCCAGGAAGAGAGACTGCCCAGGACACAGAGCAGGTTTTCCAGGTTGCGGGGAGGAAATCAGTTTCTAGTGGTTTATCTGAAGGTTTCCGTCATGTGTTCCCAGGTTTCTGTCATGTGTTGCCACCTTTCAGCCATAGCAACAAAGTTAGAGGCACTGGGCAGTGTGGAATCAGATCTGCTCTATTTACGGTAAGTTGCAGCCAAGGAAATGGACAAAATGACCATGGGTGCTAATACTAGCAGGGTTACACTTAAAATCCTGCCTGTGTGTTAAAAAATTAGTTACAGAAGTGCAAGAAATGGTGGGTTTGGCTTAATATCAGTGTTGGGATGGGGGGACTTAAAGGAGAGAGGGTGAAAGGATTGGTTAGAAAGTGAGTTGAGGGCCCTCCTTGGTGGTGCAGCAGGTTAAAGCACTGCACTAAGAAGCTTAAGCCACTTCCGCATGAGTTCGATCCCCGCCTGCCCCAGGAGATCCACATGGCGTGGCAGACCTCTCCTGACCTGCCCGCTGCGCCCCTCAGCAGTGTACTTCGTCGATCTGCCTGTTCTGTATCCCACTCTGTCTCTGGTGAATCCTCCCACCCTCTGCATCTCTGGCCTGTACTCCAGTTCTGTATGAATAAATAAATAAATCTTAAAAAAAAAAAAAAGTGAGTTGAGCAAAAGTTCAGCTCATGGTACAGGGTACGAAGGAGTCAGACCAGGGAAGGCTGAGGCCTCACTGTTCTCTGAAGCTCAGATCACAACTCTTTCATGGGGTCACATTTGGGGTGCAAGGAACAGAACCCCAAGTGGGATGAAATGTGCTGGCCACAGTGGAAGACGCAGGTGGTGCCCCTCCTGGGCCTCTCTAACAGGTCAGGATGCCTGACTTCAGCTGCTGTGAGTGTAGGCAGATAAGGGGTTCCAGGTGCCTCCAATTTCAGAGAATGACCCTCAGTGGGAGGGAACAGCCCCCGGCTAAGGGCTGGTGGGCCACGGAGCGGAGCGCTGACTCCAGAGCACTCCATTGTGGATCAGGTCAAGGCAAGATGGCGTTCTGCTACTCCCTCACAGGCTGTTTCTAAGGAGACTATCTCAAACAGAGGCTTTCACATGGTCCTCTCCTCTCTACCAGCCCCAAGGGAGTAGCAGGATAGCACAGCCCCAGTGCAAAAAGAACCCCTTTCTCCCCGCAGGTCAGAGAAGGTCACCCCGTGGCATTCCCTAAATTGCTGGAGGAGCTGTGCTTTGATTGGTCAGGACTGGGCCACGTGTTCTGCTCCACAGGTGAGTGGTCCAGTCAGCCAGGAGCCCCCAATGGAACAGGATGGGGAAGAGAATGTCCCCAGAAATCAGAGTCCCCTTACAAGGAGAAAGAGAATGTTTACTGGAAGGACCAAAATTACACATGTCACCAGCTTGGCAAACGGGAGGACATTTGTGTGGTCCTCAGGATAGTGAGGGGCATATAACCCATGACCTAGGAAATTAGGGAATGGTGGCAAGGGACTGGATGGTTTATTTGGGGAGAGGGTGTGGGAAAGGGTATACTTGTCATCCCCAAGTTCTGGAAATGTTGCCAGGATGAAGTGGGGCTAGATGTGCTCTGTGAAACTCTGGGGGATAACATGAGGCTTTGGGGTTAGAGTTTAGTGGGAGGAGGTCTTCCATAGAAACAAGGTCCTGCCTGGTGGCGCAGAGGTTAAGTCTCAGCACTGTGAAGCTGCCCCCAGCCACTGCAGCACTAGCTCAAGCTGGCCAGGAAGTGACCCACAGGGTGCAGCAGACCTCTCCTGTCTCCCTGCTGCTCTCCTCAGCAGTGTGTTTCAGTAGACCTGATTGTTCTGTCCCCCACTATTTCTGGTGATTCCTCTCACCCCTGCACCTCTGGCCTGTACCCCAATTCTTGCATGCATAAATAAATAAATACTTCTTAAAGAAAGAACGGAACAGGGGCGTTCCTGAGGTGGTGAGCCCGCCAGGCAGGGGAACTGTGAATGGCCATACCTCTCTCACATGACTAATAATTCTGTGCTTCTTACTGTGGTCTTTTCACAAGGGCACTGTCTAGGTGGGCACTATCTGGGGCGCCCCACTGGCTTTTGTCTTGGGGAAATCTGTCCCACCCAGTTACTCCCACCAGCAGTACTTTGTCCTCTGAGGTTACTGGGGCACTGGGGGCATGCCCCCTCTGGGCGCATTCACCCCAGCTTATCTTGCCTCCCCAGTATCTACTGTAGAAAATAGCTGCTGAATTAACAATTTTATTGGGACTTTCCTGCAGGATTTTTGCCTAGGGGAAAGGTGTGTGACTAAGGGGCAGCAAGGAATCAGCTCAGTGCCAAGCTTCTGTGGCCACCCTGTGGTAGTGAAGCTGCAGCTGACTTGGGGGGGAGGGGCTACTTTGGCTTTTGCAGCTGTTGGAGGGGGAGAGGCACTCTCTCATGCTCTTGCTCTGAGCTCACATCAGTGGGCATTCCCTGGAGACCTTTGGGGGAAGACAGGGGCCCTAACCCCAGTGTTTGTAGCTGGGAGGGAGGGTGCCTTTTTCTCAGTCTGTGTGATACCATCCCCTAGTAGCTTTCTGGAAAGCACTTCCCCCTCTTTTCCACCCCACCAAGTTGGAGTTATTATTCCTTTTCTGGGCTCCCTTCCATGCTGGGGGTGGGGGAGCAAGTGGCCTGCCTCCAACACAGCGGCCCTTGTTTGACTTGTTCTTTCTCTTCTCTTGAGCTCACATTCTTTCTCCTTTTTGAAGTCGTGGACCAGGTTCACGTGTGGGCCCCCCCCAACCGGGAGGACACAGAATACCACACACACACACACACACACACACACACACACACACACAGAGGTAGGGCAGGAGCGTTAGGACTGTGGAGCTGCAGGAGGCCAGAGCCCCGGGGGTCCTGGCAGCACAGACGCTCTTCCCGCGGACTCCCCGCCGACTCCCGCAGACTGGGCTCAGGCCTTGGGCTTGTCCAGCCCCTTCGCTGCTCAGCCCAAGCACTTTCGCTGGGGTTGCTCTCACCCTTCCGGGCAGGTAGGGAGGGTGGGGAGGTGCCGGCATCCAGTCTTTTACCGCTGGGCACCTTGACTTACAGAAACCAGGCTACCGGCCCCGGCAGGGCGCGGGCTGTAACGGGAAGTCGGGGCTCCCGGCCAGGGCGGGATTTATTGTGTCTCTTTTTGGGAAGCATGAAAGTGAAATAATCGATTTACTAGCCTCAGGCGTCGACCCTCCAGCCTTCTAGAAGGATCGGGATGGGCTCGGAGGGACGAACGCAGTAAGCGCTCGCGGCTCAGCGCTGACCCCTTGGCCACTCGGCTGAGTGCCGCGGCTCCACCGCCCTGCGCCTGCCGAGATGACCAGTGTGCTGCGGTCTCTTTAAGGCTTCGAAGCCCCGCCCCAGGCCGCGCCGACCTCCTCCCACCTCCTCGCAGAGGCTCCGCCAGTTCCAGACTTCCCTCAGCGATGAGGTCACCTCTCTGCTGCCCAGTGGCTACACCAGCCGTCAGTCACAGGAAGTCCCGTCGCCGTTCTCGCCTTCCTCAAACCCCTCCCTTCCCGCCCACTTCTTAGGTCGCCCGGCCAGGCCCTGATGAGGCCTCTGATTGGTCAGCGCCAATGTCATTTCTCCAGTGGGCGGGGAGAGGGGTGGGAGGTGGGAGGTGCCGCTGCTTCCGTGGCTGAGAGGAGCCGGCGGTGGCCGCGTCTGTGGTGGCCGCTGTTGCGGCGAGAGCGACCGTTTGTTTCATCCTCCCCAGTCCCGCGGCTCCGCCCGCCCCACGCCTTCCGCTCGCGGCGACTTCTCTTGTGCCTCGCGCGCCCTGACTGGACGTGGAGTCCCTCGTGGGGAGAGCCGGAGCGGGGACCGCCGCGGAGCCGGGCCGGGAGGAGAGCCAGGCGGTGAGTGAGAGTCCGGGCGGGGGACCCCTCCCCCACTGCGGCCCCGCCCCGCCCGCGCATCC
>NW_004567105.1:2960292-2970509 GCF_000260355.1 Condylura cristata
GCTCGGGCCCCTGGGGACGCGGCGTGGCGGGCGCTTTCTCCGAGCTCCGGCGCTGACCCTCAGCACCCGAGGCCCACCACAGCACTCCCGCTAGTGGGGCTCACCTGGACTTGTTGATGCCGCGTGGCCTTCGAGTGCCGCCAGGTGTAGGCGCGCTGGCCGATTTGGTAGTCGGCTGCCGGGAACGTTACCCCCTGAGAGAGTGCGTGTCTGCCCCCTGATGACACCCCCGCCCAGGCTGCTACCCCAGGGCGCGCGCTTCTTCCGCTGGTGGCCTGGGCCGGGGCTGCGCCGTGAGCGGCCTCATCAGAAAAATGGGGGTGCAGTAGTACCGACCCCATGGGGTCGTCGTGAGTATGGAAGGAAAGCTTTGCCTGACTGCCTGGCACGCGGCCAGGCCCAAGGTGTGTCTGCTGTTAGGTTGAGAGGAACTCAGACCGTCCCGTCTGGGCTTTGGCGGCACTTCTGTTTTCTCCCTGTTATGTGGCATGACTCAGGGCAGTTTGGTGGACAGTTAACGGCTCACCAGCCCAGATTGGGCACGAAGTGTGTGTATACAGGAATGTGAGATGCCTCCCTGGGTGTATAACGAAATGACACCTGGCTTTCAGGCTGTAGATGTCTGAAACGGTTTTGAGACCTTTCCAAGAGCTTTTCTAACTGAAGCCAAACCCTAAAGGATCAGCTTTATGTTCAGTAAGAAGCTGCATTTTTGCATTCTGCTTTAGAAGACTCCCATTCCCTCCAAAAAAAAAAAAAGCAAAACCCAAACCCCTCCAAATTTCACTTATGCAGTTTTACTGTTCAAGAGCAGCCACCTCCCAGGGGTGAGGTGGTACAGCCAGCTGGCCTGCAGCCCTGTGACTGTAGGGTGGGAACCTCTCGCTGACAGTTATTAAACTAAGTTTTCTGTAGTGTCTTTTGCCTTTTTCCTAGTGAATCAAAGGACTTCATGGTACTCAGTTTCTTAATGAAATTATTTGGAAAGAAGCAAGCCATCACTGCTCTTCCAAAAGCACAAAGAAAACCTGATTGTAGTCTAGTCCTAGTGTTTGCTTTAGTTCCTTGCCAGCCACTGTTAAGAAGAGCTCATTTTAAAAATCTCCCCAAGTCTTATCTGTTAGTATAAAAATTAAAATTTAGAGTAAAATCACGTCAGTTGGAAGAGTAATATATATCCCATAATCCAGAAGTACATATTGCAGCAGTTCCTACCACTTTAGTATTCTGCTAAGTGCTGTGAGGAAGACTCAAAGGAAGTACATAAAACAGCATCGTGCCCACACAGGGCAAAACTGTGAAGTCTGGGTCCCCCCGTAGTAATCATTAAAGTAATGATTCCATTCATCCATTTATTCAGTAAACTTGCTCCATGCCCGCAATGTGCCAGGTGTTTTCCTAAAAACTGAAGTTATCAAGATCAGTGAGCTATGGTCCCTGTGCATGAGGAGCTCGCAGTGTGGAGGGAGAGGCCGAAAGTGGCATACAGGGAGCATTTTCTTTGGACTTCAAAGAGAAGATGGCATTTGAGCTAATTTGCTAGACAAAGGAGGGGTCATTCAAACAGAAGTAACTGGGTTTCGAAAGATTTCCAGACAAATTTCTGATAGGCATACACCCTAAGGAATGGGTAGGAAATAGACATCTCTTGATATTCTTGTAACAGTCATTAAGGTAAGCTTTTAATTTATGGTTAATCCTCAAAACAATACTGTGAAGTAGATTTTACCTCCCCTTTAGGATAGGGAAACTGAGGCTCAGGGTAGTTAAATAATTTGTCTAAGGTTATAGTAACAGAGCCACACTTGAGTTAAGAGAGGAGTATATATGCTTTATTCTTTGAACGCTCTGCTTTGTAGAAGTAAATACAGGTGAGGTGAGAATTTTTCACTTCCATGTCATTTTACTGCCTCTATTGGAACTATTTTCTGTGAAGCAAATTTTAGTATTTGATTTAGAATTGCTCAGACTTATCAAATGATACTCACTGTACACTTAGAATGTGGTGGTATTTCTCGTTACTGGATAGAAATGTCTAAGTCCGCCCTTCTGGCACAGCCAGTCCTTAGCACCGGTCAGCTCCTGGCTTGTGCCGTGGCTGCCGCCTGCCCCAGGTGGAGGCCCACTTATCCCTGAGGTCAGCAGAGGAGCAGAGTTTTGGGGTATCTCATTGATTTACCTGTGAATATTGATGATTTTCCTTCATGAAATCTTGAGGAGGCAGGACTGCACTTTTACCTCCCAGCTTAGTAGCTCTTTTTCTCAAAGGCTTATCGGTGAAATCTAAAGAGTGAATGCTGTTTATAAAGATCAGGAGTTAATTTTATAAATGCGAGATTACCAGAAGTTT
Organism: Condylura cristata; assembly: GCF_000260355.1. NCBI lineage: Eukaryota > Metazoa > Chordata > Mammalia > Eulipotyphla > Talpidae > Condylura > Condylura cristata. The sequence goes on from NW_004567105.1 coordinate 2,962,643, forward strand.
GATGAGAATTAGATTTGTTGAGTAATTTAGTTTCTCCTAATCAGCCTTGTGCTCTTAATATTTTTTGTTACAATTTCAGTCGCTTATAAGGGGAAAAATTCAAAAGGAGGCTGCGCTCCATCTGATAATATGTATTGACTGTTGGTGTCAAAAAATTCCTTTTTAAGAATCTGAAAATAATTGTTTTTGAACATAATACAGTTTTCATAGCCATCACTAGTGTAGCCATTTGTTCCTGTGACACTTGCACACTGCCTGTACTTCAGCAGATAGTTTGGGGACACGGGAGCTAGGAAGGAGTTTCTGCTGTCAGATGCTCTCTTCACACACACACACAGGCCCAGGGTTGGGATGGTAGAAAGGGCACGATGCAGGCATTGCCGGACTGACTTTGCAAAGAGAAAGTCTCACTAGCAGGCTTTTATTGTACACTGAACCAGATCAGCTGTGGAGGCAAGCAGACGATGTGTCTCTACTACTTGTGTATGCAGGCAGTCCTGTGCTTGGTTAAATCCTAGTTCTCTGACATATTTTAAAATATAATTAGAACATAAGTCTGTAAAACTGGACTATTCTTGATGTGGCCCATGGAAAATATATTGAATGGAGGGCATTGACGCATCGTTTCTGTGGCCCACCTTACAAGGTTGTTGAACAGGTTTGGACTTTTTTTGAGAATGCAATTTAAATACTAAAGGACAGGAGATGCAGATATGACCAATAGTTTTGAGTAATTAAGTTTTAAGAAAGGGAGATTAGAATTTTGAAGTAATATTAACAAAGATGACTATATTTAGAGAGTTCACTCTGGTGAGAGCATTTATGAGACTGTAAGCTATGCAGGGGCAGGGATATTTATTTTGTTCCTAGTTTGAAGAGCAGCTCTTAGGACATGGTAGATGCTTTGTACAGATGTGTAGAATAAAAGATGCATGTGAACAAATTTGTAATTACAGTGAGTGGTTGTGTGTGTGTGTTTGTAAATGTTGATAGAATTGATTGATATAAGGAACATTTTCATTTACTGAGGAAAAAAATTGGTCAGGTTTTATTTCAGAAGGACTTTGAAAGAGGGAGAACATTATATAGATGAACAGTGTAGGGAGTAATTTATAAGTAGATGCATTTTGAAAGAAAAAACATCGAACAAGAAATGATCCACTGACACAGTTCAATCAATAAATATGGCATTGTTTATTTATTTTTTAAATAAGATGTGTATGCATGTTTAAAGGTTCATTATTTATGCATACAAGAACTGGGGTACAGGCCAGAGGTGGGGGTGGTGAGGATTCACCAGAGACAGTGAGAGCAGAACAGGCAGATCGACTAAGTACACTGCTGAGGGGAGCAGCGGGGAGACAGGAGAGGTCTGCTGCACCATGTGGGTCAGTCCCTGGCTGGGGATCAAACTCAGGTTGTGGAGGTGATAGCTCTGAGACTAACTTCCTGTGTCACCAGGGAGGCCCAGCATTGTTTCCTTTTTTTCTTCTTTTTTTTAAGATTTGTATTTATTTATGTACACAGAACTGTGGGGTACAGGCCAGAGGTATAGGGGCAGTGAGAGGATTCAGCAGAGACAGAGTGGGGAGCAGAACAGGCTGAGTGATGAAGTACACTGCTGAGGCGAGCATTGGGTGAAGCAAGAGATCTGCTGTGCCATGTGGATCACCTCTGGTGCTGGGGATTGAATTTATAGTGAGGTGGCTGCAGCCAACTTGCAGAGCTGTGCTTTAATCCGATGCACCACCAGGGAGGGCCTGCCAGCATTGTTTCTTTCTTTTTTTTAGAGATTTATTTATGCATACAGAACTGGGGTACAAGCCAGAGGGGCAGAGGCTGTGAGAGGCTTCACCAGAAACAGAGTGGGGAACAGAACAGGCAGATAGACAAAGTACACTGCTGAGGGGAGCAGCGGGCTGGGTTAGGAGAGGTCTGCTGCACCATGTGGATCACCTCTGGGGCCTGGGATCAAACTTGCACTGAAGCGCTGCGATTGATTTGCAGTGCTGAGTCCTAACCCGTTGTGCCACCAAAGCGGGCTAGCATTGTTTCTTTCTTTTTTTTTTTTTCTTTTCATTTTTTTTTCATTGTTTATTTCTAAGGAATTAGTGGAGTTTTGAGGAGTTCACAGTTTTAGAGTAGGTGTGTGAGATATCTCTTGTATAATAGGTTGCTTTGAACATTAAGACAACAGCAGACATTAGCTCTCAGTTTCTGACAGTTTGAGTCGGGAGTTTGGGAATAGCTTGGTGGAGAGGTGCAGGGTCTCAGGAGATTGCAGTAGTGTGTCAGCTGGATGGATGTCATCTGTTTGGCCGAGGCTGGTGAATCCTCTTACTACTGGCTACTCACATCGCTGGCAAGTTGGTGCAGGCTATTGGTTGTAGGTCTCAGTGCCTCTCCAGGTGTGCCACTTTTTAGAACTACTTTAATGTCATGGCAGTGCAGTGGCTTCCCTCACAGCAAATAATTCCAGTGGTCAGGTTGTACAGTTTTTATTATCGAGCTTCAAAGTCACTAGTCACTTCTCCAATATTCTGTTAGTCATATGCTGTGGGAAGGTATACAAAGATGTGAATACCAGGAGGTGAAGACCAGTGGGGGCCATCCTGGAGATTGGCTACCACAGTGGGTTGTGTGGGAAAAAGAGTGCTGAAATGAGGTACAGAGTGCTATCAGGGGAGGAGAGGATTCAGAGTAGGGAAAAACTCCACTTGGGAGGATGAGGGAACTGGGAAGACATAATTCTTTTAATATAAATATACATACTTCTGAAGTATATGTATATTTATAATCTGTTATATAATATATGAATAAGTTACATGTATTAAATAATATAAATATATATTGTGTGCCTACTGTGGCGCACATGGCGGGCTAAATATGTAGCAGTGGACAATGAATGAAGGCCATGTGACGTGCTTTAAGTAGTCTATGCCCGTGTTGACTCTTATGGACAAATGGTTGTGGTGTAAGGTGAGGGTGAGTAATATGCTTCTGAGATGGAAGAGTCAACAGTAATTTACCAGCGTGATAGACAAGCAGTTACACAGAGTTTAAGTAGTTAAGACCCACTTTTATCAGACTGCCTGGTTTTGAACCATGGCTCCACCACTTGTTAGCTGTGTGACTGTGCTACTCTTGCTGCTTTATCTTAGGGATTCACGGGCTGTAAAACAGTGGAAATAATGGTACCTATTTTATTTTGCCATGATGAAGATTAAATAAATTAAAAATATGCCTACTCCTTGGAACTGCTTTATGTGTGTCATCGTTGTTAATATCTTTTTGGTAGCAATGTAGAACTGATTATGGGTGAATGAGGTAGGAATCAGAGGCGACTGTAGGAATGCTTGTGAGTGTTAGAAAGAGGCATTTAAATGCCAGCCATTACTGCTTCAGCATCAGTTTTTCCATTTCTAATACCTGTGTGTAGATAATTTTTATGTTGCTGAGTGAACCAGTGATTTTATTTATTAACTATTTTTTTATTTATGCATACAAGAACTGGGGTACAGAGGAGCTGGAGGAGAGGTGAGAAGATTCCCAGAGGCAGTGGGAAGCAGAGTAGGCTGAGGGGGAGCAGTGGGTGAGACAGGAGAGGTCTGCTGTGCTATGTGGGTCAATTCCTTGGTTGTGATTGAACTCATGCCTCAGTGGCTGTCAATAAGACTTTAATAACCTTGTGCCACCAGGGAGGCCCTGCACCAGGGATTTTATTTAGCCGAACCTCGACATTTAAAATAAGACTTCAGGGGCCCTCCCTGGTGGCACAGCGTGTTAAAACACAGCACGGTGAAGCTATTAGCAGCCACTACAGGACAAGTTCTATCCCAGGGGGGTAACCCACATGGTGTGGCAGACCTCTCCTGACCTGTGCACTGCTCTCCTCAGCAGTGTATTTTCAGTAATCTGCCTGTTCTGCTCCCCACTCTGTCTCTGGTGAATCTTCTCACTGCCCCTGCACCTCTGGCCTGTACCCCAGTTTTTGTATGTGTGAATAAGTAAATCTTAAGACTTCCGAAGGTATGTAGTTTGTGAAGAGTACCTCATTCTTTTTAAAAATATTATGCGTTCTATAAGCAGGATAGGTTAACCAGTAACAGTACTTTAAGGTGCATATGCTTCAGTATAGTCCACAATAGAGGTGGAACTAGATAAAAATACCTAGAATGAGAATTGTTGTGACTGAGTCACAGAAGAATCCAGGATTGTTAAAAACACTATCTCACTCCATCAGAGGTATGTTAATTGAATTCTGTGTTGCTGCAGGTGTTAAAGCAACATCTAAATTGGGTGAATTGCCAGGGTGTCTTGGGTGGAGCAAATTGCTTAAGTTGCCTTTGGTTCTGTGCTTCAGTGACTCCAGTTCAACTTTCATTATTTATTGAATGGAAGTGCTGAGAAATCAAATGGTTCACAACAATCTTGACTGAGCTGGGACCAGTGCCTGGCTCTATGTTTAAAGCTGGCTTACACAGCAGTAAGAAAGACCTACAGTACCCTTAGGAGACTGAGCATGTGAACATTTCTCTTTTTTTCAGATACTGTGTTCATTTGTGTTATATTGGGTTGATTTGCTTCTTCACTCCTGTTATTATGCATTTGGAATCATTCCCTAAATATGAGTGCCTGTAATGAATAATTTGGATAGTTTAGTTTGAAAGCTGGAATGTAGCCTCCATTTGTTTACTGAATTTGAAGTTAGGTGGACTACTATAGGTTTTTGATCTCTAAAGTTATAAATGGAATTTTTTTAACATTTATTCTGGTATCAAGTTTTAAAGTATTATGGTATAATTAAATAAAATCCTAAAGTCCCTAGAATGTGAGAGTAAAACAGCTAGTGAAATAACATGTCAAGTTTTAGGGACATGAACAGAGCTAGGTACTGACAGTTAGCTGTGTAAGCATGGACTGACTGCTTACCCTTCCTGTGACCCAGGTTCCTCATCTGGAAAGTGAGTTAATAATTCTTACAACAGGAGGCTGTTACAGAGAATTACGGAGAAATGTAAAGGGAGCAACAGTTGGCATCTATTTTATATCAGTCATTGTTCTAACTCATTATTTGTTACACCAGATTGCAGAGATGAAGAAAGAGAAGCTAGAAAAGATGAGCTAATTTAGGAAAATTAAAGACAGGACCTGAATCAAGGTTGGTTTTTTAATTAAAAGATGCCAGCTCCCTGCAATGTGTATGACGTGCTTCACTTTGCTTCCAGTAAATGTCTGTCCTTTTTCACGTTCTTTTACACAGTAAACATGTCAGGATAGTGAGAATTCTTTATGGGAGCAATCAAGGTGTTGTAGCGCCTAAGATATCCTTTGCTATACTCCTTCAGTGTATCTTGTAGTCCTGAAGTGAAAAATATTACAGTGACTTCATTATCTTTAGTCAATAAATGCTTACTAAATAAGGGCATATTATAATGTCTAAATTAGAAAAAAAGTTGTTAGTGTTTCAGTTAATAATAAATGTTGTAAGTGATGCCAGAATCTCTACATTGTGGTTAAGTTGTACATATTTTCACTACCACAAAATTTACAAGAACTTGGAAAGTTGTTTTCTCTTCATACTTTAGGGCACACCATATTGCATTTTGGCATTAGAATGGTGTTATTGTGGCTGAAACTGGCTTTTTGCTTATATTTTATTATATGAAACATTTAATGTAAACTAAAAATTTGTCACACATATGTTGTTTTGCTTATTCTTTAAGAAGTATCAATAGAAAGCTGTTGGAGACCAGCTCCAACTATTGAGGTGTCTGGAGGCAAGACAGTCAGGACCCTAAGGTGGGAAGGCATCGGCGAGCGGAGATTCCTAAAAAGGGGAGAAAAGGAGAAAAAGGAGAAAGGGGAGCGAGGAAGACATGGGAATCGGAGTTGGGTGCAAGTCTTCCTGCTCTGCTTTCAGCAGAGGTTTATTTTATACATTAGGAGCAAGCAGTGGGATGACACCAGCACATGAACTGGGCTGAGAGATTACAGAAAGCAAGTAATGGGGCCTTCCTGGTGGCACAGAGGTTAAAGACAGTCCTGTCAAGCTATTACTAGTCACTGCAACATGAGTTTGATCCCAGGCTGGCCACATGGCACAGCAGACCTCTCTTGTTTCACCCACTGCGCCTTTCAACAGTGTGTTTCAGTAGATCTGCCTGTTCTTCACTCTGTCTCTGGTGAATCCTTCTGCCTCTCTGCACCTCTGGCCTGTACCCCAGTTCTTGTGTGCATAAATAAATCTTTAAAAATAAAACAAAAAACCAAAGAAGTAGCCAGACAACATAGAGAAATTCATGCAGGTTAAGTTTTGAAGCTCCTGGCTCTAGAAGGTGCTTTCTAATATGCTCACTTGATGAAGGTGAATATTGGAGGGTATTCAAAAGTCCTTTAGCACTGTCCAAATAGAACAAAAGGTTTATATTACAGTTAACTCAGTTTTATTTAGGCACCTAACAGGTTATTAAACTTGTTGAAAATAAATGTCTTGAATAGACTGTCCAAACTATTCAGATCATGCTGAGTTTTCATACATTCTGTTTTTGCCAGGCTCACCTTCAGAATTAGCTGTTCTGGGGAGTAGCAGGTAGGACAGGATGAGATCTGTCGTACATTGTGTGTCACCTCCCTGGCTGGCCTGGGATTGAACGCCAGTATTTATTCTCTTAAAGTTTTGAGGCTGAGATGCCTGAAATCAGTTTCCCTGGGCCAGAATCTAGATGGCAACAGCAGAATTACACGCCTTCCAGAGGCTTTAGGGGAGAACCTGTTCCTCGTTTCTTCCGGCTTCTGGTGGCTGCTGGCATTCCTTGGCCTATGGCAGCATCACTTCAGTCTACAAGGCCAGCACCTTCAAATCTCCCTTTGCACATCTCCTTTTCCTATGTTTGTCTTTACTTTTATAAAGACATATGAGTGCATTTAGAATGCATTCAGGTAAGCCAGGATAATCTCCCCACATCTTCTAAACCTCCTCTTTTTTTCCCCCATATAAAGTAACATTCATAGATTCCAGGAATTAGGATGTAGGGAATATGGTTATCTTTTAGGGTTCCTTTTTTCAGTTTGCCATTTGACTGCAGATATTCACATCTCTGTGTGAATAGCTTTCATCCTGTTCCAACATTCCCTAAAGTCTGCCTGTTGCAGCATCAACTCAAATCCAAGACCTCAATATTATCATCTCAGAAGTTCACAATGTACAGAAGTCTCATATAAATATAAATCAGGTGTAGGTGAGGACATATGATCCATCCTGAGGCAGAATTCTTTTTTGTTTGTGAACTTACGATACTACAAAACATGTTATATGTTCCCCAAATAATGGTAGTGGGACAGTTAAAAAATAACTGATCCATATCCTCATCCCAACAAGAAGAGAATGGAAGAAATGCATGTATTATTGATCTTAAGAAGTTCAAAATCCAGCAGGGAATTTTCATGTGATTTCAAAACTAGGGAATAATCCTCTATGATTTAAGACGCTGCCCTCTTGGTCATTGGCTCAAGGTTATTGGGCCTAAGGCTCAGCCTTTAGAATTATCCTTTCTTTTTCTTGAAGGGTAGCACATGTTTGCAGCTGAGTTGTATTAATCTGTTCCTTGTCTGTAAGAGCTTGGTAAGCCAGTAGCCTTCCTTTATTTTATTCTTTGTTTCTTTCAGGCATAAGTGGCAGTGGTTCTGCTCATGTTACATGCTTAGAAAGCGGGTGGGGCTCCTGTGTATGTCAGGGATTCTTATCTTTAGACAGGAGGGTCCTCCATAGATGTTTCCTGGATAATCTCTCTCAAAGCATTGCTTTGTAAATGTAAATGTGGGTTTTTTGGTTTCTTTTTGTGTGTGTGTGTGTGTGTGTGTGTGT
>NW_004567105.1:2971329-3002939 GCF_000260355.1 Condylura cristata
GAAACAATTTGATTTTTATTGTAATCACTTAATCATTGTTACATGATTTGCCCACATAGGTGCTATCTCTAGTAAACCCTGTAAAATGACATGTATATGTATCTGGTATATTTAGTTTTTATATAACGAATGAACACAAAACCCCATGGAAGCTCTTTCCATCACTTCTCTTCACAGATCACCAAGATCCCACTGAACGGCTTAGGCTGCAGTCAGTGTCTCTCTGCCCCACCCTTTGTTCAGTCAAACCACTGATTTTTAAGTGTTATAGTAACACCCTGCTTCCAGATATCAAAATCTGTGTCAGCCAGGATTCCACCAGAGAAATGGGACAAGTAGAACATATTAAAAGATTTATTAGAAGGACTTATTTCTTACATGATATGGGGACTGACTAGGCCAGAATGTCAAGTTTAGGCTAGACTGTCATGAAGCATAAGTTCTAACTCCCAGCAGGGACCAAAGTTATTATTACACCAACAAAATAATATCTCTTGGAAAACTTCAGTTTTGTTCTTAGGGCTTTTTAACTGAATCAGGCCCACCCAATCATCTAGGATAATTTCCTATACTTAAAGTCAATTGATTATGCATGTTGATTACATCTACAAAATATCTTTACAGCAAAACTTAGGTTAGTTCTTGAGTAACTAGGAACTCCAGCTTGAGTTGGCACGTAGAATTGACCATCACACCATCATCATTAGCTCTTCTTTGGGTTATTGCAGTACTTTCCTTTGAATTGGATTCCCTGCTTCTGCTTTTGATTTTTTTTTTTTTTTATGATTTGCTCTCCATGTATATGACAGATCTTGTGATCTCTCAAGAGTTAATTTCATGATCTGCCCCTCTCTCCCTTACTTATTCTGCTGCAGCCCCACTGAAGTCTTTGTGGGTTATGCCAGGTCTTTGTGCTTGTTCCCTCTCCTGGTACCTCAGTCTGTGTCTTCACATGGTTTATTTCCTCCTTTTTTCAGATTTTTGCTCAGACAGCTCCTTATTAGAGAAGCTAATTATCAGAAGATACCTTGCTCCGCAACTCTGGGCATTTCCTAGTTCCTTTATCCTGCTTGCTTTTCCATAAGGCATATCGTCACTTGACATGTGCTTGTTGTCTCTTACCTCTAGATGAGTGTCTACAAACATTGGCTTTGTTTTGTTTAGCCCTATCCTTAGTTCTGACTGTACGTGGCATGTAGTAGGTGCTTAACATTTTTTGAACAGATTAATGAATGTTTGAGTGGTATTTTCATTCTTAGTTTACCTCTTAATGGTATTTAACAGAGTTGACAACTTTCTGGAACCATTTTCTGTTCTTAGTGTGACATAATTCTCGTTTTTTCTTCTAAAACCTTGTTCATTCCTTTTACCGTTTTCTCAGCCTCTTGCTATCTTCGACTTGGCCTCTGAATATGGCATTTTCTCAGGCTCAGCCTCAAGCCTTCTTATTCCTATTGTTGAAGGTCTCATCCAGTCTTGTAGATTTATAGTCTTATATGCCAGGGGTTCCCAAGTGTGTATCTACATCTTTTTTGAACTTGAGTCACTGCCACCTCCCCTTGGATGCTTCACAGATATCTCAGATTTATATTCTAAACTAAACTCTTCACCTTTACTTCCTAATAGTCCCCTTTGCTGTAAATGGCTCTTCTGTCCTCTTAGTTACATTAGAAATTTGAAGTTTTTTTTTTTTTTTGACGTCTTGCTTTGGTTTCTCACATCCATTACCAATTTCTGTTGATAATTACCTCATAAATGTCACCTCATTTGTCAGATTATTTCTTGTATTAAAACTACCATAGCTGGTCTAAGCCGTTTCTTTCCATAAGCATTCCAATAAATTCTTAAGTAGTTTCACTGTTTCCTCCTTCCCTCTGGCCCTAACCATTTCTCCACACCAAGCTAGAGTTTTTATATGTAGATCTAATCATACCATTCTCCTACTTCTTACCCTAAACTAAGGCTTTTCACTGCCTATAGGCTCCATGACTATAATGAATATAAGTGGGATGATTGGGAATTTTAGTAGAGTGGTATAATAACAGTGAATTGGAGAAGACATTTTTTGTCTAAAGAGGATAGCTGTTTCTTAGTTCTTTTATGTTGCTGGCATGTGGGGTATAAAACCACATTTGCTAATCTGATTTCAGTCAGAAATCTGGATCTTTAAAAATTGTAAAATTTCTCTATTTAAAATTGAAAAAAATTGACAACCAGCTCAAGAAAATTTCTATGCTTATGAGTAAATTTAGAGAAAAATATGTAATGCTTTTTACACTGAAAATCACAACAGTGCTGAGAGGCTTAACCAAAGAAGACTGAGTGGTGGAGAGAAAATCATGTTCATGATGTGAAAGCCCAAATTATTAAACTATTAATCTTCCCAAACTGGTCTAAAGATTCAGTATGTTCAATCAAAATCCCAATTTTTAATATATTTATTTATTTAAAGAAATTGACCTGCTGAATCTGAAAAAAAATTTTTTTGAATCTGCAATCTACATGAAGACAAAGAATGTAGAATAGCTAAAACAGGTTTAGAAATAGGGGAGAATATACTTGGAGGAATTCAATGATGTGGTTTTAAGACTTAATATAGAGTTAATACAGTGTGGTATTGGTATAAAAGTAAACTTACAGATCATTAGAACACAATTGATGGTGAGTTGATTTTCAACTAAGGCTCAAAGGTAATTCAGTAGAGGGCTAGAGGTCGTCTTTTAGTAAAGATTTCTGGAACAATTGGTTATTTGTATGTAAAGAAATGAACTGGGTCCCTCCCGGTGGTGCAGCAGGTTAAAGCACAGCACGGAGAAGCTAGCCACAGTGCTTCAGCAGGATTTCTATCCCTGGCCAGAAGGGTGACCCACATGGTGCAGCAGACTCTCCTGCTTCACACATTGCTCCCTTCAGCAGTGTAATTTGTCAGTATGCCTGATCTGCTCCCTGCTCTGTCTCTGGTGAATCCTCTCACCACCCCTGCACTTCTGGCTGTATGCATAAAAAAAAAAAAGAAATGAATCTCAGTCCTTCTCATTGTATACACAACAGTTTGAAATGGCTTATAGACCAAAATATACAAACAGCAGCTATAAAACTTACAGAAGAAATAAAAAATTGTTGTAAGTGTGGGGTAGGTAAATATCTTTTGGAATACAGAAGACACGATAGAAGAAACAAATAAATTGAATCTTATCAAAATAAAACTTTTGTTTTTCAAAAGACACTAATAAATGAAAAGGTGAGCCATAGACTAGGAGGAAATAATTCTTTCTCACACAAGGGCAGGCACACACATACATTATATAGAACTTATATCCAGAATATATGAAAAACTTCAAAGCTGATAATGACAGATGACCCAATTAAAAATGAGCAAAAGATTTGAATAGAAACTGCATGGAAAAAAATATATTTGAATGTCCAAAAACATAGGAAAAGGTGTGTAATAGTTTTCATTCGTCACCAGGGAGACACACATTAAAACCATGATGGATAACATTTCAATCCAATAAAATAAATAGAATTTAAGACAATAAGCAACTTCAAGTATGGGGGGGGATGTGAAGCAACTAGAATTTATATATGTTGCTGTTGCTGGTGGGAATGTAAAGTGTTAAAAACTGCTTTGGAAAAGCAGTTGGTCAGTTTCTTGTGAAGTTAATTAAACACACACCACCATGCAACATATCAGTTGCGTTCTTTGGGGTTTATTTCCTAAGAGAATGGAAAATATTCTCAAATAGACCATGGGAATGTCCATAGTATCTTTATTCATAATAGGCAGAAAATTGGAAACAACACAAATGTTATCAATTGGTGTTTTGGTAATCAGATGATAAATAATGGCAATGTGAAATGAATTTCTAAAATTTGAGTGAAAGAAGTGATAAAACAAAAAAAAAACTACTCTGGTTTCATTTATATTGAAGTAGATGTATAGACAAAAATAGTTTATAATAATAGAAATTAGATCAGTGGTTGCTTGAGGGGGGAGAAAGATTACAAAAGGATGAGGGGTGATGAGAATTTTTTCTCTTGATGGGGAGTGGTGATTATGCAAGAGTGCATTTGGCAGGTCACTGAACTTTTGCAATATAAATTATACCTCAAAGTTGATCACAAAAACACTGTGACTAAACATAAGATGTTTGTGCGTCAAGCTTGGTGGAGGTCAGCCAGTTTCTAACAACTGATCGATACCCTCCGTGTATTCACCTTGTATGAGTGCCTGGCCCCTAATGAGTGACAATGTGTCATCTTGTAGCTCCATTTTAAGAAAATACCCTGTCCTTGATCCCGCAGATTTTGGATGCCAGTCATTTTATGGAGTTAATTCATTTTTGGCTTCTGTCATAGCACTTGGAATAAAATGGTCATTCGTTCATGTAGTAACCAGGCATCTGTCATGTGTAAAATCTGCCTAAAAAAGAACTGACTGTGAGGTACTACAAAAGCAAAGGCTGGATTTTAGTTACTTTTTTACATTTGTACTCTTATTCGTGGAAAAATAATACAACAACAGGCTGTACTTGATAACTTTGAGAAGAAGCAAAACATTTGAGAAACATTCAGAGAAATGGCAGATTTCTGTTAGAATCTATGAGGGATGAGTAGACTGATTTCATTGGGTTACTAAAATAAAATTGCTTCTTGGCCTTGTAGTTAGTCTATAGGGATATGTTATCTTTTTCAAACTTTGGTAGGGCTTATGTCAGTGTTTATAGGTTGCCAGACATAATTATTGTGTTTTTTCAAGTAGAATGTTAAGGGCTGGTTATCATTTTGTACTGATAATTGGATATTCCTGACTTTGATTACATTGTCTTGAATTCTCCAGACAGCTTTTCCTTCCCATTCCCCAGCTCTGTCCTTACTCACTTTTATTTATTTATTTTAAAGGACTTGAGAGGCCTCCCTGGTGGCTCAAGGGGTTAAAGAGCAGCACTCTGAAGCTATCCACAGTTACTGCAGCACAAGTTCTGTCACTCCCCTGGCCTCACCTGCTGCTCCCCTCAGCAGGATATTTCGGTACATCCATCTTTTCTGTTCCCCACTCTGTCTCTGGTGAATCTTCTCTCCCCCTGAACCTCTAGCTTGTCCCCTAGTTCTTGTATGCATAATAAATATTTCTTAAAAAGGGGACTTGAAACCAGGTCTGCTAGATTGTTTTTTTAAGATTTACTTATGCATTTATGCATAGAAGAACTGGGGTGTAGGCCAGAGGTGGAGTGTATGTGAGAGGGTTCATTAGAAGATGGGAAGTAGAATTGAAATACTGCTGAGGGGAGCAGTGGGCAAGACAGGAGAGGTCTGGTGCACTGTGTGGGTCAGCTTCCTGGCTGGAGAGCAAACTCTTGGTGCAGATAGCTTCATAGTGCTATGTATTTTTTTTTTTAAGATTTATTTTATTTATGTATACACAACTGGGGTACTGGCCAGAGGTACAGGGCCGGCAAGAGGATTCGCCAGAGACAGTGGGGAGCAGAACAGGCAGATCAACGAAGTACACTGCTGAGGGGAGCAGTGGGCGAGACAAAAGAGGTCTGTGGTGCCCTGGGATCTGGGCTGGGATCGAACTCCCACTGAAGCAGCTGCAGCCAGCTTGCAGCGGTAAGTCCTAACCCATTGCACCATCAGGGAGGGCCATATAGTGCTATGTCTTAACCCCTTGCACCAGCAGGGAGGCCCCAAGTTTCTGGTTTTATTGATGTGGGCTATTCTAACAAGAATGAGGTGGTATTTCATTTGGTTTTGATTTGCATTTCCTTGATAATAAATGATGTTGAACATTTTTTTATTATGCCTGTTGGCTGTTTGTATGTCATCTTTGGAGGAGTCTGTTTAGCTTCTGTGATGATTTTTTGATTGGATTCTTTTGCTCTCTTTTTTATTGAGCTGTATCAGTTCTTTGTAAGTCTTGGGTATCAGCCTGTTGTCAGATGCATGGTGTACAGTTTTCTCCTCCCATTCAGTAGGTGTCTTTTTGTTTTAATGATGGTTTCTTTCACTGTGCAGAAACTCGTTAGTTTGATGTGGTGCCATTTGTTTATTTTTGCTTTTATTTGTCTTTCTATTGAAGTCACATCCCTAAAGACATCACTGAAGCCAATGTTGTGGAGTGTTTTGCCTGTTTTCATCTATGTAGTTAATGGATTCTGGTCTTTTCAAGTAGTTATTCCATTTTAGCTTAATTTTGGTGTATGATGTATTTCATTTTTCTGCATGTGGATAACCAGTTTTTCCAGACCCATTTATTGAGGTGACTTTCTTTTTCTATTGTATACTTTTCATTCCTTTGTTGTAGATTAACTGTCTATATAAATGTGGATTCTGTTCAGCTCTCAGCTCTATTCTGTTGGTCTACATGTCTGTTTTTATTCCATTACCATACTGTTTTAATTACTGTGGCTTCACTGAGACCTTTTCATTAACATCACAGTACATCGTGGGATGGGAGGTGTGGGGGCTTTTGGGGCAGTAGCTGTATCTAATTAATATTGTTTTCTCTCAGTGCAACCAACATAAGTTCTTTACAAAATGGGTTTATTAGATAAAACGAAGCTTGATGATACATTCTAGGTGAAGCTGAACAGCATGCTGTTCATAGTCCATAATGGATAAAAGTGCAACACTTCAGATAACTGAAAACCTTGCTCTCTTTTTTTCTTGGCACATTCCCTTGAAAAGGAAGTCAGGGAGATTAAATACTCCTTCTGTCTGATAACAGCTCAGAAACAAGAGGAGGCAGTTACCACAGCAGCAATCTGAGTCTAGTAAGAGAGCTTAATGAAATGCCTTTACCTGTCCAGTAGTCAGTTTGTCTGTGTGCTGAGACATCAGAGGAACTACCTAGGACAACTTGAACAGGAACATATGAATGAGGGAAAAAAGGACATTGGATTTGTGTGACACCTTGATTTATTTTAATTTGAAAAGCTCTTTTATCCCCATAGTTTTTTCTGAATAGACCTGTTTCTGCTCATACCCTAGCTACAATCAGAAGCATACTAAAGGAGAGGACACAATCTTACCTGTCTTTCAAGGCATACTGTTTTAAATACTTAACTTTGATGGGTTCAGAATCTTTTTTAGTCATTTCCACTGAGGTTAGATTAAATTTATTTTCATTTTACATTCCTACCACCAGTGCACAAAGGTTCCCATTTTTCCACAGGCTTACTAATGCTTGTTTTTACATTTTTGGTGTTTTCATATATACTTGGTACTGAATATTGTCAAAACTTGTCCCAAATATTGTTCTGTGCCCCCTTCCGCGCACACTTATTTTTAAAGATTTACTTATGTATACAAGAATTGGGGTATAGCCAGAGGTACAGGGGGTGACAGGATTTGCCAGGATGGGAAACAGAACAGGTGGATTGACTGAAATCCACTGCTGAAGGGAGCAGCGTGGAGACAGGAGAAGTCTGCTTTGTGCCCAGTGGGTCAGTTCCCTGGCTGGGGATCTAACTCAAGCAGCAGTGGCTGTAGGTAGCTTCGTAGTGCTGTGGGTATCTTCATTGTGCCACCATGGAGGGCCTTGCTCAGTTGTTTTGAACTCAGTTTGCTGTTTTGAGATTGAAGTAGAAAAAACAACTATCCTTATGAGAAAATTCCTGATTTCTGTAGATGTAACTGCTTTTGTGCCTGCTCTGTTACTTGATCTGATTTGATGACAAAATTATAGTTTCACATGAGTGGGTTCCTCAGTGCTATTACCCTAAATAACTTTCAGATGTTTCTGGGCATGGTCCTTGTACATGAGTTCTTATAGTTTTGTCAGGGAGCCACTGCTAGCCCCCAGAAAGTATAGAAGGCTTTCAGGAAGGAACTCTTTTTGGTTTCATTAAAAGCAAATAACCCACACAGCTTTTGCCACTAGAACTTCCTTATCTCTTCAGAAGTGCTTCCCGTTGGCCTCATGTCACTATAAGGCTAATCCTAAACACTCCCCATCAAGAAATAGTATAATTGATGATTACATCGCAAATGAAATGTGTGTGAGAGCTTATCTGCTATTACATTGGTTATGTGGACGAGTTTTGTAGTTTAGATCCTTATTTAAGTATCTATTTAATGGAAAGATTTTGGACTATGGAAGCTGTTTGAAAGTTGTCACCTTAAGTTAGTGTCAGTTTTTCTGGGCTTGTGTCCTTATTAGTGAAGTGTGAGTATAATTTGTAGGGATGTTGTCAAGATTAAGTGAAATGTAGGTAAAACTCATGGGTATTTAGAGGGTGTTGATATTGTCTCTGCCTCTTTCATTCTATTTTTCAGATAACTGAGTACAGTTTCTTTGAGCATAACTTAGTACCTTTATTGAGATGGCTTAGTCACGTACCCCAGGAATTGACAATGAAATTTATTTTTCTTTCCTGATCAATTACAAACTTATTCTTGGCCAGACTTTGGAATGCGGAAACTTTTTAAGTGGAATTAAATGGCTTTGCTTAAGGCAGCTTTCTACACTCTGGCGAATTTGGACAGGAAAATTAGAATTGCTTTCATAGTAGAGTTCCCACCTGGAACATAGTTGGCAGTGAGAGGAAAGGTTATGCAATCACATTCCTTATCAGATTTTCAATAAAGCTTATTGTCACCTGAAATCCTAGAGAAAGTCCCCTACTCCTTTCCTTTCAGTCAAGAAGCTGGTTATGGAATTGGAGATGAGTAAATGAAATTTTTTCTGATTTTGGCAATTGGAGAATGAGAAGAATGCTAACCCCCAGGCATCTTCGCTTGTTTTAGCCTCCCAGAGGTCATGACCCATGAATTTTAAGAACTTAACCAAAAAAAAAAAAAAAAAAAAAAACTGGGAGAAGGAGATAGATGCTGAGAGAATGAGAGGAAGAAAATGGCATGAGTGGATTTAGTGCCTACAGTCAAGCAGCAGCCCTGTAAGGCTTTGTGGTGCTTATACCACCCAACCCACTCAAGGGCATGCATAGGCGACCCAGGCATAGGGGCAGCAAAGCGAGGGGGCCTGTGGACAGCCCATTGCTGTCAGCTATACCCAGTTCAGACCATTGTAGCCCACGGGCAGACACCCGTCCGGTTCCTTTCGGAGAGTCTCGCCTGTTGTGCTACTCCAGCTGCTCCCCAAGTGTAGTCAGTCTGTGCAGGTTATGGCACTGGTACTTGTACTACCACTGCTGTGGCCACTACCCCCAGGCCTCTTACGCAGTCTGTCCATGGCATTCAGCTTGCTTACCCAGCCTGTGGGCAGTAGTCAGCCACAGCACCTACAAGACCTCAGGATGATAACAAACCCACTGAGATGATCAGTCTCAGCCTAGTAACTACATTTATCCCCAGGTACCTGGGAGCTATCCCCTGTAGCCAGTCACTGCTCTGCCCTTCTAACTTCTGACCAGCTCGTTGTCTTCACAGCTAACTAGTTATGATCAGAGCAGTTACTCTCATCAGAGCACCTATGGGCAGTCTACCAGCTGTGGACAGGAGAGTTGCTGTGGCCAACTCTTCCCTCTCACCCCCAGATTCTATAGCCAGACTGCAAGTCGTCATATCTAATAGAGCTGCAGTGATGGGTAGCAGAGTTCATCCTGACAGGACCATGTCAAGGTACGGGTGTTTATGGGCAGGAGTCTAGAGGATTTTCACGACCAGGAGATAACTAGAGCATGAGTGGTCTGGTAACCAGGGCAGGGAATGAGGGGCGATGGTTTATGGAGGCATGAACAGAGATGGGTAGGGAGGTGTAACAGGTGCTAGGAGTGAGCTGGATGAAGAACCAGATCTTGATCTGGGCCTGTCTTTGGGTCCAGATAAAGACTGACAAAACAGTGCGATTTTATGTTCAAGGGTTAAATAACATTGTGACTCTAGATGAGCTAATGTTTTTTTTTTTTTTTTTTTTTTTTATCAGTGTAGAGTTGTTAAGATGAACAGGCGACTCGGACAATCCATGATCCAATATCTGCTTGGTCAAGGAGACAGGAAAACCCAAGGCAGCACTACAGGCAGGCTGCCAAGTCAGCTGTGGAGTGACTTGAAGGGAAAGATTTCAAGGGAGCAAATGTAGTTTCACGAGCTCCAGTGAATAATCTATGGGGTGATGTGCCACAGCCTGTGTGTGGAGACCCAGGAGGTCCTGGGCAACCCGTGGGGCTCATGGAAAGCCAAGGAGGAGGCTGAGGAGGCTTCCTCCCTCCCCCCAACAAGGGTCCTGGGGTTTCCAAGGGAGTCCTCCCAGGGAGGAAACATGCAGAATCAAGCTGGAGACTTGGCAGTGTTCCAGACTGAGGGATGGAAGCCAGAACTTTGCTTGGAGAGTACAATGCGCTGGTGTAAGGCCCTAAAACCTGAAGGCTTTCTCCCTCCATACTTTTTACTTCCAGGTGGTGACTGGCAGAGGTGGCCCAGTGGCATGTGGGGAGGAAGTGGTAGTCTTCATGGAGTATGGAAGTCCCAAGGGAAATGCTCAGAGGTGGGTGTGGGCCACACAGGCTGCTGTGGCAAGGACAGAGGCAGGGGCAAGGACAAGGTGGCACTGGGGCGCCTCTTTGATGGAACAGATTATGGGAGAAGAGGCAGGTATGGAGGTCCCGGATAAAGGTGAGCACATGACCTGCTCTAGGAGATGAATATGCCCACAAAGCTGCATTGATCACCAGCTTTATTTTTTAAACCAGAAAATGACTTAAAATTATAACTCCAGGGCCTCCCTGGTGGTGCAGGGGTTAAAGTCTCATCGCTTTCAAACTATTTCCAGACACTGAGGCTCTCCTTCAGACCCAGGCCAGGGGGGTGATCCACAAAGTGCAGCAGACGTCTCCTGTTTCTCCCACTGCTCCCCTCAAGTGTGTTTCAGTATATCACTTGTCTCTGGTGAATCCTCTCACCACCCCTATGGCCTACAACCCCCATTTTTGAATGCATGCATAAATAAAAATAAATCTTAAAAATTATAATTCTGTGTTTATTATTTTGGCCACAACATTAATTATTCCTTGCCTGTACTTCAGTATTTTTCTCCATTTGTGGAGAAATATTAAAACAAATTAAAAGGTAAAACAAAAACTGTTGGTGAAACTTGGAGTATGGGCAGTTTAAAAGATTTTAGATTGGTAATGGGAAGTAGAGACAGTTTTCATTATCTAAAATCAATTTTGGTGTTGGTTTTACTCTTCTAAAATTCCTCTTGTTAAATAATTATTCTTTCAATCCAGAGTAGTAGGAATGATTTATTTTAAAGATTGATTTATTCATATAAGAACTGGGGAACAGGCCAGAGGTGCAGAGGGTGAGAGGATTCAGCAGAGACAGAGTGGGGAGCAGAACAGGTGGATGGACTGAAATACCCTGCTGAGGGGAGCAGCGGGGAAACAGGAGAGGTCTGCTGTGCCATGTGGGTTACTCCCTGGCCAGTGGCTGTTGTTAGCTTAGTAGAGCTGCACTTGAATCTGTTGGCCACCAGGGAGGTTCAAGAATGATTCTAAAAATACAAAGTTGCATTAATCCATCAACTCCAAAGGTTTCCCAGTACACTGAGAATAAAATCTAGATTTTCCCCATGATCCTCATTACTTGCATGCTTTATTTATGCTGATCTAACCACTTCCTTGTCCTTTTAGTTGATGCAATATCATTCCGTGATCTTTATTTAGTTCTTTTAGTTTACTTTGTCTCTATATCTAAAAAGTGGATACTTTTCTGCCCAGAAAGTCATCATTTCTTTGTTTCCTTTTAATTTGGAGAAGTTTGTAATTTTCTGTCTGATGGCTTATATGACTTTTTCCTTTGTGCCTACCATATGCTGGCATGTAGTAGATATTTAATAAATATTTGTTGAATGAATGACAATTCGATGATTTCTCCTTATAGAAAAATGGACATTTTATAAAAGAACAGGTTTTTTAAAATTAAAATATACACTTCCCTCCTCCCCCAACATCATTTACTTGATGATCTGACTGTGTACATAAAACAGCAAACGTTAACATTGACAAAAAGAAAGAAAAAAAGGGTTAAATCTTTGGGTTGAATTTTTCACAATGAATTTAGATGGTAGCTGGGAACTCTTCCTGATTGGCTGCAGTTGGATGTACCCTCCCTCTTGTTTGGTTTATGGCACCACATGCCTGTCTCTTCCTTAACAACTGATAGCCTGCTTGATTCTTTGTATCCTTAGCAGTCAGGTTGGTGTCCAGGCCCATGGTAGTTGTGCTCAGTAAATATTTGTTCAGTGAAAAATACCTGTTAGCATTGGGGTGTATCTCAAGAAATAAGGGCCTTCCCTGCACTATTAGCCATCCACAGCCACTGTAGCACGAGTTCCATCTCTAGCCAGGTGACCCATAGGGCACAGCAGACCTTTCCTATCTTCCCGCTGCTCCCCTCAGCAGTGTGTTTCAGTAGATCTGCCTGTTCTGCGCCCCATTCTGTCTCTGGTGAATCCTCTCACCCTCCACAACTCTGGCCTGTAGCCCGGTCTCTTGTATGCATAAATCTTTAAAAAAAAAAAAGACCAGTTTTCATTATGGAACTCATTGGCATTGGTCTTAAGATCACTTTGCTTTTTGTTTTTTCACATTTACCGCATCATAAGTTAAAATTTTTTTTCATGGAAGATTTCAAACACGTATAAAAATAACAAAATGAACCACTGACTTGGACCTTCAGCAGTTATCAACACATGACTAATCTTGTCTATTAACCTTGACTCCCCCTTTCCTCCCCAGTATTTTAAATCAAATCCCAGACATTATATCATTTCATCTGTAAATACTTCAGAAAGGTATAATCAATTTAAGAACTAGTGAACTCTTGGAAAAATCTGATACAAAAATTCCATTTGTCTCCTTGAATCTAATTGTGGATGCCAGCTGGTGAATTTCCATGTGCTAAACTGCGCCCAAAGTCTGACTCACTTTTGAAAGCATATACTCCATTTTAATTGCTGAGATAATAGCAGTTTGCCTAAAATATGTTATGGTAGTTAAGTATGTATGTTTTTATTGGCTAGAGAATGGTTTCCAATAATTGAAAGTTCATATCAGAGATAGTTTCTTTTTAATTTGGAGATGATTAAAGATGACATTTTTTGACATTGTGCATTACAGACTTTTAAGCTTTTGTCTGGAAAATGAAAATGAAATATAGTTTGTGGTTTAATAGAGTAAATTCCCGAAATTCCTGTGGGTGAATTCCTGAGAGTAACAATTAGCAGTAAAATGAAAAGGTTGCTAAGCTTTAGAGCTAGAAAGACTCCTAAACCTTGGGAGGTAGAAGGTTTTAGGGAATTTTAGAAGAATTTAGGGAAAGTCACATGACACTGAAAGGGATTATGGTTAGCTTTATTTCAGAGGTTAAAGTTGTAACCTAGACCTCTGTAAATAGTCTAGGTTAAAAATTTCTCTTCAGAAAGAAGAAAAGCCTATCGTTTGCTTTTAGCAAGTATTTTAAGTGATTGAGTACTGTCTTCTAAAGTTTGGAGATTGAAAGAGTGGTTGGCTTAGAACAGTGTTTACTTATGATCTGGGTTTTTTTTGTGGATAAAAAATGAATGGGGGATGGAATGATCATAACTACTTTTTGTCTCATTTGCTGTTTTTATTATTGAAATAACATTGTGTTGTAGCATTATGTACATGGCAGGTGTCTATCATTAGAAATTAACATGTATATATGCCAGATTAACTTTATCACTGAAGTCCAGTTCTGTCCATCACTATACAATAGTTCCCTTTTACTGCATTTACTTAACCTCCTTTTCTCCTTTTCTTCTGGTAGCAGCTAATTGGTTTTATAGTCTAAAAGTTCATTTCATTTTGGTTCTTTGTGATCCCTCTGTATGAGCGTGTTCATAACCTTTTGTAACTCTTTTCTTTAATCAGCCACATAAGTGAACAAGACCTGATTCTAAAAGGCTACAAGTCCAGCCCTGTGAGGACTGTAATCTTGCTTTCTCCTTAGCACGAGCACAACATGCATCTTCTGTATGTAAGATCAGTAGATGATGGATGCGGTAACCCCAAGTTAATTCTTGGCACTTTAATTTGAAAATTCACTCTTACTCCTCCTATGTAGTTAATTGTATTTTACACAGTGCCTTGAAGAGGGATTTTGTCATCTGTGTATTTTAGCATCTAGCACCTGATCACTTGGAAAATACTTGTTGCCACTTCATGATCCTTTTCCAATCCTGAAATGCTGTGATTTTGCAGAGTGACCTTGACCCACAATGTGGAAACAGTACTAATGCTGTTCTCTGTATTGTTCTTCATAGATATTGTCTCTTTCTAGGCTCTGGGCCATTCTTCTTTTGGGACTTTCCAAGGAACAGAAGAAGAGAATAATTTATGTTTAGAACAAGAATATATCAGACTGTGGACCATGCTGAGGTCATTGGAATTCTCCATTTGCTTTTAGGGTGGGGAATTGAGTTGTTCACAAATGTTAGATGCTCATTCTGATTTTTCTTTTTTTACTAAGGTTTGACCTGCAAACCTGTGACTAAGAGGTAGAACGGATTTCAAGCATTAAAGGATATGGTCAGATATTGGAAATTAAACAGCATCAGACCACATTATGAGTATTTTTTCTCATGAGTAGTGTCTCCCATCCAAGCAGTAACCAGGCCCGACCCTGCTTAGCTTCCGAGATCAGACGAGATCGGGAGCATTCAGGGTGGTATGGCTGTAGACATTTTCATGTATATTGTAACTACTGATATTTGTTTAAAAAAACTGTAGGTTCTAGACCAAATTAAGCCTGCAGTTTATTATCTCTCATAAGATAATAAAGTGGAAACATTTAAAATCACTATTTCACCAACTGGACCCCTATTACCTGTTAGAAAGAGGGAAAAGCCAGACGTGTAGGAGGGCAGACACAGGACTAAAAAGTAATTCATTTTCCACTGATAACTTTTTCCCTACCAGCAACTTTCTCTGTATTTCTGTTGCCTCTCCTCTTTTATTCTGGTCAAAACTTTGAACTCATTTTCTCTCATATTCCACATATCTGTCAGGAACACTTGTTTGACTTACTTTCAAAACATATCCAAAATTAACCACTTCCTATCATTTCTGCTGTTAACCACTCTGGTCTGAGCCATGGGTCTCTTCTGCCTGCATTATTGTGCTCTTGACCGATCACTCAACTTCTACTCTTTCCTTTATTCTCAGCACAGCATTCTTTTTATACCTGCTTCAGATCATGTCATTTCCCTGCAGAAACTCTGCAGCTGCTCCCCATTCTACTCTGAGTAAAGGCCCACATGGCCATTATTTTCTGGTTTTAATTAACCTCTTTTACCTCACCAACTCTGTCTTCTTTGCTCACTTTACTGCAGCCATATTAACTTTCTTGCACTTTTTGCTTTTGCATTGAGCCTTAGCATTGGCTGTTTATTCTATCCCGAATGTCTTCCCCTGGATATTTGCATAGCTAAATCTCTCATCACTTTTAAAATTTTTGCTTCAGGTTCATCCGATTTATCTTATGAAAAAATTTTTTAAAAGATTTTATTTTATGCATACCGAAATGGGGTATAGGCCAGAGGTGCAGGGATGGCGAGGGGAGTCACCAGAAATAGAGTGGGGAGCAGAACAGGTAGATCGATGAAGTACACTGCTGAGAGGAGCAGCAGGCTAGACAGGAGAGATCTGCTGCTGTGCCATGTGGGTCACCTCTGGTGCCAGAGATTGAACTCACACTGATGTAGTCATGGCCTGGCTTGGCAGTGCAGCTTCTCTGAGCCACCAGGGAAGGACCTTATGAAAAAATTTGATTCTCTTTATTCCCATTTGATACACTTTTTTTTCACCTGAAACAGTCATTATACCTTAAAGATCTACATAGGTTTATTTCATATATTTATTATTTTTCTCCCCTTAATAGAATATAAGCTCCACAAAGCAAGATTTGTCTTCACTGATATATCTTCTGCAGCTGCTCTGCCTGACATATAGTGGAGAGTCCCTACTTACTTACTTGTTGAGTATGAATGAGTTTTGAGCTGTTGAACTGTTTCTTTTGCTTACATCCATGCTTCCTGGGTACTGGAGCCAGTATCAACATTGTAGTTTACATATTTGAATAGACCACCAAAAACATGTTTTCATGGTTGTTCTGCAGGATAGGTGGTATACATCAATTCTTCTTAGGTGTAGAAACTGAGGTTTTTTTTTTTTTTTTTTTTAAGATTTATTTGTGCATACAGAAATACAGAACTGGGGTACAGGCCAGAGGCTCAGGGGCGGCGAGAGGCTTCACCAGAGACAGAGTGGGGAGCAGAACAGGCGGATCTATGAAGTACACTGCTGAGGGGAGCAGCGGGCGTGTCAGGAGAGGTCTGCCATGCCATGTGGTCGCTTCCGGGGCAGGCGGGAATGAACTCATGCGGAAGTGGCGTCAGCTTCTTAGTGCAGTGCTTTAACCCGCTGCGCCACCAGGGAGGGCCCAGAAACTGAGGTTTTGAGAAGCAAAGCAACATAGCTTGAGGTTATATGGTTAATAAAAATAGGAGCTGAGATAAATCCAGATTGACTTCAAATCCCACACTTGTTCTCTGCTGCCATATTATCTGTTTTAAGACATTCCTTTACCAAATACTGCTCCATTTCATTTTAGTTTTTCTGATCAGAACTTTGGCTTTATCTTAAACCCAGGCACTGTTGACAGCTAAATAACAGTTTGTTTTGAGTTACTAATAAATTTATTTGTAATTTTTATCATCTTTGTTGTGTTATTTTTGAGCAGAGAGTTCAGTGTATTTATCTATAAACTGCTTAAATGTAAGTAGACTTAGACATGAACATTCCTATGGTAAAACCTTGGTTATACAGAGGCCAACGTTCTGTCATTTTCTTTTTTAATATTTATGCATATAAGAACTAGGGCCAGAAGTGTGGTATGTGAGAGGATTCAGCAGAGACAGAGTGGGGAACAGGACAGGCAAGTCAACTGAAACACACTGCTGAGGGAAGCAGCGGGAGGGTCAGGAGAAGTCTGCTGTGTTATGTGGGTCAGCTCTGTGGCCGGGAATTGAACTCATGCCATAGTGGTGACGGATTGCTTCATAGTGTTGTACTTTAACCCATTGCGTCACCAGGGAGGGCCTATTCTGTTATTTTCAAGCATCTAAGAATGCTGAACCCAAAACCAAGAACATCTGGGTCAAGAGAGGGTTTTTGAGCATTGTTGACAATTCTAGAGAAGCCTTAAGTACCCTAAGTACTGTGAGTTTCCAGAAGTTGGAGTGTGTTGGTCAAACTGGCAATGTGTGGTTCTGAATAGAGCAACACTTTTTGAGAAGAAAGCCAAAAACAGGTGAAAGGACATGTGAGAAACTAAATGAAGGGTGGACTTGAGAGCCTGATGAAGAGCCAGAGGATAAGCCATTTCTTTGTGAGGTGGGGATTCCCCAGTGCCTCTGAAACTTGCATCCAGTACAAAATGCTTTGAGGTCTTAGACATACATAGACTCTTCTCCTTTGAGTGAAATGAAAACCACAGTGAGATAGTACTTTACATCCATTGGGGATAGCCATTATCCAAAACTGCATGGGGAAACTGGAACTCTTGTTTATTTGTGATGAGAATATGAAATTGCACAGCCACTGAAACAAAGTTTTTATGGTTCCTCAAAAGGTGAAGCATAGATTTTCCATTGGCTCCAGTGATGCCACATCTAAGTATATACCCAAAGTAATTCTAAGAAGGAACTTACAGATTCGTATACAGGAGCATTCACCATAGCCAGAAGATGGAAGCTCACATGATCCTCCACAGCCAAATGAATAAATAAAATATGGTCTGTGCATTTGAATGGTATTCAGTCTTAAAAAGGAGTGAAATTCTAATACATGCTCAAAATGCATGAACAGTAGAGATAATGCTAAACAGGAGAAGCCAGGTACAGAAAGAAAGCTCTTATATGATTCCATTTAATGAGTTAGCCAGAACAGGCAAAGTCATACAGAGTGTAGAATACATGTTATCAGGGGTAGGGAAAGGAAAAATGGAGTTATTGTTTAATAGTTAACAACATTTCTCTTTGGGTTGATGAAAATATTTTGAAAATGGATGGTGTTGATGGTTCCCCATCATTGTGAACACACTTAATGCCTTTGGCATGTATACTTAATAATTGGTTAAAATGATCATTCTTTATGTAATGTGTATTTGGCTACATCCCCTGCCCCTAAGAATCCTCTGCATTGCTTTGGGTGTGGCTGTGTGTGTGTGGATGAGGGTGCGGGGTGCTGTTGGTGCTGTGCTGCAGGCAGGTCTCCATGCAGGCACTGAGTCAGTGATGGTGGAGATGTGTTCCTTCTGCTAATTTAATGACAAAGCACTTAGCTCCTCCTGTAGCCTCACTTGTAAGGAAGCCTGGAAGAGTCATTTAATCATTAAGAAAATGTTAGAGTTGATATTGTTTCAGAAAAGGAGTATTAGGAACTGTTGTGGGAGAGACCTACTTTTCCCTTCTTATTATACTCTAGACTTTTTTAAGCCATGGTTATGATAACCTACTTTGAAAAATTAAAATAAAGGAAATAGCATGTAATAATTCCATTTTTATTCTGCCTAAGGAAATAGAAATAAGGGCCTCTCTGGTGGCCTAGGGGTGTTAGCTCTTACTACCCCTACAGCCTGACTTCGATCCCCAGCCAGGGAGCTGATCCTCATGGTGCAGCAGACCTTTTCTGTCTCCCTGCTGCTTCCCTCGGCAGTGGATTTCAGTAGATCCGCCTGTTCTGCTCCCCGCTTTGTATCCAGCAAATCCTCTCACCTTCTGCACCTCAGGCCTATACCCCAGTTCTTGTATGCATAAGTAAATAAAGAAATCTTTAAATAATAAATAATAAAAAAATAAAAAAATTTAAACTATTAGTTGATTCACATAGTTGGAAATTTGGGGGTTTGCCTTTTTTAAAATACCAGTGTCAAACCTGGTTTTCTTTCCTTTCACCCCCTCCCATTCTGTTCTTTTTGTTAATTTGTTTACTCTGCGGCTTCCATCCCACCTCCCCAAATTAAAAACAGCAAATGCAAAAATAGCATTATTTCAGAAAAAACACTTATTTGAAAGAAGATTCTGGATTGTATGAAGTCTTTTTATTTGTGGGAAGAAGATGGGGTAATCTCTTAGATTATAAAAATTATTTACATCCTCTCTGGAATGTCAGGAATACTTTTAAAGCTGAACTTCCAGTAGATTCTGTGAGAGCATCAATTGAGCTGTGAAAATAACTGGTACGAATTTCCACTGCTCAGTCTTTTTTTTTTTTTTTAAGATTTATTTATGTATGTGCCATGTGGGCCAGCCCCCTGGCCCAGGAAGGCTGCAGATAATTTAGTAGTGCTGTGACTTAATCTGTTGTGCCACCAGGGAGGCTCCACTGCTCAGTCTTTTACGGGCAGCATTCCTTAATCTTTAGGGAACACATATCTAATCTTTTTAGCTAGGGGGAAGGGATAGGTATTTAAACTTAGGTTTAATTTCTAAAACAAGCAGCATATTTGATTGTATGTAGGAAAATAAAATTCACTGGGCTAGCAATCAAATTTTGATCCCAGAGTTTCTGTTCTCAAGCCATTGAACCCTTTCTATACTGGTTTCCCTATTGAAAATGAGAGATTTAGATGTGTGAATTTCTGAAATTTAGTTACAAAAATTTAGTCATTCCAGATTTTCTTGACATTTCTCTAAATCTGATAAAGTAAAAGAGCTTTATTTTTACAACATCACCATATGAAAATGTAACTCATTTCAATATAGAGTAATTTAGACTTGGTTTGTAAAGAAGCTTAGTGAGAGAATGACTAATCTTTTTATAAGATGGTCTCATGTGGAAATCTGTTCAAAATATATTCTCTGAGAACTTTAAAAATCCAGGATCTCATTTTGAGATTAATAAATATAAAACATCTGTTATTAACTTCTATCTTCTTTTTATTCACCTGTTTTAAAAACGCAACTCTTCACTACTTAGGAGTTGACTTTTTCTGTTACAGCTTCCATCATAATACTATTTAATCATTCTCCTTAAGTTCCTTTTCCTGAGAATAAAAGAATTGAGTTCATCATCCGTTTACGTAATGAATTAGGGAGTATTTTAAGCTTGGCATGTTCAAACCTGGCTGACTAGATTAATATGTGGACAGACATGCACATTAGAACATTTTTTAAGTTCCAAACCACAGATATGCTTTAAATGAACATGGGCCTGTATAAAATGAGTGCTTCAGTCTTGAATAACACAGGCATTCTAAATGTCTGTTGTCCCAGGTCACTGCTTTGCAGCAAGGCTCTTAAACTTGCCCTGCATGTTTCTTCCCCTGCGTCAAGCACCAACAAGAGCAGAGTTTGGAGAGGGTATGTTCCTTTGGCACTCTGCTGGCTTCTGCTTTCGGCAGGGAAAAAGGCTGCTGTTTTACTTCTTAAACTGCTTCCATATGGAAAGTTTCTATAAATAAACCTTGGATTTATGATTGGACTTCCAAACCTGTGACCACTGCGACCCTGGCTGAAGCCAGTATAAACATACGTACTGCACGCAGCGTGGCACCATTTCAGCGGGAGAGATTGCCAGCCGGCATCTCATTATAAGTGAACTCAGTTACTTTCTCCTCTCTATTGGCATGGACCAGGACCTCGTTGTGTTGTGAAGCAAACAAGTCAGTTTTTAGTGTCCACTTTGACTTTTTGTTCTTGAATTACTGGTGTAATTATTAATGACATTTATGAAATTTAGTAGAAGTGCACTAGACTTTGAATTGTGTAAGTATATTGAAGGAGCTGACTTTAGAATAAATATATTGTTATTCACTTTGTAAATTTGAGTTGCCTGGCTCGACCTCAGTCACCAGGTATCTAAGTGGGCACCTGTTATGTGCAAGACACGGTGCGAGGCCTTCAGGGGTATAGAGTTGTATAAAACATGCTTCCTGTTCTGACTAGCAAGGAAGAAAGAAAAAAGGAAACCTGAGGACAATAAAGTATTTTACTGCTCTAGTGGAGAGATGGACAAATGCCATGTGGATGTGGTAGAGTGGTGAGTAGGTAACTCTGAGGAATTGGTATACACTTCAGAATAATGATTCAATTGGATCTTAAATAATGACATTATTTACCACGGCCTGCCTTTGAGTGTCTGCCATATGTTAAGATGTGTTACCATATTAGTTCGTGTTACCCACCAGGAAAAGGGAGGAGAACATTCCAGGTAGTAGAAGAAGCAGTGAAATTATGAAAGGTTGTAAGTCCTAGAGTGAGGAAGGTTGGTTTGGCTAACGGGGGGAGAAGGAGGGTCAGTGACCAGGGTAAAGGCTAACAAGGCTGATGGGTCAGACCTCAGATACACTGTGTCTGTGTCTGCTGCTGTGTTTTTGTTGTTGTTTCCTTGCCTTAAGAGTCTTCCTCCTTTCTCTACCAATGTGTCCAGTTTTTAAAGAGGTCCACTCTAAGGACCTCTTCCACGAAGCTTTCTTCCCTTTCCCAAAGGCTATTGATTTTACTGAAAAAACTGCATAAAGAGAGGCTGTCTTTTAAGAGGGCACTGTGTTTCTGAACTGTTCATTGTAGTTTAGTCTGATCTCCCTAACTAATGTCTCCATTCCTAAGGGCAAAGAATGAGTCCTCTTTAGTACTCTGTATAGTACTAAGTACCTAATGACTGGATGACTAGGGAACATTTATAGATAGCAACCATTGGGACCGTCCAGATACAATGGTTGAGACTGACTACATTTATTTTAAAAGCATTTCTTAAAGCCAATAAAAGCAATTTTTTAGAGGTGTATGCCAATTGTTACTTGGATATAAAATGAATTAGAGTAATTATCTCACATTGTTGTTTCGATGATTAAATTAATCGGTATATTTAAGCACTTAGAATAGATCTTAGCATATAGTAAATGCTCAGTTGGTTTTACCTTTTATTTAATTCCACCTATCTGGACCTTTTTGCCAGTGACATAGCTCAAGCACTTGTGAAGATTGGGTGAAAAGGGTAGATGGGAGATCAGAAATAACTTCCTACCTTTGAAACTAAATACCCTTTAAGGCTGCTTATGTTGCATGAACTTTTATTTTTCTGTTTGTGTTTTAGTGATCACAAGGTATGGTTGGCATGGAATTGAATTTCACCTGTTTGTGGGAATTATAAACAAGGTAGGTCTAAGGTTTATATACTCTTTCCTGCCTCCTTTCCGAAAGTATTAGTATTTTCAGTTCTGCTTAACTTGAAGAGATAGATCTGGCTACCATCGTTGAAAGAAACACTCTTTTGCAGCCTCTCTTGTGGCCCCAGTGTAGTTGTACTAGTTTGTGTAAAGCTGAGGACATCTGTTATCTTGTTAGAATGAGTTATATGTCAAGAAATAACACAGTTTAAAATGACGGTGGTCGTAGAACAGAACCATGAACTCACGCACTCTCCATGATTCAGTTCTTGACAGAAACTTTTGTATTGAGACCATCATGTAGTCTTGGGAGAGTGGGGGTAGTGGTAGGATCATTTTTTTCTGGTCATTCAGTAGCTTATGTGAATGGTAGACTAAATGCATCAAAGGGCCTGTCTTGACAGTAGCCAAGCTATTATGGCAACTACAATTTTTAATGATGAAAGAATCTGTCCATCTGTAACCACTAGAGTTTGATCTGACACAGCATTTTTAGTTCCTGCCTTAAGCTACAGAGCCTGAATAAAGGTATACCAGATACGATTTTGGTTCATTTGTCTGTCCTGTCTCAGACACCCACAAAAGAGCTGTAGACAGTGGCCTCACACAGCTCTGCAAACCTATTTCTGTCAGGACATTTCCTGTCAAGGTAAGGGCTAGTGCTGGCTGAGGTAGCTCTTAGGTCTGTGGGGACCCCATTGCTCTTTGGTGCAGTGAACTTGATAACCAAAAATATGACAACAGTTCTTATCACAACCTGTGGACAAGGATTTCATGAACATGCCTGGGGTTCTGTGGGTTGGTGACAATCTTTGGACTTTTGCTATACCTGCTCTTAGAATAGCATAGGTTCTTGAGACTGACTTTTGGTTATAAAGAACAGGTGCCATTAATACATTGCTGCCAGGAAAAGGATAGGCCTTGGAAATATGGTCCATAGCTGTTTAGAAGGGAGGTGGGAAGGACAGATTTAAGTTTAACCAGGACTTGAATCCCATCATCATCTGGTGGCTTGAATTCTAAAGGTCTACTTTGGGTGGTCACTCAGGAAATTATCTTTCTATTCTCCTGCTTTATATTCAGGTGATAGTAAACAGGAATGTTTCATGAAAATACTGTAAGAATTAATGTAAAGAAAGGAAGTGACACTTAACTGAATGCCCACAAAAAGTGAGGCACAGTATTGGAAACTTGCAATGTATGTATTTTTGAAATATATAAAGTTCATTGAGATTAAAAGTGTTAAAGTATAGGTAGATGTGCTATTGTCTTGACTTTTTTTAAAAATTTATTTATTTATGTATACAAAACTGGAGAATAGGCCAGAGGTTCCTGAGAGACAGATTGGGGACTAGAACAGGCAGATAGAGTGAAATACACTGCTGAGGGAAGCAGCAGGCTGGACAGGAGAGGTCTGCTGCACCATATGGGTCACCTCTGGGGCTGGAAATTGAACTTGTGCTGCAGTGTCTGTGGACAGCTTCATAGCATTTTGCTTTGCGCCACCAGGGAGGGCCCTTCTTTTGACATTCCTTGTAGCCACTTAGAGGAGATAGTTATATATTAATATTTCATTGTGTCTGCTAGACATTCTTTTATGAAGAAAGGACATTCTTTTATGGAAAAAGGAAGAAAATACTTATTACATGAATTAATGGGATTTTTTTTAAAGATTTATTTATTTGTGCATACAGAACTGGGGTACAGGTCAGAGGTCAGGGGCGGCGAGAGGCTTCACCAGAGACAGAGTGGGGAGCAGAACAGGCAGATCGACAAAGTACACTGCTGAGGGGAGCAGTGGGCGGGTCAGGAGAGGTCTGCCACGCTATGTGGTCACCTCCGGGGCAGGTGGGAATTGAACTCATGCGGAAGTGGCTTTAGCTTCTCAGTGCTGTGCTTTAACCCGCTGCGCCACCAGGGAGGGCCGGGATTTTTTTTTTTTTCCTGGGCATGCTATTGATTCAGCCAAAGGCAGAGAAGACACTAGTAGGTCTGAAAGTAGAGACACCTGTGCTGTTTTGGAAGTTGAGACTCTTGACCTAGGGTTTGCAGGGGCTGATATTTTCATAGCTCAGAGCTTTATTGAGTTATATACTATGTGAGTTATAGTTGTTTATAGGTATAGTTTTGTTTGATCTGTTTGTAGTTGCAAATGGGGTAGATGAAATATAGTACAGGTGTTTGGAGAAACTTCTGAAAAAAAATCCCTGAACCAGTGCAAATTTGTCTTCTCCAAAAATAGCCCCAAGTCCCTCATTTGGATGTTTTTTTACTGCCTGAGGAGTTGACTCTAGTCATCATGCTTGTAAATAAATTATACATTTAAAAACATTATGAATTTGAGTTTCTTTTAAATTTTCTTTAGAAATTCTTATCTCAGGAGGCACAATCTCTACATTTTAGGTATATGTAATGTGAGAACAGCATAAATTGTTACTTCTCTTAGCTGACAGGATATTAAGTTGAAGGTTACTTTTCTATATTTTACACTTAAGGTTCCCAAATCTATTGTCTTTCTAACTTTTAAGATAGTAAGATTTTGTGACCCTAAGTAGGTTCTCGAGGGCCACCTGGAGATAGATACTTTACAGTTAATCTATGAAAGTTTTTATTTTCCTGTCTGAATGAATTTTGTGATATTTCCCCTCTTGACTACATTCTTCCTTTTGTCAGGGAAACCTTAGTGTAATTTCTTCTTAGCAAGTGCATACCACTAAAAAAAGACAGCTTTATTGAGTTATATACTATAAAATTCACCTGTGAAGTATAGAATTCAGTGATTTTTAGTGACATGTTAGTTGTGCAACCACTACCACACTACAGTGCTGTATTTCCACTACCCTCTACCTGCCCTTCATAAATACTTTTCATTGTACTTTAAAGTCGTGCACAGTATTTAAGTTCTGTATAAAATTTAATCCTTCTAAAAGTTTCCTAACAATCTAGCTATTGTACATCCTCTTTCTTCCTCTTATTTATATTTTAATTTATCGTAACAGGTTAAACATTCCATTCCCATTTTTACTCCATTCTCTCACCACTTTTTATTTATGCTTCACCATTTATGTTCAGTTGCTTCTTGCTGCTTGCTGTTTTTTTACCCCCTTCTGCTCATCCAGGGAGTTTGGAGTCTTCTCCAGTTTGGGCACAAAGGGAAGTCTTTTTTTTTTTTTTTGGCTTGAAGTTAGGAAGAGGCTTTTTTTTTTTTTTTAAACATTTATTTATTTAGGCCCTCCCTGGTTGCGCAGCGGGTTAAAGCACAGCACTGAGACGCTAAAGCCACTTCTGCATGAGTTCGATGCCCACCTGCCCCGGAGGTGACCCCATGGCGTGGCAGACCTCTCCTGACCCACCCGCTGCTCCCCTCAGTAGCGTACTTCGTCGATCTGCCTGTTCTGCTCCCCATTCTGTCTTGGGTGAAGCCTCTTGCCGCTCCTGAGCCTCTGGCCTGTACCCCAATTCTGTATGCACAAATAATAAATAAATCTTACAAAAATTTATTTATTTATTCATACAGAACTGGGGTAAAGGCCAGAGATGCGGAGGGTAGAAGGATTCACCAGGGACAGAGTGGGGACCAGAACAGACAGACTGACGAAGTACAATGCTGAGGGGAGCAGCGGGCGGGTCAGGAGAGGTCTGCTTCACCATGTGGATCTCCTCGGGGCAGGCGGGGATCAAACTCATGCGGAAGTGACTTAAGCTTCTTCGTGCTATGCTTTAACCCTGCTACGCCACCAGGGAGGGCCCGGAAGAGGCTTTTTCACCACTTTTAAAAAAGTTTTTTTACCTTTTATCAAAAACAAAAGGATTTAGTTTTTATTCGGTGAGTTTTTTTTTCTTCTTTATAATATCACAGGTGTCTCAGTAAAAAGATACTTGGTTTCCTGTTCATTTGTTAAGTGTTTTTTCCTAAAGATTTATTTATTCGTGCATAGAAGAACTTGTATGTAGGCCAGAGGTATGGGGGGGGGGTGACAGGATTCACCAGAGACAGTGGGGAGCAGAACAAGCAGATATACTGAAATCCACTGCTGAGGGGAGCAGTGGGAAGACAGGAGGGGTCTCCTATGCTATGTGGATCATGCCTTGCTGGCATCAGACTTGTGCTGAAGTGGTTGCTGACAGCTTTGCAGTGATGTGCTTTTAACCTGTTGTGCCACCAGGGAGGACCCTAAATTATGTTGAGATGGAAAAAGACACAAAATGATATATGTTATTATTTTAAAAGGAAATACTTGATTATTTTTCTTTGTGTATACAGTTCAGAAATTTGTTAATTTGGAGACTACTGCTCTGTTCAGATACTTAGTAAATAAAGTCAATAAATATCCTAGTGCGCCTGAGCTTTTTAAAATTTCATTGCAGCATAACAAATTGTCCTAAAACTCAGCAGCTTAAAACAACAATAAACATGTTCAGTTTCTGTCTCTCAAGAATCTGGGAGTAGCTTAGCCAAGTGATTCTGACTCAGAATTATACTCACATCCGCCTGGGCGGTTGTCAGCCTCAGACTTGACTGGGGCAGGCGGGTACGCTTCAAGGTGGCTCACTCACATGGCTGTTGGCAGGAGGTCCTTACTAGATGATGGAGTTCTCCCGAGGTCCACTTAAGTCTTGTCATGGCATGGCAGCCCTTAGACTCTAGACTGATTAAGCTGGCGGGGAATGGAGGATGTCACAGCACCTTTTATATATAGGACACCTGCTGCTACTTCTGCGACCTTCTGTTCCTTCGGAGAGAGTCACCAGGCACAACCATACAAGGGAGGGGCGTTAATTTCCACCTTTTGGAGGAAGTTTTAAAGAATTAGTGGGTATATTTTAAAACCACCACCATTATTATTTGAATGAATTTGTTTTACCTGTGGGAGTTTTAGCACTGTTGGTTTTTGTTGTTAATCTCCAGTAGGATTTTGTTTTTGATTTATTGTTCATGTATATTATCTGGGTTATTTCTTTTTTGTAATGGAATCTTTAACTTTTTAGTTAAAGTGACTAAATGAGTTATAAATAAATATGTTCTTTAAAAGTTGGATGAATCTTCTCCCAAAATTCACAGTAAGCCGTGTAGGTAATGAAGAGTCTATGGTGTCATTAATGAATGGTTTTTAGAACTGGAGAAATGCTTTCCTGCTACCAGAGGCTTTTGGAGTACCCTTCTCAGACAAGTTATGCAAGGTTACAAAAGAGGGGTGTAGACTAGCTATTGTTACTTCCACACCTCTATTCACTTTTTTTTTCTCTTCACTTTTACCCCCCTGTTGTTCATTGCACATGGGTGCCAGCCTGAGGGAATATGTGGTAACCGAATCCAGCCTGAGTCCTGGTTGTCTAGCTGTGTGCCTGCCTAAAGAAGGCACCTTTCTTGAGTTTGTATTAAGGTACCTTATGTTCTTAACTGAAGTCATCAGTTACTATCTTTCTATTTTGCTAAATCAGTGAATACTTTTTTTCTTTATAGTAATTGGTTCATCTATGCTAGGGGCAAGACTCCTCTGAGGCATTGACACTGTAAAGGATTTTATTTTCTTGAAACTTTCTGTCCAGAAGACTATTTTTTCTTATCGTTCTTTAACTATAATGTTACTCAGTATCTTTGGTAGGCTGCACATTCTGGTTAGCTTCTTACTGTAAGCAGGCCTCAGGGTGCTGTGATAATCAGGATAGAGGTAGTAGAACTGTCTGAGGACACTCAGATTCTTCACACTCTCACTCTTTTCACCTGTTTTGTATAGAGCTTTTTATTTCACTTGGTAAAAGAGAAAGAATATGTGCAGTAACTCTTATTAGCTGCTGCAATCATTGCAGTGCCTGACTGAGGACACTGTGTTCAGCTCAACCCTGTATGTGCTTGACCAGATTGCCATTAGCCTCTTTCCAAACAGAAAAAAGTGGTGATGTGTACACTGTGAGTCTGTGAAACAAATGAACTGATTTTTTGGCAAGTATAATCTCAGAGAAGCTAACGGTATTCACCTGTTGTTAGTTAGGGGTATCCTGGCTTGGTTTGCTTATAGTTTGGGCCTTTACCCAAGGAAGTCAGAGTTAGATAGTTTTCCACAGTAGAGAAGGGTGTGTGAGTGAGTGTGAGTATGTGTGTGTATGTGTGTGTGTGTATAAGTAAGTTTGTAGAGTTAAAAATCTTTATTCTGTAGTTGAATTGGAGAAAGTGACTTTAGGAAAGTTTTAGACTATGAATAAGGGTAGATTAGATTAATTTCTTTATAAATAGATTAATGGTTGCTGACTACTAGAAGGGGAAGACTAGAAACTGACTCCTAAAAGATAAGAAGTTTCTATTTGGGGTGATAAAAAAAGCTCTGGGATTAGATGGTGGCAATGTTACTTTTGTGAATATACTAAAACCTCTGAATGTACTCTTTTAAAAAATGAATTTTTGGTAAAATAAAGCTGTCATTAAAAAATTTGGATCAAATTGTCCATTTTGTGGGTAAGATACCTTTTTTCTTTTTGGCTAAGTAGAGCTGTTGTATATGAAATTCTGACACATATGTTCCTTTATTAAAGATACCCCATATCTTCATTTCTTACTAAAATATTGGTTTAATAACCAGTGCCAACTTGAAAGCCATACTTATGAAGAAAGGATTCTTCTGTTGAAAGATTGAATATGCAACTTAAAATTCTGTAACATGACTATGGGTGAACACAAAAGAATAAGTTGCATATTTCATATGTAATGATCTGTAAGTGGAAATATTAAACAAGAGGAAGCCTATGTGTCTAATAAAACTAAACACTGACTCATTGTCAGATAGTGAGATACTATTTCATACACCTCAATTGCAAATATTTTAAGAATGTGTTATTTTTGGAAAGTTTTTGTGAAATTGAAGATTGATACATGCGATGACCCAGCAGGTCATATGTTCTATCAATGAACTGTATATTTATGCAAAAGAAAACTTACAGACATTTAAATTTCAGCTTTTTGTTAGTAGGCAAGATTTGGAAACTATTCGGTGAGGAATGAATAAGTAAACGCTGGTATTTTAGTGTATTACTATGACATGGACTGTGCTGGCATAGACAAATCCTGGAAACCTTGTTTGAGGAAAAATGGAAAGCAAGTTAAAAAAAGTTAAATATGATACCACTTAGGGTTATTTATAACAAAATAATACTGTGTTGTCTATGGGTCCGTTTATATGCTGACATTTTAAAAACATGGATTAGAAAAATACATGAGCTTCAGTAGACTAATTCTTCTGAAGGGGAGAGGACAGTAGAAAGAATAGAGGAACATCAGCTTACCTACAGCTTTATATTTCATTAAACAATCCAAAGCAGATGTAACAATGTAATTGTTGTATTTGGGTTTATTACATTATCATCTCACTTTTCTGTATTTTAAATTATTTAATGACAAAAAATTTTTTTTACTGAAAATTCATATGGCATTGATTTAAAAGAATCAATCCAGCTATACATTTTTTTTTTAAATTTTACAACAGTTTATTTTTACTATAAACTGTTCATTTCAGCTATACATTTTTCTTTGGTTATTTCCATGTTTACTGGCATACAATTCATCCTAATGGTCATGAAGGTTTTGAAGGTTTGAAAGAAACATAAATGCTGTGGGTTATATCATATTTTTATTTTAAAATCCCCTCATCCTATCTTGGTATTTTTTTGAGATTGAAAAATGCCTTACCTGTAAACTATTGTTCCATAATAATTGTAACATAATAACATTAGCTGTTGGTGTAATGAGGTCCTATTAGAAGTGTGAGGGTTTTTATGTGTTTCAGTTAGGTCGTCTTTTCCCCTTGAGAGCTGGTGTCTGTTGGAGGTGGTGTGACAGTGTGTGCACCTGTCAGGTGTGTCAAGGAAGGTTGTGTTATTGGCAGGCACATACTACATTGCTTGCTGTTATAGAAGTTTGTTACTAATATTTTAATATACATTTACTGTTCATAATAAGAAAGTATAAATTATTAGGGGTTAGTGTGGTTTGGTAGCTTCCTGGAGTAGGACTTTTTAGAACTGACCATTAGAGTGAGGAATAGATGACAATTCTTTAGATACTTATCTTAAGTCTTAGAGAAATAGATTTTTATAGGCATGCCTTTACAAGCCCTGCGGTTTCCTTAGTGTTTATTTCTAAGTAGCTAACTTGACTCTGGATAGTCTTCTTAGTAATATCAGTTTCCTTTCTGTCATTCTTTTTTTTTTTTTAAAGATTAATTTATGCATACAGAACTGAGTGCAGTAATGTATGTACAGGCCAGAGGTGCAGGGGTGGTGAGAGGATTCACCAGAGACAGATTGAGGAGCAGAACAGGCAGATCGATGAAGTACACTTTTTTTTTTTAAAGATTTATTTATTTATCCATACAGAGTTGGGGTACAGGCCAGAGATGCCTAATCTGTTGTGCCACCAGGGAGGGCCCCCTTTCTATCATTCTTAGAGAAAAAAGATGTTACATGGACCTCTTCTGTTTAATACAGAGGATGTTTACTCCTGATTTCATTTTTTACCCTGAACATGACTGGGGTTTTATATTTTAGATTGAGTTTTCAAGTGAGACTACCATGCGGAGGGGAAAGTTTTTTTTGAGCTGAGTTATGGGGTGGTAGGTAAGTGGTGCTGTTGAAAAGATCATGGATTCTATGTTTTTTGGAGCAGATATTTACATCAGATTTAGATTGAACAGAGTGTCTTCTCTGACTGCTCTTTCCACCTACTCTTTGAAGGCATGAGATGGATAGTATTCTGGATTTGTTTAGAAATGTTTGTGTAAACATGACATCATTTCATTGACTATATCCCATCTTTGGAGATATGTATCTCTATATTCTTCACCTATTTGAAAATTGAGTTGCCTTTTTATATTGATTTGTGAGAGTTTTAATGTCCTGAATAGTAACACCTTATCAGTTACATAATTTATAAATACTTTTTTCCATTCTTTGAGTTTTATTTTTACTTCTTAGTACTAGATGTGCAACATTAACATGTTTTTAAAGTGGTATTTCTTTTTTTAAATTTTGGGGTAAATTTTTTGCTCTTCCATATGCACAGTTTAAATGTTGATGGTCTTTATCAGTTTCTTCCTTCGGTTGCACTTTAGGTACCTAAGAAACTGTTGTGTAATTAAGGTCACAGAGATTTACATTTTCTTGGAAGAGAAATTATGTTTTTGACTTAATTTAGATCTTTGGTAAAGATCTTTGAGTTAATGTTTTTCTAGCTTCATTCTTTTCATGTTGAATAGATTATTTTTTCCCCTACTGAATTGTCTTGGCATTAGTTGTTCATCTGTCTGTTCCAATTGATTTGGGCTGTGGTAATTATTTTTTAATTTATTTTTATTTTTTTGTTACAAAAGTTTATTTTTACATAATTTTGTACCTTTTTTTTTTCCATCTCGATTGTAATCCCCGCGGGTTTCCCATCACCAACTCACCCCTGTGCCACCACC
>NW_004567105.1:3004240-3023566 GCF_000260355.1 Condylura cristata
CTCTTTTTTTAAAAAAAATATTTATGCATACAGAATTGGGGTACAGGCTATAGAGTCTCAGGGTCAGTGAGAGAATTCATCAGAGACAGAGTGGGGAGCAGAATAGGCAGATCTATGAAGTACACTGCTGAGGAGAGCAGCGGGCAGATCAGGAGAGGTCTGCTACGCCATGTGGATCTCCTCCAGGCCAGGCGGAGATCGAACTCATCTGGAAGTGGCTTTAGCTTCTTTGTGCTGTGCTTTATCCCGCTGCGCCACCAGGGAGGGCCCGAAACTTACTTTCTTATGGATTACCTTTCCTCTGGACAAAATCTCTGAATGATTACTATGGACATTAGTCAGAATGGTAGATGTTGGTTTTCTTGGCTTGCCTTTACTAATGTGGAACCTAATGGTCAGGGCCCCACTGTTCTTGCTGCATCTTGGATAGAGCCTCTGTTCTATGACTGAGGGGCTCAGTGGTCAAGGAGAGTGCACGATATCCTGATCTGATGACCAGGAATTTGGCATCTTCAATTTGGAGTTGTAGATGAGAAATAGCGGTGGCCTGTTTCTTTTGCATTGATTAGGAGTTGAGGAGGTAAGGAATGTCTACTGAGTCACACATCATTGGCAGTGGAGTTTCTATCCAACGAACTGTGATGTGGATCATGACTTAAGTGCCTTAGATTCTCTGTTAACAGAGTTTTAGTAAATTCTTTTGAATGGGCACTTTATTTTTGTATGCACTTAGGATTTTTTTCCAGAATTACCTTTTATAGAAATAGTTTCCACCTGCTTTGTGTTCCAGGAGTACATTTACCTGTTACTTCTTTTTTTCCCCCTTGTTACCCACATCATACTTACTGCTGCACAGATGCCTTCAGAATGCATTGCATTGCTGTTTTATGTGTCTAACTAAGCATTTTACAAATTCGACAGTAACTGCTTTTTAGATACTGCTGGAAGGCAGAAATTCCCACATGCCTTGGAGAACATTTCTGTTGTATGTATTATTTGCTTTGTTTGGGAAATGGTTTTTTCTTTGCCTCTACTCTCTTTTTATTTTAAAGGTTTACATATAATTGTAACAAATTTAAGGTCTTATTTACTGGTGTATTACATTTTACGCCATCAGAAAAATCTCAGCCCCTTTTTAGAAATACTGACTTTGAGTGTGATTTTATTTGAAGCAAAAGGCTGTCAGAAGGGAAGAAAAATGAGCCATAATTTAGGAACTGTTTTTATTTAAATTGCTGAAATTTATTATATGTCTATAGGTTGAATTGAAGCTTTTAATAACCATGAAAAACTGAATACTATTTTAAACAGAAATTCTGTACCATGTGCTATGAAGGTTCCTCACTTTTGAGTGCTTTTGTATGGTAACTACCAGATATTGCCAGAATAGAGTCATTTAATAATAAGTTAGCTGTTATAGTTGAAGTGTAATAGAAGGATAGCTGGTGAATATGCTGGTATTGTACTGAGGTATTTCAGCTTTAATGCTGCAGTGCTGTCCAGAGGTGTGCACGTGTCGTGAGGGTCCCTTGCTGTAGCACTAGTGGGTATCTAGGGGCTGTAGGCTCTGACCATTGAGACACTAGTCTTGAATACACATTTGCTCTGAGTATGGATTGCTGGGTTTGAATGTGTCTCTAAAGTTGCTACAGTTTTCTTTTTTTCCACTGGCAAGGCATCATTTCCACTGTTTAAACATATTTGACCAAGAATTTAAGAAAATATTCATGATTCGTTTTGTTAAGAGGGCATTTTCTTAAATATGGGGGGAAGAACTCATTGGGAAACCTAAGGATATGAGGCCCTGGCATGGGCAAAGAGCTCCTCTTCAAATGCCCATTGTAGTGTAGAGACAAAGCACAGACTATAACTGTCTTCCCTTCCCTCACCCACTGCCTGTCATCAGCCTAGGTGAGGTTTGTCTCAACAGGTTTTTCATTCCAAAGTCATTATGTTTATAAATAATCTTTCTCATATTATTCATATCTAGAGAGAATCACCATTACAGATTTTCTGTACTGTAGTCTGGGAACATTTTAGGTTGCCCAGGTTTATTGGAGTATAGGGTTTTGGTATAAGTAGTAGTGATAGGATTCCTAACTTCTCATAATGGATTGCATAATTTTGTAGGTTAATACACAGATATGTTTAGATCATATTTAAATTAATAAAAGACATTATAAATATTCACCACTCTTTTGTCTAGAGAGGAAGTTTCCAAAGGCAAATAGAATTCCACATTTAAAAATTGCAATACATTTCGGGCCCTCCCTGGTGGCGCAGCGGGTTAAAGCACTGCACAAAGAAGCTTAAACCACTTCTGCATGAATTCGATTCCCGCCTCCCTGGAGGTGACCACATGGTGCGGCAGACCTCTCCTGACCCACCCGCTGCTCCCTCAGCAGTGCACTTCGTCGATCTACCTGTTCTGCTCCCCACTCTGTCTCTGGTGAATCCTCTCACCTTCCGCATCTCTGACCTATACCCCAGTTCTGTACTAATAAATAAATAAATCTTTAAAAAAAATTGGAATACATTTGAACACCATAGAAGAGGGACTTGGAATCATACAGAAAGTATATCTGTAGTTTTTGGGGCTTGAATACAGTGCAGGGAATATAACAAAGGCATCTTGCAAAATAGTATTTTAAATTTCAAACTACCTTTTCTTGGGGTTAAGACTAGGACTAGAGATCTAAATTTTCAGATATCTGTTAAATTTACAACAAAATTCTACTTTGTAGTTAAACAGTACTTTCTAGAACATCTTCTCATAAGACCCTGTAGGAAAATAGAACAGATAGTAGCAGTTTTTTATTCAGGGTTACTTGTTCAAGGTCATTACACCAAACCTGGTGATGTGATGTAGTAATATCATAGCATTTCCTCAAAACAGTTTTATTGCGTTTGTTAACGAGGGAGTCAGGCAGAGTGGTAAATTACACCAAACTCAGTCAGGCTAAGGTGCACAAGTTTCTTTATAATCATTATGCAGTTGCTAATGTGATCGTGCTCTTTTTTTAAAAAAAATATTTATGCATACAGAATTGGGGTACAGGCTATAGAGCCTCAGGGTCAGTGAGAGAATTCATCAGAGACAGAGTGGGAGCAGAACAGACAGACTGACGAAGTACACTGTTGAGGGGAGCAGCGGGGGAGACAGGAGAGGTCTGCCAAGCCATGTGGGTCACCTCCCTGGCCTGGGATTAAACTTGGGCTGAACTGCCTGTGGCTATTTATGTAGTGCTATGCTTTAACCCCTTGTGCCAGGAGGGAGGACCCACCAATGTGATCTTTAAAAAAATACCTCATTCCATTGCTTAAAAACCTTCATTGGCATCCAGATTTTTGTTGACTATACTTCATCTGTTATGCTCTCTGGCCATGCTGGTTTTTTAGTTAATTGAAGCTGTCAAGCTCATTTCCATCTCAGATGGAACAATTTCCATCTTTGAATCTGTTGTTTTCTTTTCTGACCACTCTTGTCAAATTCAGGTAAACATTCATTTTTGTATTGGTTATAGGTATGGGTTCTGAAATCTGATTGTCCTTGTTTAATTTAACCTCTCAGTGTCTTCATTTCCTCAGTAAAATATTGGATAATGTAAGTAAATAGCGTTGTAAATACTAAATCCACATAAGATGTCTCATTTATACCAAGTGTTTTTTGAGTGTTAGCTTTTTGTACAAGTCTCAGCTCAGACAGCACCTCAGTGAGACAATAATTTAATCTAAATTAATCTGACCCCTACCCATAATACTGATAATTATCTGAAATTATTTTATTGTGCATTATTTTGATGTCTCATTCACTATAAGCTCCGTTAAAGCAAGGGTATTACCTGTACTCCCAGGCTCAAGAACAGTGCCCGATCAGTATATACTTGTTGCATGAATTAACGAAAATTAGGCCCATCCCAGAAGGTTTTCTTGGGTGACATAGCAGAAAGGCAAGTGGTGTCACTTGGTTAAGAGAATTTGTTCCCATGTGTGTCCAGTACCATTGTTCAAAGGTATTCATATCTGGAGGGACTTGTTGAGGATGCATAGAGGTGAGCAGTGAAAAAAGAGATGAACCTGGAAATAAGAGACTTACATTTCTTCTGGTTTTATTTATTTCCGCTGTTTCCAGTAGGTGAGTTCATGCCCTCTTGTAGAAGCTCTGGAGCTTCCTTATGTCCAGAATAATTTGGGGCCATCTGGTGTCTGGTTGTGGGGAATGAAACACTGTAAAAAGTTACAAGCTAAAATAGTGAGTAGAGAGTACATTTCTGTAACTAGATAGTCCACTGTATATGGTGATTTTAGGAGTCAGAGGGATGGTCTAATGCCCAAAGTGGGCTGTCTGACCTGAGGAGTCCCAAGTTATGTTAGGTTTGGTAACATTATCATTCCCTTATACCTCTGCCTCTTTATCTTGCTTTCCTGCATTTTTCTTTTTTGTTTTCTTTCTAAAATTCTGTTTCATTTCTATCAATCT
Source organism: Condylura cristata (assembly GCF_000260355.1). Taxonomy (NCBI): domain Eukaryota; kingdom Metazoa; phylum Chordata; class Mammalia; order Eulipotyphla; family Talpidae; genus Condylura; species Condylura cristata. Next base: position 3,008,721 of record NW_004567105.1, read on the forward strand.
ACCTTCATTGTCTTGTTTCCTTTTCATGTACCTAATGGAAACTCAAATGAGTTACTGGGCCCACATCCAAAGTCAAACTCATTATCCTCTCAGATAAAATTCCTTGTACTATCTTCCTCATTACTTCACAATCACCATTCTAGTAGTTGCATTGTCTAATAACTGTGGAGTCACCTTTGACATCTCCCTTTGCTTCATTCCTTACAACCAAACACAAGCACATCCGATCTCAGATAAACTCTGGCCATTCATTCAACATTAATTCAAGCAAAGATTTGAGTTCCTATTCTGTTCTAGGTATGAATCTGTGCTATGTGGTAGTTTCCTTCTTTCTACATTTACTACCCCAAATTAGGATCTCAACATGTTATACTTTGCCTAATGAGGTAGCTTAACTTCTTCCCCAACTTCATATTCCTTTTTTTTATTCCACTGCCAGATTAATTCTTTAAAACATGTCTTGATATTGCCACTTCCTATCCCCTAGAAAAAGACTCAGACTCAGCTTCCTGTTCTCCGTACATAACCCTGTAACTTGAATTGGTACAGGTGATCTGAGACTGGATTACCCTTTTGGAAGGCTGGTCTCAGCTGGCCTTCCTGTGTTGTCCTCTTTTTATGGTTTCTTCAGCATAAGTACCATGCTTACATGGGTACACAGGGCTTCAAGAGAGCAGGGTAAATGCTCCCAACCTTGTGAAAGTGTAGACTCAGAACATCGTATTTTTTCTATACTCCACTTGGTCAAGGCCAGCAGAGGTTGAGGGGGAATGGATTCCACTTATCAAGAGGAAGAAGGACCTAGAATTTGCAAGGCCTTTTTAGTCTGCCATGCCTGTCTTTATACTTTCCATTGTTTTGAGATTAATTTTATTTTTTTTTCTTTGTACTGCATGCTTTTAGAGAATTTCTGAGAGAGGGAAAGCAGGAAGGTCATTTCTTTGCCATTTCTAGAAGTCTGATTGATTCTTAAGATGTCTGAAGATGATTGGAGTGGTAGAGATGAAAATAAGGGTTAACTAGTTAGAAAGACTTTATATATTTCTCATCTTCTGCTGTTCCTATCTAGTACATACATAGTAAATGCTAAGAAAATTCCCTCATGTCATTATTTTATATATGTGTCTTCTTCAGCAGTAAGACCTTTGAGGACTTTGGTTTACTATGATGAGAGTATATTGAGGAAAATGTGAACATCTGTCTAAATAAAAGAAGGTTCATTAATTGATTAAAAGCAATTTTTGTAAAGAAACTTCTTTTTCATAACTATATCATTTAATTGCATGAAGCCAACTCTTTGTCATGGACCATAACAATAAAGAATCCTGCTAGTACATACCTTTAGAGTTACCAGCAGCCTCTGCCCCAGCTCCTCCATGTCTATGACACGTTTTGTGCTGTTGCTGCTCATTACATATGCCGCCGGGTGCCATCAGAAAGCTTGCCACCCAAATGAGGGGTGTGGAGTGAAGAGAAGATGAGCTGAAATCAGGTTAGCAAGAGAGGTCAACGGATGGGTTGTGGGAGATGACCCTGCCCCGTTGTCGTTTTGTTCTGGTTGCTACTGATCATAAGCAAATTAGTAGCCAGGAAATTAGAGTTGGTGATTCTGTGATGAAAAAGAAAGTTTTGATCTTGGGCTAATTTTAGAATTAAAAGTCTACAACACTAAACATGATACAGATTATTTCCTTTGGTTATTTTAATTACTTTGCTTTGAAATGTTATATAGAGTATTTTGTTTGGGATATAACTAACTTCTAAATACTGATACATGTAATCTGAGATAAATGTTACTTTTAGGTTTTTAACATGTTTTCTTGCAAGTTTTATAGTAAGTAAAATTCCTAAGACTTGGTAGTAGATACTAATCCATGATGACTATATCTCAACATTTTTGGATCTTGTATTTAGATTGTTATAATTTTATGTAAGACTTGTTCCTATGGGCTACTTAAATAGGTAGAAAGAGGACCCTCCCTGGTGGTGCAACGGGTTAAAGCACAACTTTACCTGTAGATAATTGCACAAAGCTATCCACAGCCACTGCTACATGAGTTCCATCGCTGGCCAGTGAAGTGATCACACAGTGTGGCAGACCTCTCCTTACCTGCTTGCTGTTCTTTCAGCAGTGTATTTCAGTGGATCCATCTGCTCTGCTCCCCACTCTATCTCTGGTGAATTCTCTCACTGCCTGCACCTCTGGTCTGTACCCCAGTTCTTGTGTGCATTAAATAAATAAATAGGTAGAAGTGTGCTTACAAGAGAGGTAAATCTTTTCAGTTATGTATATTTTATGCTAAATACTTTTTTCGTGAATGCTGGTACTTTATGTTTGACTTATTTCTCAAGATCAATATTAGGAAAACCTTGCATTATATCTCACGAAGTCTTTACTGTGCAATTTTTTTTAATGAGAGGTATGCACTCATATAATCCATAGCACTTTATCTGGTTTCTTCCCCTTTGGGTGCTTTTTTGTTTATTTTTAATTCTGCGTGGAAGTGAGATCATACAGTATTTGTCTTTTTCTGTGTGATTTCCTTAATTTAGTTTGAGGCCTTCAGGGTTCATCCACACTATCACAAATGGCAGGGTTCTTTTTGTGACTGAATAATATTCTGGAGTACAGTAACAACTATTTAAATGAAAACTTGTTGCTGTATGTGAAGTCACTTTTCCTTGATCCTAGGATCAAAGTTGTTTTTTTTAAAGATTTTATTAATTTATGCATATATTGCTGAGGGAGGCAACTGGTGATACTGGAGAGGTCTGCCATGCCATGTGGGTCACCTCCAGGGCTGTGGATTGAACTTAATGCTGCAGTGGCTGCAGATAGCTTCATAGTGCTGGCAAAGGGAAACACAGCAAAAACAGGCCAACAGGACCACATGAAACTAAAAAGCTTCTGCACAGGGACAGAAAGCAGCATTAAAATGAAAAGGCACTCTACCAAATTAGAGAAAACATCTGTACATCAAACATTTGACAAGGGACTAATACTCAAGATCCACAAGAAATGTGAACATACATTTTTGTATTTTATTTAACTTGGAACACAGTCCACATTTTAAAGACCTTATAAAATTTATTCTTAATAATGATATAGAATTCAGTGAATATGAATGTATTCTTAATTCATCTTGCCATTACTTTCTATGTTGTTGAAGTCTTTCATGCTATATGAATTCTTTGTCATATTTAAAGAGTTTGTTCTGAATGTTGCTAGGTGTTTTTATGTTCCATTCTTGGTACTGTGATTAAATATTGATGTAGGTTCAAATTTGCGGCTAATATTAATCATCAACAATTATCTCTATTTATATTACGGAATATAATGATTTGGGAATTAATTTCTAGAAGAGGCTTTCTTTTCCAGATTGCTTTGGTGCAATGATTACTTTTATATCTTGTGGATGCTCACTAAGTATTTAAATTTGTTTTTAATCACAGTAGTATTTGGATACTCCCTTCAAGTATTGCCATCTAGTGCACCCACCACCAGGTCATGCTTAGGCCACCCCCACCATCTTTTTTACTTCCTCCCTCTTTGTTACTTCTCAGGATACTTCCCCTTGGTAGGTGAAGGTAACTCTCAACTGACTCCTTGACAGGAAGTATTTCCTTCTGTACATTCATATGCATATGTGCTGCTTTTTACTCCGGGTAATGTTGTTGTCTTAAGTGATGCAGTTGAATGCATTATGTGGCTTGCGACTCATGTACTCTCTATCATAAATAGTAACTTAACAATGATGCACTTACTTTACAAAAAATTTAAAAAATAATAGTAATAACCAAAAATATATTTATAATATTAGTATTCCCTATGCACTCAATGGAACAATCTGAGTGACATCTACTTTTTTGTTTCTTCTACCATTTCCAGGTTGCCATCACGAAAGCCAAAGTGGATTTCTCCAGTGTAGTGTGCCTGCCCCCTTCCGTCATTGCTGTGAGTGGGCTGGACGGAGGAGGGGCTGGCGAAAATGATGATGAGCCAGTGCTGGTGTCCCTGTCTGCGGCACCCAGTCCCCAGAGCGAAGCTGTTGCCAATGAACTGCAGGAGCTCTCCTTGCAGCCCGAGCTGACCCTGGGCCTCCGACCTGGCAGGAATCCCAATTTGCCTCCACTTAGTGAGAGGAAGAATGGTGAGTTGATTTGGAACTATTTCTTGAATCAGGCTCTTTCTAGTCTATAAACCTATGTTACTTCATGTCTCCTGAAAGGGTCTTAATATTTTGGATAAAATAGAGATAGCAAATTTAGATCATCATTGTGTCCAACATTTCTCACCTGGGCTATGGAATTGCTTTCTAACTGACTTGTCTGCTTCTCCTTCCTTACCCTGTCTATAAATTGAATAATTCAGCAAATAATTATTGAACTGTAGTGTTCTGCTGAATTAGGAACTAAAGGGTAACACTTTTCAGTAACTAGCCTAAAGGGATAAAAATAAAAACAAACAAAAGTTTCGGGAAGTGTTTTTAGCAGACTTTGTAGGATCGCCTTCTGCTCCTTTAGTTTCTTCTGTTGTCATTCCCCCATTTTTAGTCTCTGCTCTAGCCTGTAGCTGTTTATAAATCTGTGTACAAACTGTATATTTTTCAAACTTTGTAAGTTAAAAAACCTTAAATTTGTTAAGAAATACTTAAGATTTCCCAAAAGCACATGAAAAGTAATACAGCAAATACTTGCGTACTTAATGCACTGCTTGGCTTCTGGCCTCTCCATGAATCTCCAGCCAGCCCCAAAGATAACTACTACCCAAGAGCTGGTATTTCATTGCCAGCTGTTGCTGCTGGCTTTTTTTTTTTTTTTAATTATATGAATATATTGCCAAGCAATATAGACTATTATCTCTCATTTAAAAATCCATCCATATGTATATATATATGAAAAAAGAATGATAGTGTATGTATTCTTCTGCAACTTGTTTATGTTCTCTCTGAGTTATTAAAGATAGCTATGACTTTGTGATTTACTATTTATTGAATAGTACTGATTTTCCCTCATTGATTTTTTTTTTTAAAGATTTATTTATTTATGCATTCAGAACTGGGGTACAGGCCAGAGGTGTGGGGAGTAAGAGGATTAGAGGATTCTCCAGAGACAGAGTGGGGAGCAGAACAGGCCTACTGAGGAAGTACACTGCTGAGGGGAGCAGTGGGCGGGTCAGGAGAGGTCTCCCGGGCCATGTGGTCACCTCTGGGGTGGAGACTGAACTCACGCTGCAGTGATTTAGCTTTTTAGTGCTGTGCTTTAACCTGCTGTACCACCAGGGAGGGCCCTCCCTCACTGATCTTTAATGTCAGCTTTTTCTTTTTCTCTCTGTAGGAGTTTGTTTTTAGACTTTGATCTGTTTCACTGGCCTTTCTTCATTACTGTTTTATACTATATCATTTTAGTTACTATCACTAAATAACTAGGCTTGCTGTCTGTTAGGATAAGTCCTCTCCTTGCCCTTTTCTTTTACACAGTTGTTTTGGCTCTTGTTGCCCTTTCAGTTTTTCAGAATTTTTATAGACAGCTTGTGAAGATCTGCCCAAAAATAACTGAATAAATAAATAAATAAAAATCAGGATCCCCCCCAATTTTATTGCAGAAAATTTAAAACAAATGATAAAGTTGGAAGATTTATAATGAATTTCTTTATGTTCACCTTTTCAGTTCTGCTGTTAACATAGTAATTGCTTTGTAACAAATCTGTTCATTCTGCTGTCCATCAATCCAACTTGTTTTTTTTTTTTCTGGTTGCTTTTGATAGTAAATTGTAGACACCAATAAATTTTAGTTTTAATGAAGTAAAGACCAATACAGAATAACAAATTGTTAGTGTCTTCCTTGTTATCAGAGTGAATGCAGTTGAAGAAAGAAATACTACATTTTTAGCACCCAGAACCATCCATTTGTGCTTCTTTCTAATCATTGTTCCCTTCTTCCCTGTCTAGAGGAAATGGCTGTGTTAATCTCTAGCACTATAGGTCAGTTTTGCTTGTTTTAGACTCTATGTAAATGGAATTAGGCTATGCACTTACATTATATATATGTATTCTATCTATCTCTATCTATCTATATATAGATAGATATATATCTATATATATCTGTTGGCTTTTATGTTTCTGAAATTTATGTTAAGTTGTGTATGGTTGTAGTTTATTTTCCAAGGGCAGCGTTATGAAAAGAGACACTTGCACAGTCACAGGTGCAGTATTGGGAGGAGAGCTGCCTCTGCTGCTTTGCAAAGGGAGAAGGCTGGTGAAGAGGGACATCTGCATAGTCACAGGTGGGCAGGGAGCTGCATCTTGCCAGTGCAGAGATTGCATTGATAAAATCATCTTTTCTTGGAAAGGAGTTCATTCCTTTGTAGGATTGTTAGCTGCTGTTAAATTAATTATTTCTTGTGTTGGCGCCTAAGGATTGTTTCTATTGATTTGAAAGGACTGGTGATTTTTTTTCACACTGGCCCTTAGCCTTCATATCCCCACCTGTGGTTTGGGCCTCAGTCTGTGTGGCTGGATCCTTTACTTTTCAATAGCTTGTTTGACAACTGTTTTGAATATTTCTATTCCCACCTTCAATTTCTTGTCTTGAGATGCCGCCTTCGCAAATATTTTACTCTTAGCGTCTGTCAGTGCTACTGTGAAATTTATGTACATGTCCAGTTTTATAATTTTTTTCCATAAAGGTCACAAAAATATTTTATTAGGTTTAGTCCTGGGTAATTTTTTAAAGATTTATTTCTGCATACAAAAACTGGGGTACAGGCCAGAGGTGTGGGGGAGGTGAGAGGATTCACCAGAAACAGAGTGGGGAGAAGAACAGGCAGATAGACAAGAGGGGAGCAGTGGGTGGTTCAGGAGAGGTCTGCTGTACTATTTGGGTCATCTAATGGGCTGGGGATTGAGCTTAGTGCTGCAGTGGCTGCAGATAGCTTCATAGTGCTGTGCTTTAACCTGTTGCACCACCAGAGACTGCCCTGTGTATACACACACACACACACACACACACACACACACATATACATATATACACACATATGTACACACATACATAAATAGTTTTTGACTGCTTGATATTGGGCTATAGCAACACCAAATCTTTTCAGAATCCTTGTGGGTTTCCTGCATTATGCCTTTATTTGGGATACTCTCTGACTCCCCACTCTTTTTGCTCTTAATTGATTTTCAGAATCTGTTCAGGACTTCCTTTGAGAAGACCATCTTAACTCATATTTAGTGTTATGTGTTTGCCCAATCACCCTTTATTATCTTACTTCCTCACTCATGATCCTCAGCAACAAGTGGGCCTTTAAACTGAAATCAGATACTGTTAACATTCCTCTCAGAATCTTTTAATATCTTCCTATATGCCATTTGATGAAGTCAGTTCTCATGATGTGTTTTGGTTCCTTCCTGACCTCGCCCCTTACCTGTGTCCCCTAGCTCCATCTGCTCTGCTTCAGCTACATTGACATTCTTACTGTTCCTTGAACACGTCAGATATGTTCCTGTCCAAGGGCCTTGGTACTTGCTGTGCAGTCATTGAAATTATTGCATCAATGTCATTTCCTTGGTGAGGTCTTTGCAGCCTTTCTTATATGAAATAACTCCTCTCTTTCCTTCTTGCTTGATTTTTCTCCAGACACTCACTATGATTTGTGTATGTGTACGTATATGTCTTACTATTTGTGTATGTATATTCGTTTGTATTTCCCCACTTTGATAGTGTATTTCACAAGGCCAGAAACTTAATTTTGTTGCTGGGTGTATACCCAACTCTAGGCTTATATTGGGCACCGAAATAAATATTTGTTGAATGAACAGATGGATGGCTGACTTGTTTCTCCCACCAGAAGCAAGAATTCTGAATTTTGTTTTTATATCCATGGTGAGAAATGTTGTAGAAACTCAATAATTTTTGAGTAAATAGACACTCAAGCAGTGTTTGGTGTCCTTTTCTTGCTTCTCTCTCTCTACAGTAAACGAGAAAGAGTAACTGATAGAGTAAGGTGACTGGAGATTTGTGAGGCTGGTATCCAAAGGCACTGGCTTTAGCAGGAGTGAGAACCAGTATTCTTCTGGGATGGGAGGAATGGTAATGGGGGCGATGACAGACAGCAAACAACAAACCTCTCATATCTTGGGCAGGAAGTGGAGAAAATTGGTGATGACAGCTGTGATGGTCTCAGTAGAGCAGGCAGCTGTTCTGTTTGGGCAGAGGTGCTTGGTATACCTTCAGCCCTTCTCAGCTCTTTGGGACATACATAAATCAACAACTTTTTCCCATTTTGAACACCATCTCCATTCTAACTTTCCCTTCTTGTTCATGCTGCTGAAAGTAGTTTACAGTCAGCCTCTACATTCCCACATTCCAGAGTCATGCATTCTAGCTTCTGTACTTACCCTTTCTTCGAAACTACTGTTGCCAGTCATTAGTGTTCTTTTGTTGTAGATCAGATAACACTTGTTCTGCTTAACCTCTTGCCTACATTTGACATGGTTGACGACTTTGTCCATCCTGTTCCTTTTCCTCCACTGACATTGTAACACTACTGTTTCCTGCCTTTTCAAACTCTGCCTTTCTAGCCATACCTTTTTTCTGCTCAACGCCTTTGCTGTCTTTCTCTGCCTACCTCTTAAACTTCTTTACTCCTCAGTGTTCAGCCCTATGGCTTATATACTTGTAACTCTCCCCTTACCTGGAGTGACCTTCCTTAGCACTTTGGCTTTACCCACACCTGATGTATTGGTTTCTGTTCGGTCCCTTCCCCTGAGCTCCATACTCATGTTTACAGTTTACACCTTCTTTCCACGTGCCACGGATTCCATGTGTTAAGAGTTAAACTCATCTTACTTGCACTTCCTCCTAAATATTCTGTGTTTTAGAAGTCTGCTTTCCCCTCCACCCAAATGATGACGTGTAGGAAAAATTCCCTCACAATTACATAATTCAGTGATAGTAGCAACAGTTAACATATTTGTTTGCTTTTACATACATACACAGTGTATAAATTATTTTCCTATAATACAGTTTCATGAGATTTCCTTTATCATTCAGCAGTCTTAGAAAACATTTTTTCTCGGGCCCTCCCTGGTGGCGCATCCAGTTAAAGTGCAGCACTGGGAAGCTAGCTATAGCCGTCTCTGCACAAGTTCAGTCCCAGCCAGGGAGTGACCCACATGGTAAAGCAGACCTCTCCTGACCTGACTGCTGTTCCCCTCAGCAGTATACTTTGTCGATCTGCCTGTTCTGCTCCTCATTCTGTCTCTGGTGAATCTTCTCACTGCCCCAGTACTCTGGCTTGTACCTCAGTACTGTATGCATAACTAAATAAATCTTTAAAAAAATTTTTTTCTCTCTTGATATTTGAATTGTGTTTATACAACAGATAGCTAGTTTTAAGTCATAAAAACCTTACTTTTTTTTAATGTTATACATAATACTGTAGTAGACATCTTATTATATAAGTCTTGGTGCAAATAACTGTAATACAGATTACCAAATGTGAAGAAAAGACAAGGATGTAAAAGACATTTCTCCCTTCGCAAAAGTAGTGTGCTTGGGTAGGAAGCTTTAAATTTTTTCAATTCAGTTTGTTTACCTTATCCTCTTAAAAGATTATAGCATGCTGTTGTTGGAAGTAGTTTTTTTTTTAAGTAGTATAATTTTTTTTTTTTTTTAAAGATCTATTCACTTATTTGTACAGAACTGGGGTACAGGCCAGAGATGCGGAGGGTGAGAGAATTCACCAGAGACAGAGCGGGGAGCAGAACAGGCAGATCGACGAAGCACACTGCTGAGGGGAGCAGCGGGCGGGCCAGGAGAGGTCTGCCACGCCATGTGGTCGCCTCCGGGGCAGGCGGGAATCGAACTCATGAGGAAGTGGCTTTAGATTCTCAGTGCTGTGCTTCAACCCGCTGCGCCACCAGGGAGGGCCTAAAGTAGTATAATTTTTATATCATTTTGCGCATTTTTCCATCTCAGTTGTAATCCCTGTGGGCTTCCCCTCACCAGATCACCCGTGTGCCATCACCATAGTCCAGTGCATTTCCCTCCCTCCACTGTTTTTGATCCCATACCCCACCCCACCCCCATAAAATATCTGGTATATAGCTGTTCATTATTATTGTTATTTTCTTACCTGGTCTGTTATATTCCTGCTATGAGTGAAACCATCCGATACTTTTCTTTCTGGCTTATTTCACTAAACATGATCTTTTCCAGCTCCATCCATGTTGCTGCAAAAGACATGTGTTTATTTTTTTTGGTTGCTGAATAATAATATTCCATGTGTATATGTGCCACATCTTTTTAATCCAGCCATCCATTTTTGGGCATTTGGGTTGTTTCCATGTCTTTCCAATTGTAAATAAAGCAGTAATAAACATGTGGGTGCAGGTATCTTTTTGAATCAGTGTTTTTGTGTCTTTTGGGTAGATACCTAGGAGTGGGATTACTGGGTCATAGGGAAGCTCCATTTGTAGCAATTTGAGGAACCTTTAAACAGTTTTCCATAGTGGTTGTACTAGTTTGCATTCCCACCAGCAGTGCAGGAGAGTTCCTTTTTCTCCACATCCTTGCCAACATTTGTTGTTGCTAGTTGTTTTAAGGTGTGCCATTCTCGCTTGTGTGAGGTGGTATCTCATTGTGGTTTTAATTTGCATCTCCCTTATTTCAACTGATGTTGAACATTTTTTCATATGCTCTTGGCCATCTGTATTTCCTCTTTGGAGAAGTGTCTTTTTAGCTCTTCTGCCCATTTTTTGATGGGGTTGTTTATTTTTGTTGATTTTGTCAATTCTTTGTATATCTTTGTGATCAATCCTTTATCATTAGTTTTGTGTGAGAAAATTTTTCCCCAATCAGTGGAATGCCTGTTTTTTGTAATGTCTCTTTTGCTATACAGCAGCTCTTTAACTTGATGTAGTCTCATGTACTTATCCTTGCTTTCACTAGGAAGTAATTTTTTATCCCAGTTCCTTTTTACCCCCTTATTCTCAGTCATCCCTAGACATGGAACAGATTTTTTGATTATTGTATCCTGCAACTTAATTAGTTTTAGTAAGTTTTCATTTGGTAAAATTTTTACTTTTTCTGTATATAACATGCCATCTGCAAATAGTGACCATATACTGTCTACTTTCTAGTTTGTGTCATTTTATTTCTCTTGTCTAATTGCTTTGGCTAGGCCTCCTAATGTTATTTTGAATGAAAATGGTGATAGTAAACTTCCTTGTCTTGTTCTAATTGTAAGCAGAAAAGCTTATGGTTTTTTACATTGAGTATGATGTTAGCTGTAGACTTGTCATATGTAACTTTTTACTGTTGAGGTATGTTCCTTTTTTATCCACTTGATTGAGTTTTCTCATAAATAGGTGTTGAAATTTTCAGATGATTTTCTGCATCTATTGAGATAAACGTGATTTTTTTTTTATCATGTGATTTTTGCCCTTCATTTCGTTACTGTGGTGTATCACTTTAACAGACTTACAGATGGTGAACCATCCTGCATACACCCCTGGAATAAATCCCACCCGACTGTAGTGTGTGATCCTTTTACTGTTGAATTCAGTTTACTGTTATTTTGCTGAGGATTGTTTCCCTTTTATTTCATCCAGCAGCCATCAGGTGATGGTCTGGATGGGGTGATATTGTTAGTGTCTAGTTGAGTGACTTTCCTGGTCTCAATGGGATCATCTATTTATGCACTGCAATGGTGACTTTTCCTGTCAAAGGAGAAAAATGACTGGATGCAAATGCGAGAAAAATCACTGTCATAATTTTACACTAGGTCTCTGTACATTGTTATTTGTAGGGAGGTAAAAAGTAGAAATGCAAAATCCCTGCGAAGATTATGAAATTGGAAAGTCTTTTCAAGAGCAGAATAAATTCTGAAGTTAGAGGAGGTGCCTTTTCATGGGGGGGGGTATACTGTGTTTAAAGGATGGAATGAGGAATTCAATTCTCAGATCTGTTTTATTGAAGAACATATCTTACATAGAATTTAAGTGAATTAACAAAAGTCCCTAAGGGGCCTTCCTGGTGGTGCAAGGAGTTATGTCTCAGCACCATGAAGCTATTGGCAGCCACTGTAGCATGAGTTTGAGTCCTGGCCAGGGGGCTCACCCACATGGCACAGCAGACCTCTTCTGTCCCCCCACTGCTCCCCTCAGCAGTGTATTTTCAGTTGGTCTGCCTGTTCTACTCCCCACTCTTGTCTTTGGTGAATCTTGTCACCCCAGTCTCCACATCTCTGGCCTGTACCCCAGTTCTTGTATGCATAAATAAATAAATCTTAAAAACAAAACAAAACAAAAAACCGGAAAGTAAGAGTCCCTACAGGTTAGCAGACAGGCAAGTTATTGATTCCTTTAACTCCTAAACAGAGGAAGTTGGCCCTCTAATGAAAGGGAGGTACCTTTTATTCACTCAGCCCTCATTGACCTAATTAGAAAAAGTTGGTAGAGCTGTATTTTATAATATTATTTCTCTGTCTTTCTCTTGACCCAACACTTAGGTCTAAAAACTGAAATTGATCTACTTGTTTCCTGTTCAGTATAGACTTGGAGAAGCCTAGGAAAATCTCTTGAATGATCTAGCCCTATCCCCATTAACTCTAGCCAGTGATGTTTTGGAACACATTGAATGCATGTAGCATATTGGAAAATTTAGGTTTTATTTTTCTTCTTCCTTTAATGACACGCTGCTCTTGAGCTGATTTTCCTTCTATATCTACCCTTTTTTATCTACCCTTTCATCAGTCTTTCACGTGTGAATGTGTTTCAGGACTAAGACTGCATAGGCCTATTTCAGGATCTTCTAGGATGGGAACTGAAATACTATTTGCTGCTTTTTCTCATGACAAATATATTGCATTTCACTTATCGTAGAGGCTTTTGTGGGCACACCTAGGAATAAGTGCATCCCATGTATCAAATGATCAAATTACAAACGAGCTTTTGGTGGGCCCTCCCTGGTGGCACAGTGAGTTAAAGCAGGCACTATGAAGCTGTCCAAAGCCACAATAGCACGAGTTTGATTTCCTGTCAGGGAAGTGGCACACATGGTGCAGCAGACCTTTCCTGTCTCGCCCATTGCTCCTCTCAGCAGTCTGCCTATTCGGTTCCCACGCAGTCTCTGATTAATCCTCTCACCACCAGGCCTGTACCCTAGTTCTTGTATACATAAATAAATAAATCTTAAAAAGTTAACAACCTCCCGCCCCCAAAGCTAAAAAACCAAACAAATGAGCTTTTGGAATACAATCTCTTTCTTAGTTGGGGACTTGCTTATATCCTAAGATGGGTGTGCTTTGTGAAGTTTGGCATTACATATAGACTTAAGACACATTATATAATTACAAGGACTGTATTATTCAGAAGGCTTTGCCGACAAAGTTTGATAAATTAATGGACAAGACATTCATAAATATTTCTTAGATGGCGTTTTGGGGGATATGTTCTTGATCTTCTATTTTTTCTTGGCTTTTACATTTTTACTTTAGGACAGTCATTTGTATATTCCTACAATTCTATTGTTCACTTGTGCAGACAGTAGAAATTAGGAGACATTATAAAATATACCTGTAATACATGAGACACTGAGCAAGATACTGAAAGTATCTTTTTTGGGCAAGCTACTGAAAGTATCTTTTTTTGGGTCATGGATAGAGGTTGAACATCCGGCAAATTTTTTTTTAAATGGTGATATTTACTTTCCTCTTCCTACTTTGTCCTCCTGATTCCCTAGATTTCCTCTCCCACCCTCCTGATCACCTAGATAAAGATCTTGCACTTTCCTGTGTTATGAATCCTAACTTGGCCAAAATTCTTACAAGAATTTTTATGACCTGAAATCACATATTATTTTTAAAAAGATTATTCTTTTTAAAAAGATACTTACTGAACTGGGGTACAGCCAGAGGTGCAGGGGCAGTGAAAAACTTCATCAGAGACAGAGTGGGGAGCAGGATAGGCTGATCAACGAAGTACACTGCTGAGGGTAGCAGTGGGTGGGTCAGGAGTGGTCTGCTGTACCATGTTGGTCACCTCTGGGCCTGGGGATTGAACTCGCACTGAAGGGGGTGGGTCAGCTTGCAGTGCTGTGTCCTAACCCATTGTGCCACCAGGGAGGACCCACATATTATTGATCCAACAGATTTGAACATACTTGGAGAACAGTGGGACAGAGCATCTATAAAGCTGAGAAAGCTTCATTTAGATTGATAATATATATTTTACCATTCACTTCTTTTTGGGGTGGGAGGTGTGTAATACAGAAATGTTCATAAGTGACATGATGGGTTATAGAAGAACCATAAAGCAAAGAGCTGTGATCACTGCTGTGCTCAGCATTTTATTGTGAGGCCCAAGTAAGCCTCCTATATGCTTATTGCTAATCCAGCTGTCTCCCTCTGCTTCCCAGGATTAACTGCTATTGTGACTTCTTGAAAGATTTATTTTATCAACTAGGTATTTATTCCTAGACAATATAGTTTAGTTCAGGTTTATATGAATGCCCTGGTTTTGGATTGTCTTTTGCTCTACATATGTGATACTCTCTCATATATATAGTTTTAACTCATCAGTGTTCATTACTGTATAGTGGATGCTGCCATGAAAACTTACTCTGGAATTTAAAAAATTTCCTTCTGCTGGCAAACATTTGGGTTGTTTCCAGGTTTAGACTGTTAACAGTGTTGCCATAACCATTCTTCATGTATCCTGGTGCTAGGGTACATGCATATATACATGAGATCACAAATTCCTGTTTTATATATATATATATATATAGTAATAGGGAACTTTTTTTTTAAAGATTTATTTATTTATTCATATAGAACT
>NW_004567105.1:3024321-3066823 GCF_000260355.1 Condylura cristata
TGTAGGAAATTTGGGAAATATTCATTTGTTTTCCACATGTGTGGCCTGTGGAAGAAAGGGCTGATGATGTATTTACCCGGTAGGGTACTTACCAGCCGCTTTCCATAGTGGTTGTACTAGTTTGCATTCCCACCAGCAATGCAGGAGAGTTCCTTTTTCTCCACATCCTCGCCAACATTTATTGTTGCTAGTTGTTTGAAGATGTGCCATTCTCACTGGGGTGAGGTGGTATCTCATTGTGGTTTTAATTTGCATCTCCCTTGGGCCGGGAATTTTTTAATAATCACTAAACTCTTTTCCAAAGTTGTTGTACCAGTTTATATATCCTCCAGCAGGTTATGAAAGTTGTTTTTGCGTCGTATCATTGCTAATGTTTGGAATTGTTAGATTTTTAATGTTTACCATTCTGTTGGTACTTATGTAAAGGGGTAAAAGTATCTTAAACGGTGTTCTTGACTTTTACTTCACTGTTTTCTGATGAGGTTAAATGCCTTTCTAATGTTCATTGGCTATGTGGATTTCTTTTGTGACATGCCTAATGAAATCTTTTGCCTATTTTTTTCTTCTGTATCTTTTTCTTGCTGACTGATATGAATTTTTTTTAAAGGTTATTTATGCATACAGAACTGGGGTACAAGCCGGAGGTGAAGGGGTGGCGAGAGGCTTCACCAGAGACAGAGTGGGGAGCAGAACAGGCAGACGAAGTACACTGCTGAGGGGAGCAGGCGGGTGGGGAGAGGTCTGCCACGCCATGTGGTCACCTCCGGGGCAGGTGGGGATCGAACTCATGCAGAAGTGGCTTTAGCTTCTCAGTGCTGTACTTTAACCCACTGCGCCACCAGGGAGGGCCGAATTTTTTATATTTTTTAAAAACTAGCTTGTTTTGCTTAAAGTGTCATTAATATCTCTGTTATTTTTCTTTTTTCATTCTCTTCACGGTATCTTTGGTTAAGATTTTCTAATAGATATGTGAAGTTTTTATAGCTAGTGAGTGTTGTATCTTTTTAAAAAAAGATTTATTTATTTATGCATACAGAACTGGGGTACAGGCCAGAGGTGCAGGGGCAGTGAGAGGATTCATCAGAGACAGAGTTGGGAGCAAAACAGGCAGATTGATGAAGTACACTGCTGAGGGGAGCAGCAGGTGAGACAGGAGAGATCTGCTGCACCAGGTGGGTCACTTCCAGGGCGGGGGGATTGATTTCATACTGAAGTGGTTGCTGCTAGCCTGCAGTACTGTGTCCCAATCCATTGTGCCAACAAGGAGGGCCCAAGTATTTTATCTTAATGGGAGTAAGGTAAGGCCCAGTTTTATTTTTTTCCCCAATGAATTCTCATTTACTGAACATACTCTTTATTCCCTATTGATGAGCAGATTATCTTTTTTGTATACCTTGGACTTGCCAATGTGGCTGTGTTTCTGAACTCACTATTTGTTTCCATTGGTTTCCTTGTCTTACTGTTACTTCACAGTCTTAACTATAACAAAAATTTCTGTTACATGGGATAAGTAAATTCTCCCATCTTTTTCTAGAGTGCCTGCTTTTGTCTTATTAGTTCTCTGCATTTTCATCTGAATTTTAAAAATCACTGCAATTTTGATTGGGATTACATTAAATGTGTAAACAATTTGGGAAGAATTAACATTTTTAGAATATTTTATTGTGAACAAGGTATACTTCTTTGTTTACTAAGATTTCCTGTTAGGTCTCCCTGTGAGGTTTTATAATTTTCTCTGTGGTCATCATGCACATCTTTTGTTAGCTTTGTTTTAAGAGGCTTCATGTATTCTAAAGCTGTTACAATTGTTACCTTTAAAAAATTATTTTCTAGCTACTGTTTCTAATCCCAAATATTTTTCTGAAATAAATGACCATACAGTTTGTATGCATCTGTTATTGCTCTGCTTGGTGAAATAGGAAGAGTTATGTAAAAAGAACTAAGCTGGAGAGAATGGAAGTGAAAAGATCACATTTATTCCCCTTTCATAGGCTTTTCTCCTTTGTAGGAAATTTGGGAAATATTCATTTGTTTTCCACATGTGTGGCCTGTGGAAGAAAGGGCTGATGATGTATTTACCCGGTAGGGTACTTACCAGACCCTTTGTGCTTTAGTTTTTGCACAGGAGGTGCTAGTTAACTGGAGAAGGAGGAGTTTTGAGTGGGCAGTTCCTATCCAAATTACATTATTTTCTTGGGAAAAGGAGAGAGATTTATTTTATGTTCTTCTGGAAGCTTGGTTGTCAAGGATTTTCTAGATGAGCTCTCCCAGCCACTGTGAAAATGCCCAGATTTTAGGACTATCTGATTTGGGGGGCGGGGTGAGGAGGACCTGTTCAGGAAAGACCTCTTTGAGGATGAGACTGGTGGTGGCAGCCCTCTATCAGGGAAAGTACACTACACATCAAGGCCAGAGACAGGAGATGGAGAAGGGGGCTGGGGAGAGACAGGTTGACAGAACCTTGGCAAAAACTAAAAGAATACTAATATGTCAGTATCGCTGGGGAGTGTGAGAGGGAGGAGTGGTAGGAAGGCGTGAGGTGAAAAAAGTTAGTGGCCAAATCACCCAGGCTATTGTATGCCTCATTTAGAATTGAGGTTTTTGAGAAATAAACATCGTCCCTGTCCATTCTGAAGTGTCTGATGGGTTTATACCTCTGTCATCCCTGTATGAGTAACTGGGATCACTTGCTAGCTAATAGTCTCATTTCCAAAAGACTTTACTAATGCGATAGAATTGATGTTTTCAGTTCAGTTTGTCTTTGATCACTAGTGAGGAATAATCCTTCTCTACGTGTGTATAGCCAGTAAATGTTTTGTCGTTTTTGACCATTCAGTTCATTTCCTTGCCTGCTAAAGCCTTTAATATTCTAGAAACAGGCTGGTAAACACTCATCAGGAATTTGAAGTCTTTTTAGTGTGTTACTAAGTACTCTGGATAAAGGGCTGGATTGGGTCAAGACCAATTTTCTTTTGGCTTTGCTGTTTTATGATTCATGGGTTTGTAAATCTTTGGTGCTGGGAATTCAAGAAGATAAACTCGGGTGCCTTAATTAGAACCAGTTCAATTAACCTTCCTCTAAGAAACTAAGTCTCTTGAAACCAGAACTAATCGCTGCTGTTTTTACACTTGTTTAGCTCATTATTCATACTCTTATTTAGTAATGTATTTTACTTTTTTTTTTTTAATTGTTGATGATAAGCTTTGTACCCTACTTCATTATATAGCCCTTTAGGGCCAGTCAGCTTAATCCTTGCTTTGTGCCCCCTGTTGGCACTGACACTGGGTAATGACATTATTTGAGGCATTTGGTATGAGCAAATTTGTTGTTTTTATTTATGGTTATCATAGTCCTTACCATTTATAATGTTTTGGAAAGTTAGTCGAAAATACAGTTTTCATCTATCCTGAGGGAGGGAATAGCATACTTATGGTGATTGATATGTGTTCCTCCCAGGTTTGCAGGCCTTGATTGAGTTTTTCATTAGTAATAGGCTGTGGTCACAGGAAATGAAAGCTGCTCAGGACCTGTAGTGACTTGCCTGAGTGCTGGATTATGTTATCTATTTAGTGTTTTCACTTTGCTCAACACCAGGTATCTGGGGGAGAGACTTAGCCTATAAACTTTCGATATGATCATTAGAGTTTTGTAGAGCTGAACCACAGTAAACTCATGTTTGCACTGTGAGAGTTCAAGTCAGAAGTGGACATAGGAATAAGATTACATTTCAGTGTTCTGAAGTTCCACAAAAATTCTACAGTAGGCTTTGTCAGTTTGGGTGCACCTGTCTGTACTGCATACTGTCTTAGAAAGTGGTATCATCTATAGTGAGGTTGATAGCTATAGATGGTTAAAAGATTATTTATGCAGTAAGTGAGCTAGGCTGTTTCTCCTCATTTCTTAAAATTTGGATATTTTTATTGTCATTAGCACTTAATATTCCTGAGTATTATTGTAGATATTCTATTTATGTTAACCTTGTACTTTAGTGCTATGGGTAATTTTACATTTTTCTTCATGTAGTTTTCTAAAATAACATCTTTAGTGTGTATTCTAATGAAAATTATAGCAGATTATTTATACACAGACAGGGATTCTTTTGCTGTTGTGAACTTTTCCTTTACAATTTTCTGGGACAAATAAAACTTTCAAATTTCATTTGGTATGTGTCTCTGACAGGTTCTATCACATGTCAGACACTGCTAGACTTGTTGATGCACAGGCATTAAGCTGTGTCCTATAGAGCAGCAATGGGGTGGGTGTGGGTTTTAGGGGAACATAAGTGAGGGCTATCTAGCATACCCACAGAGGCTCTGAGGAAGGTGAGGAGAGTGCCAGATTCAGGGAAGGCTTTTTTAGAAGTCAACACTTAATTGAGTAGGTGGAGAATAAGAATCATTTGGTAATTAGCATGTTTTATAATTGAAACAAGGCTGGAGAGAATGGACACATTAGTGAAATATGCACCTCTGAAATATTCTTGTGAAAAAATTTAATATGAGTTGGATTAAGCTGCTGTATATAACTCCCAATTTACTTGAGTGTATCAGAGAAGAATGAAGACTGTATAGATTAAAAGAGATTTAAGAGACACATCAATAAAATATAGTATATTTTCCTGATGGACTCCACTTAGAATAAATCAACTCTAAAATATTTATCAAACAATTGGGAAAACAAATGATATAGTTAATATATCAAGGATTTGTAAAAACTTAAGTGCGGTAATGGTATTGTGGTTATATTAAAATTTAGTTCTTTAATCACAAATAATCAGAATCATTAACGAAAGAGTAGAAATAACAACAGACCCAGCAGAAATCAAGAGAATAATCAGAGAATATGAGCAACTATATACAAAAAAATTGGACAATTTAACAGAAATGGACAAATTTCTACAACTCTACAACCACCCAAAGCTAAATAAAGAAGAAATAGAACAGCTAAACAGACCAATTACAAGCAAGGAAACAGAAGAAGTAATCAAAACCCTCCCCAAAAATAAAAGTCCAGGACCAGATGGATTTACAAATGAATTTTACCAAACATTCAGAAAAGAACTAGTGCCCATTCTATACAGACTCATCCAAAAAATTGAAAAAGAAGGAAAACTACCACAAACTGTGGCATTGATAGCGCTGTGACTCCCTAGACCACCAGGGAGGCCCAAATTGTTTTCCAATTCTTGAGCTCATTTTATTCCAGTTTTTTAAATGAGATAAAGGGAGTGAAATTGCTGTGAAGAAGTCCACAAATTATTTGACAAGTAATCTGTTATTGTTACTTCCACCACTGCTGGCCAGTGTCTCTGTAGAGGTGGAATGTAGATACCTGTGACAGTCATGCTGTTTCTTTTTAAAGATTTATTTATGGGCTCTCCCTGGTGATCCAGCAGGTTAAAGCGCAGCACTATGAAGCACTCCAAAGTCATTGCAGCACAAGTTCGATCCCTGGCCAGGGAGCTGACCCACACAGCGCAGCAGACCTCTCCTGACCTGCTCGCTGTTTCCCTCAGTAGTGTATTTTAGTGGACCTGCCTGTTCCGCACTCTGTCTCTGGTGAATCCTCTTACCACCCTACACCTCCAGCCTGTACCCCAGGTCTGTAAGCATAAATAAATAAATCTTAAAAAAATAAATTTATTTATGCACACTAGACCTGGATGGGGTACAGGTCAGAGGTGTGGGGGGGTGGTGGAAAGGCTGCGAGGAGTCACCAGAGACAGTAGAGTGGGGAGCAGAACAGGGGGATTGACTGAAACACACTGATGAGGGAAGCAGCTGGTGGGGCAGGAGAGGTCTGCTGCGCCCTGTAGCTGCTCTTTTATAGCAGAAAAGTTTTCACAGGAAGGGAACAGCCCTCTGCCCTTCTTACCTTGTCCTGAGCAGGAATTTTACAGTGCTTTTATTTTCTTGTAAGTATGTGAATGTTAGAACTTACTGCATTTGAAAAACTCTCACACAGCAAATTGTATAACCCACATTGGAACAAAGGAATGACTCAACCTTTTCAGGGATGCTTTTCCTTTAACTGCTGACCAGACTCTCCTGTAGCTGAGAGTTGAAATTTACCCATTTTCCCTAAGACAGTTTGATGGCGTGGCTGCCAGAAGGGACCAGTGAGAATGCTTCTGTCTTCCCCGAGCAGCATTCAGCCCACACTGGCTGCCACTCTGTTCCCTGTTGAGTCATTCCCACAGTTCTATATAGGGCTTTTCTGGCTTTTCTTTTATACATGATGTTCTTGGAATGAGAAAGAAAAGAAGTTTTTCTCTTTTGCACAGAATCTCCCCTGCCCCCAATCTGCATTGCTTTCTCTTTTCTAATAACAGAATATTACCCTCAGTCATCCCGAGACTATTTTCTCTTTTAAGGTCTCTTAGTTCTTTCATTTATCATTTGTTTGACTATGTAAGCATTAAGGCATTTGCTGGGCTGAGTTTGTAGCAGTAAGCTTTGAAGATACAGGCTGCTGCTTAACCAGAAAGATGAGGAATCCTAGCTAAACATACCAAACATGGATTCCTAGTTTTCAGCTATTTAAAAGGCAATCAGATATGCCAAAAGGCATCCTAATATTCTTGTAATGAATATTAGCCAGTAGTAGAAACCTACTGTAAAGGAAATGAATGAGCTTTTAATTTTGGATAAATGAAATCGTTGTAAAGGATTTTCATTTGGATAAATGAAATCGTTGTAAAGGTTTTTGTTTTTGCAATGGAAGTTTAAAAATGCCCATGTTCGTTATTTTATAGAAGAGCCTGCTTTGTTTGGAAAAAGAATTGAAATTTCTTTCAGGAAAGAAAAATTCTTACTGTGTTCAAACTTTCTTCTTATATGTTCCATGCACCCAGTAAGATCAATAAGCATTTTAGAAAAGTGAAGTAACACCAGTAAGCTGTTCACAGGTCACGTGGCTCACATAGGCACGAGGAAGGGGCTCTTTCAGGGGATTGGCAGATCTGAAAGCCAGATTACAGCCCCGGAATGTATTCAGATGACTTTTTGAAACAGATATTTTAATTGGAGTGGGGGTGGAGAAATAGTTCAGCTTCTGTAGTTAAATATGCAACTTCCTTAGCTCGTTATCTATAAATATCACAGATGAAAAAGCCGTTGGAACTCTTTTTCAAAGAAGAAATCACCGTACATATGTGTGTGTGTGTATATGTTGTTTCCTGTGCCGCATCCCCATCTCCACCTTTTATGAATGGGTCAGAAACGGGCTGTTTATTCCACCAGAGTGACTTGTTTGGATTGTGCTTAATCTCGCTCCCAGCAGCATTATTAGCAGCAGTCTGTTCTAGTAAGATTTTGAGAAAACCTCATCTTTTCTTCTTTAAAAGAGAGGAAAAACAGCAGTTGATCTGTTTTCGGAAAGTCTCTGTATGTCTTTCCACTCCCCCAGCCACGAATAGCAAGGGGAGGAGCTCACTCACTGTTCTAACCACACTTCATCTGCCTTAACTTGAGCGCTTTTTGGTTTCCTGTCGGCAGTAATTCAACTCTGTGCCATCTTGACTTGTCTGAAGTGTGGATAATTGGTGACTGCATTGAGAAGGGGAGTGAGCTTTGCAGTCTGACTTGAGCAGAAGCCTTGAGATTGAATTTATGAAAGCTTTTGGTCACCTTTCAAGACGATATCTTTCTTCTGATACTTGGAATTTTTTCATTTTATCTGTGGAGGGCTGTTTCTGAGAAGAATCTGTCATGACCCTACTGGAACCTGAGATGTTAATGCTGGCTGTACAGTCAGGTAATTAATTCCTACATTTCCCGTAAAGCCAATTTGTCATAGACTTATTTGAACAGATCGAGCATATTTGTACTGGGCTTGGATGGAGGGAGAGTGTGAGATGGGTGGGGCAAGTGTGCGCTGTCCGGTGAGGCATTACATGTTCAGGCTTTTATTGTAGAAGGTACTTTTTTGAGTTGTAAATTCTAGTTATTCAGACTTAACTTGGAGTTAGATGCTAACTGATCTTAAGGCTGACTGTTCAGTGCCACGACTATGCAAGTAAAGGAAAGCTACATGTCTTCTTCACTGAGTATTTGTTGCCCTTTGTACCTCTGCTTTTAATGAAGGATAATTAACTTGCTTTTATTGTTTTACATTTTCCTATCTTTAATCACGAATGTGTACTCTACTTTTACATATTTAAAATGTTTCCTTAGCTGTTATTCCTCCTTTGTGGTTTAACCTTCTTCATCATGTCTTGGCTCTGCAGAACTATCTTGATAACACATAGGGTTGGTACTCTACATTTCGGAGCTTGGGAAGTTTGAGCAGGAGACAGTCAGCAGAAAGAACCGAATTTTTTTAGATTCTACCTCTGGAAATAGTTTTCCTGATTCAAAGTGTCTTTAAAAAATTTTTAGAATTCTAGCTTGTTTTTAATGGTTTCTTTTACTTTTAGTGTTTTTAAACTTGTACTTTAGATATCTAAAAATAGGGAATGTTCTTTTGTTATTTTTAGACTTCTGCTAAAATGTAGTCTGTAATGTTTTCGTATTTCAGAATGTATCTTGAAAGATTCATACAAGTGGCATTTGGGGACCTTTTCTCTCTCCACTCGAAGGAGCATCAGACTTCTGGGTTCTGACACATACTGTCTCTGGCAGAATCAGTCTCTGCTCTCCTGTGGGAGCACTTAAGTAGTAAGTTGGAAGATATAGATACCCATCTGAAGGTGGGATCAGATGCTATCTGATGTTTTATGGATAGGGAAGAAGCAAACAGAAAAGATACTGCTTTCATTCTGTTCTTTCTGCTATTACAAATAGCAAAGTGACAAGTCACTCATTAGTTGAGTTTTCTGTTCATAAATGCTGTGTGTTCCAGGTTGCTGCTTCATTTCCTCCCACAGATCTCTCAGAGTTTGTATTCTAAACAAGATAGTATGCCTGTCTGAATTTTCCCATCTGTTTCATTTTTGATGAAATAGTTCCCACTTAAACTGACTTCCCTCACTCCCACTTGTATTCTAGATGGGTGAGCAAGTTCAAATTTTATGTTAGGGGGTAGACATTAGCATTTGATCTGTTTTTTCCGTCTTTGATGACCTTGTTACTTACAGATCATCTGTTTATTGCTTTTCTTAATAAAGGTTAAAAAATTGTTTGCTTTCTCCTAAGGGAGTCTCATTGCCAGACTGATAAGGAAAAGGACTTAATATTCTCTTGTCTTTCTTGAGAGCTGTTTTTACTACAGCATATGCCGGGCAGGACTAGCCACCCATCTGTTGGACTAGTTAGTTCATAAAACTTTCAAAGGATAATAGTATGTAAAACAAGTGAAGGTGAACTTGACAAGGGTGTTGGCTAGGGGAGAATGAAAATTCTGTGGAGAAGAGTATGTGGGTTGACCTCTTTCTTTTGCCTATCTTAATATAAATAGAGAAACTTACATATAAAAGGGAGTAATAGCAGTCCGATTTCTCTAGTACTTGCGGTGGTTACATGTTCAAAAACTTAATATTGTATTCATTTTGTTTATTCCAAAGCTGTAGCCATTATGCATGGTTGTAGCAGTGGTATGAGTTCTGTTTATGATAGGGGAAAAATAAAAAACTCCTTAGTAAGCTAAAAGTTGATCATTCTACCCAAAAAGTCAAGACATTTAGACCATCTTATGTATTACACATTTTCCCACAATAAAATATTTGGACCTTCAAGCTATTTTTAATGAGGTCCTTTAAAGTAATTAAGCCTTTGACAAGTTCAAGATTCAGAGTTTTTAACCCTTAATTAAATGTTAGGATGCTGAATGTGATGGGAAGTTCCAGGGTACTTTGTATATTTATTAATAGTTTTACTTCTTATTTGGATCTTGGAGATTTTGGTGAGATATATTTACACATAGACTTTCATCCTCTTTCTCGCTGATGGTGTCACACTGACCCTATGAGATCCAGTTTAGATATTGCCTTTCTGAGCAACCTCCCTCCTTGGCCAGCCCTTTCTCCTGTTTCTGCTCATAATCATCATTGCAGTGTAGACATTTACCATTTTTACCTGTCAGAGGCAATATTTTTTCCTATTTATTGGCTCCTAAAATTGGCACACAGTATATACATACACCTTTGGTAAGTTGTTGTTTTAATGACTAAAGAAATCTAATTTGGCACACTTGCCCTAAATAGGCACAAGCCTTTTAAGTCAGAGTATTTTGACATCTGTTCTTGCATTAAGAAATGAATTCTTTTAAAGAAAAAAGAGAGAAAGAAAGAAATGAGTCCTCCAACCATCATTCTGTGTCTTAACCCAGCTCTTGTCCAAAACTGATGGCTGTTATTGCTGTGACTTTCAGATAGACACTTTTCCATATTTTAGGACCTGCAGTGTGCACTGTGTGTCTTTCTGTGATGTGCGCTGTTCAGGTTGAATGTTCCATGAAGCCACAATTAGAGAACTAAAGCATCTGGCACCATTGTGGAAACTTGTCTACATCATTGTGATTAGATAGCCACTGCTCTGAAATGGACATTTGGGGTTACTGAAGCTAAGACTAGGAAATATTGGGGCACAGATTGATTATGGTGTTTTGAATAGGAAAATGCTAGATTCATCTCTCCAGCCAAACACATAAGGCTTTGAGCAGCACCCAACCAGTGCAGTCATCTTACTGATTTATAATTCTACAACAGTGAGCTGAGGAGGAGAGAGATGGGTTGAAGCAGTTCTAGAGGTGTGCTTTGGTCTTATGACATACATCAGATCTTGATGAAGCACAGTCCAGGAGTCTGTTTTTTCTGTTTCTCCTGTGCACATATTTGTGCATACCCACCCACCCACAAATGCACAGAGACACACTGCACCCTGACACACATACTCTACCCACCACCCCCACTGCACCCATATCTGTGTAGAGGATAATCTCTGGAAGGACTGTAAGAAGTTGGTAGCTGTGACTGCTTCAGGGAAGGGGATGGAGAGCTTGGGGATTGGGATAGAAGAGGCTTTATGTTCTGCAAAATAACTTGAGTTCTGTTTTAAATTTACTATGATTATGGAATACTCCATACATGCAAAAGGATATATGGGACACTGTATGTGTTACAGCTGTATGAACTGAAGTCTGCTTACGTGCTCTCTTTGATTTATTTCTTAGAAAATTGCTTTGTTTCCTTTTAACTGTATGTACTTTTTGAATCTTTTATGTTTTATACCCAGGCATACTATTAAAATTATTAAGTAGTTGATAATTAATGATGTAAAATATTTCCTCAGCTCATTTATTCTCATGTCCATATTTAACTTTTGTGTATTTGCTTTCTAGTTCCATGATCATTACAGTTTGCCTCTGACTTGCCTGTCTTATTATAACAGTACAGGTTAGGAAGAGGGGAGCAGCAAATAAAATTAAGGTTGAAGGAAGATGATGGGTAGATAACTTTTGTCCTTTTTGGTAACACTTTAGTTCTTTAAGGAAGGCCTACTGTTGGGGTTCGCTTCAGTTGAGGTCTATAGAATTGATGAAAAGTGCCAGAACCTTTAGAATACCTACTTTTTTTTTTTTTTAAGATTTATTTATTCATACAGAACTGGGGTACAGGCCAGAGATGCGGAGGGTGAGAGGATTCACCAGAGACAGAGTGGGGAGCAGAACAGGCAGATCTACGAAGTACACTGCTGAGGGGAGCAGCGGGCGGGTCAGGAGAGGTCTGCCACACCATGTGGATCTCCTCTGGGGCAGGCAGGCAGGGATCGAACTCATGCGGAAGTGGCTTAAGCTTCTCAGTGCTGTGCTTTAACCCGCTGCGCCACCAGGGAGGGCCCTAGAATACCTACTTTTTAAAAATTATTTCTTCACACTCTGAATTTTCTTGTGGGCTTTAAAAAACAGTTTCTATTCAAAATATGTTAGAGCTTGAGGAAAACTATATGCCTTGTCTTATCCTTTCCCATATTTAAGATGAGGAAATTGGCCCATTGAAATTAATATATTTCCTGAAGTCATATAATAAGTAGCTAGTGGCAAAGATGGAGAGAGAATTTCTTACTCTACTGCCAGTACTGTTCTATTCTACTTACAGAGAAGCCATCAGAGGCCTTTGATATGTAAGACAGTTCATACTTTTCTCTGCAGATCTTGGTTTTCTGACTGACTCACATCTTAAGAGGGCTGATAAAAACTGGTGGTCCTGCCCCTGAGACACAGAGTCAGAGGCTTCAGACTCCCTATTCTCAGGTGGACCTCTATGTTGCCCTGCCTTCTCTGGCATGGGTGATGATCTCATACCTGATGGTGATCTCAGATAGGTAGGCGGGCAGACAGCTGTTGTCATCAGTATTCTGGACTACATCTTACCGGCCTTTCTCTGACTCACTGATTTATCTGGGGTCCCCTTATTACTCAGATCAAAGGAATTTGAATTCATGTGCCTCTGTCTTTTTTCCCTCTCTTTTGTTCCCATTTGTATGAGGCAAGATGTCAAGACCATGAACCATAGTTTTCACTTTTTACTAAAACAGTGCCAAATTAAACAGATGAGTCTCATGTTTTGTTTTTTTGGGGGTGAGGAGTGGGGGACTTTACTTTTATGATACACACATACATTATTTTTGAAAGAATTTTCTCTATAGGGTCATCCCTAGTGGCGCAAAGGGTTGAGGCATAGCACTGTGAAGCTAGCCCCAGCTGCTTCGGCACATGTTTCGCTCTCTGGCCAGGGTGCTATACTCCACATGGTGCAGCAGACCTCTCCTGTCTTGCCCGCTGCTCCCCTCAGAAGTGTACTTTGTCATTCTGCCTGTTCTGCTCCCACTCTGTCTCTGGTGGATCCTCTCACCATCCCTGCACCTTTGGCCTGTACCCCAGTTCTGTATGCATAAATAAATACATCTTTTTTTTTTTAAAGAATTTTCTCGATAATAACAAGGGCAGTATATTCTAAAAACTCCTTCCATTAACAGCAACAGAAAACATTTCTGTCTGCTGTCAACAGGTCAAGAGCAGAATTGACAGAAGTCATGATGCTTGGGGTTGAGGTGCCCCTGGTCTCACAGCAGAGCCACATAAATTGGGTAGTGGTAGCAGTAGGTACAAAGGGCCTTAAAGAGAGGACTCTGTGGCAATTACATAGTGAAAATAAGTTCCCTAGTGAAATTTTTATATTAAAACTTCTGTTTATTATTTTATTTAGTCTTTACAGCAGCTCTTTGAATTATCTGTATCTTTACATTATGCAGAGGAGGAAAACTGGCTCAGAGAGGCTTCAGGACACACAATAAGAGAATCCTATCTAAAGTCGGGTTTTTTACTTTAAATAGCACTTCACTGTTTAAAATGAAAGTCACAGCATATGCAGAACTTGCCGGTAGTTCTCATGCACTAAAGAGGTCCAAGTTCTTAGTGTGCCTGCAAGGTCCTATGTGAGCTGTCAGCCCCCAGTCCAGTACTCCTCTTCCTCTCTAACTGCTGTGTCCCCGCCTCCTGGCCCCCATGCTGTGCCTACATGCCTAAGGATGTCCCTGTTCAGGGCTCTAGTCAGGCGGTTCTTTCACCTGGGACACTTTCCTGGGTAATCTCATGCTTTGCTTCTTCATCTCTTTGTTCATATGTTTTCTTCCCCCCTCCCCCGACTTTTCCTGAATGCAATGCCCTATTTCTTTAAATTGTGCTTTTATTTTATTTTTATCATTATCTTCTTAATCTGATAGAACATGTGATTTGTTTATTGTCTCCCCCTCATAGAGTAAACACCTCAGTTTGTGGGATTTTCCTCTCTTGTTTCTGCTGATTTTCAGCATCTGTAAGGAAGGTACCTGGTACATTGTATGCAATTAATAATTTCTTTTTTAAAAATTATTTATGGATACAGAACTGGGGTACATGCCAAAGGTGTGGGGAGTGAGAAGATTCACCAGAGACGGAGTGGGGAGTAGAACAGGCAGATGTACTGAAATCCATGCTGAGGGGAGTAGCAGGGAGACAGGAGAGGTCTGATGCGCCCTGTGGGTCAGCAACCTGGCTAGGGATCGAATTCATGCTCCAGTGGTGAGGTAGCTTCAGAGTGCAGTGCTTTAACCCATTGCGCCACCAGGAAGGGCCCTGTTAATAACTCTGGGATTTTTTTTCCTCACTGGAGTAAGTTATTTGCCAAACAGACAGGCATGTCTGAGACCACGCCTTTGAGCGCTCTGGTGCAGCATGTGCTGTTGGGGAGCGTGGTGGTGAGCCAAGGGCCTGGGCATCCCTGAGGCCTCAGGGATGTGACACAAAACACTGCATGTTTATCCCAAAATGTCACTTACCCTTTCCTACTGTCCTCTCATGCATGTACAGTGTGATTTTCTAGAACCACATGATGAACAATACATCAACAGATTGAATGTAGAATCCAGGTATAAAAATTGAGTTGTCATTTAAGTAAATTACCTTTAGTGAGATTTGCAAAATTAGTAAAAACATGGCATTCTGTTTTTACGATTTTTTGGTGGTTTTGAAGTTTTTCTTTTCCTAAAAATATTGTTTATATTAATTTATAATAGATTTATTGCTATTTTAAAAAGAAATACTTAAATATTTTCAGTTTTAATTTTTTATATATCAAGTATTGATAGATACAGCTCACGTAAACAAAAGCTTTTGAGGTACAGTGTTTTAGAACATGAACTGTGGAACTAAGTCTTCTTAGCTCTGCTATTAACTAGCTAGGTAACCTTGGACAAATTCTTTAACCTCTCAGTGCCTATTCTTCTATAAAATAGTAATAGTAGTGGTGGCAGTGGCAGTAGTAAGTTGTCATAAGTATTAAATGAGTTAATATGTATAAAATGTATAGAAATGTAATTGTTCCTGGCACATAGTGTTTTGTTTTTGGTGTCATTGTGATTTTTGGTTTCTGTTGTTGGGATTTTGAGTATGGTTAGATGCAGGTAGTTCTTTTACTTCTTGGATATTCTGATAACTTGCCACAAGTGTCTTGATATTTGACAACATTCACAAAAATTTAACAGATGTCTTCTGAGAATTTGTTCTAAGGAAATTTTTAAAAATACATTAAATTTATAGTAAGGATGCTCATGGTAGTATTATTTGTTATGATAAACAAAACAAAACCTGAAGTTTAACAGTAGAAAATTGGTTTAAAAACTTAGTATGCATTCATATGATTGAAAATTAATGTATCAAAAATTATTTGATGTGGGAAAATGTTTACCATATGTCCTTATAATCTCAAAAAAAAAATGGCTGTATGTAAAGATCTACACCACAATATTAATTGTAGCTCTCTCTGGGTAATGGGATTTCATAGGGGTTTTCCCTCTCCACTTTGAGTTTTCCTGTCATTAGCAGATAAATACTTATTTTGTATTCAGAAAAAACCATGTTAAATAGTGAGTGAGAGTCCCTGTGTGTACACACACATACATGTAAGTACAATTGAGAGATGAAGAAAATGCTGCAAGTCCAATGACTTGGACTCGAAGCCAGAGCTGTTGGCTTGAGACCTTGGCAGTCAAGGCTTTTCACTGGCCAGTGCGTGGAAGGAAGACACCCCATCCCATCTACGTGGTTCCCAATGACCTTTTTACATTTTTGCCTTTGTTTCTGCTTTGTAAGATTTACTTAAATTTATCTTTGCAGTTTGTGTTAGGTCATGTTCTTGGCAAAACTGTAGATCCTTCCTGTGCACACTAACTTATTTATTCTCAATCTGCTGAACATTTTAGAGCTTTTTATAAACTGAAAACACACTTTTTTTTTATGATGGATAAGAATAATGTGACTTCTCATAGACACAAAATAATGGTACTAATATAAAACATTTTAGTTATTAATAGTTCATCAACTCTGTGTATCAGAAAGTTAGAATTCATATTGCCTCATTTTTGCCTTGTAAATAAAACTTGAGTCACGCTTGTTTATGAATTAAAATGTTAATTGCTCTTGATTTTCTTAACCTTTGTCTCAGTGTATACTCTTGAGAATCACTTGGATCATATTCCTCAAACCAGTGCCATAAAACTTATTTGTAAAAAAAATACTTGGTTGTGTAGAGTATTGAAAATGTGTGTGAACATTAGCTAGGCTGCCCCAGCACACACTGTGATGAAGCGCAGTCTGCACCGCGCTGTTCAGGGACAGGCGTCATCTGTGTCGCCCAGAACTTGTTAGGGCTGCACAGTTGCAGACTCCGCCCCAATGTGTGAAAGCAAAAACCTCAGGTGCAGTTTAAACTTGAGAAGTGTTCTTACAACAGGTGTTTTATTTTTATTGACTTTATTGTTGAAGTGAACAAGGAAAATAAAGATGATTTGTTGGTTTATTTCCTGGGCAATAAGCCTTGCTTAAAATGATAAAATCAGGAGTCAAGATAAAATGATTAAAAAGATTATTTGTTGTCTAATTAGTATGAACTCTTTGGATAAAATAGGAAGCAAACAAAAATTAAAATTTACTCCTAATGCAGTATTGGTCATTTGGTAAATGTTCACAAATTGACACATTAGGGGGACATTTTTCTTGCTTTTTGGAAGAAAGAACAAAATTGACTGCCCTTAACTAGAAAAGGGATTGTGGAGACAACCTGAGGCAAACTTTCATTTTATAGAGGACCAACAGTCTTAGGTAGATGACTTACCTGAGGTCACCTAGCTTGAGCACCCTGTGTCCTGAGTTTCAAGCCTTGCTTTCTGCACCTCCTTGCACCTCTCTCTGTTGTGGAAGTCTAGTTGATTCTGTTGATGTTGTCTGAAATTATATTGAACAAATATGAGTGAGGATATATCCAGCACAGGATCATGGGGAAATGATGAGGCTCTTGTTTCTTCACCTTTGTTGTGAACTCATGTAGTAGCTTCAGAAAAATACTTTTTCTGGGGAGGGGGTGTCGGTTCTGGAAGTTAAATTGCTTCTATGAGCCAGTGTAACACAGTATTTAGGCCTGGATGCTCTAATGTGGGAGATGCAGGGGCTGGGGAGAGGTGTTGTCTGTTTTGCTGAAAAGACCGTGATCTTGAGTATTTAGAAGTAGACTTATTTTTCTTTCTCTGGTTTAAATAAAAGTTGATAAACCAGGAAGTGAAATATTTTCAACAAAGAATGCTAGAACTATTTGTATACCAAAAATATAAAAGGGGGGTTGGGGGAACCCTTATCCTGCACTTTAAAAAGAGTCACTGGAAATGGCTCACAGATCTAAATGTAAAAGCTAAAGGACACAAAAAGTATGCATGAACTATGAAAGGAAATTCTTAAATTGGACTTTACCATGTTGAACTCTTCTCTACATTGAGAAAATGAAAAGACAAGTTATAAGTGGGAAAAAATATTTCCAGTACTAAATCTGATATTTAGAATGTATAAAGAACTATTAAAACTTAGCCCTCCCTGGTGGTGCAACAGGATGCAGCACTGCAAGCTAGTTAGTGGCAGCTGCTTCAGTGCAAGTTCGATCCCTGGGCAGACCTCTCCCGACCCGCCCGCTGCTCCCCTCAGCAGTGTACTTCTTCCATCTGCCTGTTCTGCTCCCGAATCTGTCTCTGGTGAGTCCCCACACCCTGTGCATCTTTGGCCCCTTTGGCCTGTACCTCAGTTCTGTATGCATAAATAAGTGAAATTAAAAAAAAAAAAACTTTCAAAAACAAACTGTTAAAACTTAATAAGATAACCTAATAAAAGTGAGAAAAAAACTGTTAGACACTTCAAAAAATATACAAAAGCCAATAAACACATAACGATATGCTCAGCATCATTGGCTATCAGGGAAATGCAAATTAAAGCCACAATGAGAAACCCCACTGCACGTTCACTCAGAGATTTAAAACTAAAATGACTAACAGGACCAAGTGTTAGCAAGGATGTGGGATGTGGGACAGCTGAAACTTCCTACTGCTAGTGGAATGTAAAATGGTATAACTGCTTGGGGAAACAATTTGTTATTTCTTAAAGTTAAGCAAAGCATTTTACCATATAAATCAGCAATCCTATTTGTGGATCTTTACCTAAGAGAAATGGAACCATTTTGCTGTGTGTATATGAGTGATAATGGCCACCTATTCCTTTTTCTCAAGGAGTACATTTATGTTCGTTTTTCCTAAGAAAAAATTCTACCATAAAATTCTACCAGAAGATTGTTAATATTACAGTAGAATGGTTTTTTTACATAGTTATTTAAATGAAGGAAACATTTAGCTTAGCTTTTTTCTTAATGATCCCAAACTGGAAATAACCTAGCTGTCCATCAGTAGGTAAATGGATACTAGTATGTCCGTAAAGTGGAGAACTATTATTATTTAAAAATAATAAACTACTGATGCACTCAGAAGCGTGGGTAACTTCCCAAAACATTATGCTGTGTAAAAAGCCAGATGAAATGATTACATATGCCATTTTAGTAAATTTATGTTTAGCCCTAACTAAGGTGGTTAGTATGAGTGATTTTAGAACCTTTCATAAATTTAAAGAAAAAGAATTTTTTGGATGTAGTCATAGAATGAATAGGTTTTTACAATGAAAAGCATTTGAGAATCTAGAAAAATAAGTGATTCCCACCTGCACAGGGACCATATTCTAGTTTAGAATAGAACTTAGATAATATCTTCAGATCTTTAAGTCGTCAGTACATGTCCTCACGGGATGCCAGGGAGGTTTCCTGTCGCGCCCGGTTCCATTGTGGTACTTCCTCTAGGTCTCTACCCCTCTCCTTTTCCCTGTTGCTTTCTAGGATTCCTCCTCCTAGCCTTCTTCCTCATTTTCCAACCTGCTTTATTTACTCCATATGTCCTTCAGGTCTCAGCACTCAGCACACTCTACCCTATTTTTTCATTCTTCATGTACTAACACTTTGAGATTATGTATCTGTGGGATTCATTTGGCTTGCTTAATGTGCATCTCCTCACTAGATAATAAACTCTATGATTTTGTTTTACCATTTTTTATCTAGCAGTTTGATAAATACTAAGTGCTGAATAAATATGTGTTAATGAATGCATAAAAGGAATGTGTAATTTTAGAGATGGGAAGAGTATCTCCTAGGACTTTTAGAATCTAGGTCCTCCAACTCAATAATTGCTCACAGAACCTATATAGAGGATTTTTTTTATCCTTTTTTTAAAGAAAGCCTTTTCCCTCATTCAATTTGAGAAACGTGATTCTCTTTATTGTGAAGTTGTCAAGACACATTAACTGCAGAATATTTGTATCTCTGTCACTAGATGCACTTCTGTGGAAGCTTGGGCTTTACTTTGCCAGCAAGGAGCTAGCATATGTTTGAAGCACGATCTCTGTATGCTAATTGATCACTGATTTATTTTTTTTGATTTTAAGGTACTTCGTTTTGTCTAGGTTTTGGAAGATTATATTTAAGTCAAATAATTTACACTTTATTAACATGGCAAGCATTAATTTTGAAATGTGACAGCCTAAAGCTCAAGCCAAGAGTGTTAACGTATGAACACCTCTGCTCCGGGAACACTGATTGCAGGCCTCCCACATCTCGGGTTGCCTACCTAGGGTCAAGAAGGTGATTTTTGTGAGATGTGGTGCTCCTGAAAGCTCTTGGCTAATGTACTCAGTTTCAAAATTTGTCTTCATAAGAATGTCAGACAGCTTCAAACTGGGTATGCTGCTAGTGGGATTAAAGTGCTACAGACAGACTTTATTCCTTGGAATACTTCCCTCTTTCTTTTGTTACTTTCAGCTTTTGTTACTTTCTAAATTCTGTTCTTTGGAGTTAGTAGAAATCTTTTTTCCTAGCAAAAAAGATAAGATTTAGAGAACTTGCAGTTTCACAAATGTTCTTGTAAACTATTCATTATAAAGATGGATCAGTTAAAGTTTACAAATTATTTTTAAGATGCAGATTGCTAAATGTGATGTTATAAGTTTCTTGGCTTTTCAGGATGTCATCCCTTTTAGCCCTGCAGCTAAATATCAAGAGGCTACATGTTCAGCCATAAAATGTTAACCTCTGCCAACATTACATCAACTCCACAAGACCTCATTGGCTAATTATCTCCTGGGACTAGAACACGATTTTGGCAGCTTGTGAAAGCTGCTTTTCCCAGTTCCCCTTCCTGGCTGTGACATATCCCAAAGGAATGAAGTTGAGAAATAGCCATCTTCTTTTGAAAGCTCTCAACCTCTCATTCCCACAGTGCTTGTCATGGTCCGGGATAGAAGATCCCTTCTTCCACCTGAGGAATCCTTGTAGCTGATGATGTATTCTTTAGTTATGACCAAGGCAACCTGAATGAGCCGTGGATGGGAGATGGCAAGGAGCTTGGTCTTCCTTGAAGTGTGTTTTTGGGTGGTTTACTACAAAGATTCTGGTTCTTTTGTTAAGATTCTCTTTAGATGTACTCTATTACAAAACTGAAGAAACTGGGAACCATATGTGGGCATCATCTAGGCCAGTAAACATTCACTGTAAGAGTTAGTATAGACTTTTACTGTCTCTTTTACTGAGCATCTGTGAAGTAAATTTCTTAAGGGAATCCTTGGATAGTAAAAACAATTATGTAATTATAAGCAATCCTTATAATTTCTTTTAGCCTCATTTTGTTCATTCTTAAAACAAATGTGCTGTATTTGGTTTATTGTCCTCTGAAGGTGTTGTAAAGATGGAAGGAGATAACATGTGAAAGATGATTTTATGTAGATTGACACTGACATACTGGTCAGCCTATGTAGCGGGCCTCTTAGGCCTCCTCTTACATGACCTTTCCTTGGCATCTGATCCTGTTCTGTGCTCTCCTCATTCTGTGCTACTTTGTGTAATCTTACTTCATCTAAGCATAAGAAGGATCTGGATCTGAAAGATCAGAAACTGAGCAAGGTGAGACATCATGAAGACCTTTGTCATGGGATCAGCCTACCGAGGGTTCTGTCCCTGGCCCTACTCACTGGACCTTCTCTGCCTCTGTTGCAGGCCTGGTCTCCAACAAAGGTTTGCTACCATTCACACTGCCACTGGTCCATGCCAGTGCCATGGACAATTTCTGAGTATATTGTCCACCTTTATGCCATTCTTCGAATATTCAGAGTCCTGGTAGGAGGCATGAACTGCCTGGTCTTAGGTTATTGTGAGCTAGGTGTCAGATTACAGATACACAGACCACATTTCCGCTGGCTGCCTTTGCTGCATAGCAGGATTCCCCCAGATGGGAAAGGTGTTTAGCTCTGGGCCTCTAAACTATAGATACCACTCTGTTGTTAGTTTGCCTTGTACTTTCCTGCCCACTATTCAGTCTTTCTTACAGTCTTCTCTTCGTTCTATGCTTTAAGTCTGTAAATGTCATTATTTCCTAAGGCTAGGTGACCAGTTTGTCTTATCCTAACCCGTATCATCCCAACCTGTGGCTTCAACTACTGCTTATTTAGAAACATCCCCGATGTCTGTAGCTCCAACTTGTTTCCTGATCTTTTGATTCATTGATTCCATTAATTTTTCCCACATGGACATCGAGATGATTCATATGCTCCTCAGACTGTGTGACACATTTAAAACTGACGTCACCATTCCCTGTGGCAGCCCTTGTCCTATCTCAGTCACATTCCTTAAGTTGGCCTAACTAGAAAATTAGGGTTCTCATTCTCACTTCTCCTTTCTTGTATTCCTTACATCTACTTTCTGATTACTGCATTCTTGACCTTTCCTTTGTTCAGCTTTTGTCTCACTAAGAGTAGACTCCTCTTTCTCATTGTAGTTTCAGTAATTATCTTGCTGGTCTCCCTGCCTGTAGTCTAACTATTCTTTAATTTGTCCTATATACACCTAACAAGATGCCTTTTCTAATAATCAACTTTAATCAGTTTTTTTCTTTTGCTCAGAATTCTTCAGTTTCTTGTGGGGTAAAATTTAAGAAATTTTATTTGTCTTTTTGGCCTCCGACTAATTATTTGGTTATTCTTATCACTTCCAACTTCAGGCTCCAGAATGCTGAACAGTTTTTTGTTCCTGGCACAGTCTATTTTTTAAAACTTCTATTCCTCTACATATAATCTTCCTTCTGCCTTGATCGTCCTCTTTCCACTTGCCAGCCAGCTTGTCTTTCAGGTCTCTCAGGGTGGCCTTTTCCGAGGAGCCAGTCTGAGATGCCCATGCTTTGATATCCATACTGAGGTGCACTTTCTCTTATGCTTGCCCTACACTTGGTAAAAATCTGCTTGATTATTTTATTTCATTATTATTTCAACCAGTCTCACTGCTAGATGAAAGCTCCTTGAATGCAGGGGTGGTGTCTCATTTCTGTATTTCCAGTTCTGGCACATCTACACTCATTTGAGGACTAATAAGTAAATCAAGGCACTTTGAAAAGTAAAATATTATGCAGATATAACAGTATTTTCATCATTGACATACTTGTAAGCATTAGGCCCTTTTTAACTCTAAAGTTTTGTGATGTGTGAATTGGTTCTGTTAGCAGGCAGATTACGGGGTATCCCAAAGCCCCTAAATTTGTATGCCCTGAATAGGTTCTGCCATTCGCCATATAAAGACAAACATATTCTTGGCACATCAGACATTCAGTAGAAAGGAACTTTAATAGAATTAGTGTGCAATAGAGAGAAGTGAAAAAAAACCCAAGTGAAGCCCCTAAAGTTACCCATCACTTTGTGGATAAATGCCTAGCCAAACCGGCTTAGCTCTAAGCAGCACTGCTGAGGCCTGAAAGTCTGCCACAAATCTATGGCATTTTCTGATGGGCACCCATAAAAGGGCAGAAGGGGCCAAGTAAGTCTAGAAGGAAGAGAACAAAATAAAAGGACTAGTTAAGATAAAACCTACCATTGTCATGCCCTCCCTTGTGGCACAAGGGGTTAAATCTCAGCAGTATGAAGTTCGCTGTTGCCACTGCAGCACAAGTTCGATCCCCGGCTAGGGAGTGATCCACATGATGCAGCAGACCTCTCCTGTCTCCTGGCTGCTCTCCTCAGCAGTGTGTTTCGATCAGTCTGCCTATTTTGTTCTCCCCCTGTCTCTGGTGAATCCTCTAAACACCCCCCCCCCACGTCCCTGCACCTCTCTGTCCTGTACCCCAGTTGTTGTATGCATAAATAAATAAATCTTTAAAGAAAAAAAAAAAAGCCTACCATTGCCAGCCTCCCCATGATCTCTCTCAAGTCTCTTCCAAGTGTCTCCTTGGCACAAGTCCAATACTGAGAAGCAAGTGTGGCTTCACAAGTCTCCCTGCTCCACCTGCCTCCTCCAGGCATGACGGACTCTTTCAAGACTCCTTTTTACCTTCCTCTTACTGCTCAGCTCCATACTAAGTGGAACAGGGAGCCCCCTGTTCCCTGTAATTTTAGGTTACACAGTTAAAGTTGTAGGGAAACAATTCCGATTTCATTTCATTCTTTTTTTCTTAGCTGCAGGTGGCCAGAGGTCCAAAAGTCTTCCTAGCCCTTTAGATGGGTTTATCTTCTCTGTGATCAGCCTTATACTTCCTCCCCGCCCCCCCCAAAGGAACTAATTAAATCCATTTCCGTTTTCCCAGCCTTCCACTCATTACACTTTTTTCATAAAAAATTGAGATACCATTGCTTTGCAGTACTATATAAATTTCAGGAGTATACCTTCATACCTCAATTCATGTATCTACTACACCTGTCCAGCACCATAGGTCTAGGTACCATCCACCACTGTCTAGTTGACTCTTCTTACCCCATGCCTTTCTCCTCCAGTAACTACCATTTGCTATCAGTCTAAGGGGTTTGTTTGTGTTTCCTTATTCTCTCTATAGATGAGTGAAATCATGCAGAGTTAGTCTTTCTCTTGGGACTTGTTTTACTTAGTGTAGTCTTAATGATTTGCCTCACGTGTGACTCCCATTTCCTTGCCCTACACCCACTGATTAAGTCATATTGTTTTAGTTGCTCTAGTTTTCATAAATCATGTAATCTTTGTTTCATAATATGTGGAAGTATACCTATTGTTAGTAGTCTAGAGGATCTCTAGACAGCCTAGAAATTTTTCTATCAATTTCACCGACTGCTGGCTTTGCAAGGCCCCCCACCTCCTGTAGCTCTCATCCTGGGAGCCTACTGGAGTCGTCCACAGAGTAAGCAGTAGATAGTTTAACCCCACTCATACTTTATTACTTAGAACTTGGCTGCCTTGCCACTTGATTTACTGCACTGGGAAGAGTAAGTTTGAATTTTTTCTTGTCCTCCCTCTGAGGGAGCCTCCGTCACTGAGAAATGTTTAACCTCATGGCCTTGCACAGGGGCTGGAAATTTGCCTAAGGGAACTTGAACTGGCAGTTTTTTACTCAGATTTCCCCTTCTGGGGAGGGGGATTTCAGTGGGGTCTGCCAATACAAGAAGATGTTGGGAAAGTTTTTAGCAGCAACGCTGTTGCCATTGAGTTACTGAAAGTATTTGAAGAGTGTTCTGGAGGTAAGCACAGACATTTGGAAATCCCTCTGGGAAAATAACTGTAGCTTCTACCTGATGTGACCAAAAATTCAGGCTGAGAAATTTAGTTGTTGGTTGTATGGTATATTGCTAAAAGAAAACTTTGTCTAGCTGGATGAGAAAGAGAAAGCTTGACAGCTGAGGCAAATTGGGAATTTGGCTTTTTATCAATTC
Source organism: Condylura cristata (assembly GCF_000260355.1). Classification (NCBI taxonomy): domain Eukaryota; kingdom Metazoa; phylum Chordata; class Mammalia; order Eulipotyphla; family Talpidae; genus Condylura; species Condylura cristata. Next base: position 3,048,863 of record NW_004567105.1, read on the forward strand.
TGGATTATCCTAAGAGTAGATAATCACAGTGATTTAGTTTGGAAAATCTCTTTCAAGTTCTTACTGATATTATGATAATATTCTATTTGTAAATGTCCTTTGTTGTTACATACAAGATATTTGCCCAGTAGGAGTTAAAATAGGTAGCTTTTGTGTCCAAATAATCTTTCTATCTGTGTGAACAGTAGATGTTTAGATATGACTATCTCTGTTTGTTTTTATCTGTGTCACAGATAAGGACAGATTACATAGTTTGCTAATATGGCATGGTAAGCTGAGAAGGCCCTGGGCCTTGAGAAGGAGAGGAATTTTGTGCTAGCTTTATTACTTCCTGGAAAGTTAAAAATCACTAATTAATATAAATCAAGGCATTCCTGTCCCTTTTGAGAGAGCAGTGGGTGTACCCAGCAGGATCTTTCTATGCAAGGCCCTACTCTTAACTAGTATGGAGAATGGAGGGTTGAGAATATGCATGGCCAATGTGAGACTTTGTTTCAGCCAGCAAGTATTTATTAATTATTGGTTATGTACTCAACAGTCTGGTAGGTACTTTGGGGATTCCTGAGAGGTAGTGGGGAATAAGTCTGAGTCAGGAAGTTTATATTCTCGTTGGAAATACAGGAAATATAAGATCCTAAGAAAAAGAGAAATGAGTTCAGGAAAATTTCACAGTGTAGGTGAGATTAGAGCAGGACCTCAGAGGGCAAGTGCAATTTGGATTAGGCAAAAGAGTCAGAGGAAGAAAAGGCAGATCAGCATTTAGCTAGGGCCAGTATCCTAGGGAAAGATCTGGGAAGGCATGGTATATAAGGAAGAGTAACTTTTTCACCTTGATTAAAAGTGTTGGGTAGTTGGGAAGTTAGATGAATAGGTAATAAGGAGCTGGATTACAGAGGCCCCTGAGTGTTAGAAATTTATTGTAAACTCTCTCAGTAATTTTTAAATAGAAATTTTTATTGATATAATTATAAATTTCTGGGTAGGTTGTAGGAAATAAGAGGTCACCTGCATACCATGCTTATTTTTTTTTTGTAATTATTACGAAAGTTTATTTTTACATCATTTTGCACATTTTTTTCCCCCTATCTCGATTGTAATCCCCGCGGGTTTCCCATCACCAAATCATCTGTGTGCCACCACCATAGTCCCGTGCATTTCCCTCCTTCTCCCCTCCCCCCCGTTTTTGATCCCATTCCCCACTCCACCCCCACAAAATGTCTCTGGTATATGTTTGTTCATTATTTTTGTTATTTTCTCGCCTCGTCCATTATACTCCTACCATGCTTATTTTTTAATTGCTAAGCTTGTGGAGTCATTTTGAAAGTTGCGTAGATAACTTATCTGCTTTTTCACAAGCATATAGGAAGAGCATTCATTCATATGTGTATCCTTTCTAGAAGGTATGTGTGTGTGTGTATGTGTATGTAGTATTCACCAGGGTTTTTAAGAACTAGAAAAACAACATACTTCTGGAAGGGGATGAGGAAAGGCTCAGCCCCTCATCCGTCCCCAAGGCCTGTGCCAAGTGTTAGGTGTATAGTGATGAATAAGACAGACATAGCCCCTGTCCTCATGCAGTCTGAAATTGTGTGAAGACAGATGAGTAGTCATAATGAAATTGAATTGAGGTTATAATGGGAAATGGAGAATGTCATGGCAGAACAGAGCAGGGAGTGGTTCAGACAATTCTAAGGAACATTACAGAATGGTCTGGCAGAGGAAGGGCTGTTTTAGCTGTGATTTGAAAAGTGTTCTAGCAGAGAAAACAATGTGAAGACCTGGGGGTATGAAGTAAAATAACACTTCAGGAACTGCTGAACTTCCCTTACAGCTGGTATTGGGGACAGTGTAGTATAATGGATGTGTGAGGGTTCCACAGTCTTCCAGCCTTGGTTTATAGCCTGGCCTTGCCACTAATTAGTTCCCTGGGTCTCAGATTCCCCTGAAGATAGGCATATCAGAAATTCCTACCGCATAGATTAGGACTAAATCTGGCTCTCCCTGGTGGAACCAGGGTTTGAAGCACAGTGCTGTGGGGCTGTTTGTAGCCATTGCAGCATGGGTTCAGTCCCCGCCGGGGAGGTGACCCACATGGCACAGCAGACCTCTTTTGTTTTGCCTGCTGCTCCCCTCAGCACTGTCTTTTGGTCAGTCTGCCTGGTCTGTCCCCCACTCCATCTCTGGCCACACCTCTGTCTCTCACTCCCCACACCTCTGGCCTGTACCGCAGTTCTTATGTGCATAAATAAATAAATCTTAAGAAAGGAGAAAAACAGGACTAAAATCATTTAGGATAAATAATGCCATTCGATTAGTAGTTAGCACATAGCTGGTACTCAGTACTTGAAAGCTGCACTGTGACTGCTGAGTACTGCTTTTAACTTTGAGAAGATGAATGGTAAGAAAATAGCTTAGAGAATCAAGGGGACTTACAAGCTGCATTAGAACGTTGGCCTGAGAGCAAGGGGAGGTCATTGAAGGGTTTTGAGTAGAGCCATTGCTTTAGATTAGCATTTTCAAAAGCTTGTTCTGTTGAGAGTGTATAAGTTGAAGGGAGCCAAGAAAAGTGTCAGGGAGACCAACTAAGAGGTAGTTAACAGAAATCCAGATGCGAAATGGTAGTATTGAGAAAATGGTTAGATCACACAGACATTTGTTAATCAGTGTTTAATGCTACATGTGTCAGGTAGACTTCTAGACTCTGGAGATAGGTCTTCCCTGGAGCTCATGTGCTATTGGTGGGAAGGAGGTCAGTGACAATGCGCAAACACGTAACATAGTATTAGGCATGGTAAGTACTGTTAAGAAAAATAAAGCAGGGAAAGGATAGATGGTAGAGAGTCTGAAGTTAATTAAAAAAGGGTGGTTGGGTAGGCCTGTTGGAGAAAGTTGCATTTATTTAACTGTAAGTCTGAGTGAAGTGAGAGTGAACCCAGCTTCCAGGCACAGGATGAGTAAGGATCATGCATAGCACGTTCAAGGATGAGTAAAGATGATGACAGGAGTGTGAGTGAAGAATGCACATGGCACAAGGACAGATATTGTCTGTCAGCGTTCACCTGGGCTTGCATTGAGCAGTGTCTGGCACATATTGGATGCTGGGCAAGTTACCTGCCTTCTTGTTGCCTCAGTTTCTTTATTTGAAAAATGAGAACAGCAATACTGCTTACCTCATGGGATCATTGCAGGGTTTCTCAGTCTTAGATTGTTAACATTTTAGATTGGGTGATTCATATTGGGGGCTGTCCTGCCTGCATTTTGAGGGTGTGAGCAGTATCTGGCTACTAGGCCTACTAGAAACAGCCTGCAGTTGAAATAAGTGAAAATACCTCCATGTGTCCTGCTGGGGGCAAAATTGCCCCATTTGGGGGCTGGTTTGTGCGTGCGTGTGTGTGTGTGTGTGTGAGTGTGAGAGAGAGAGAGAGAGAGAGAGAGAGAGAGAGAATTAAAGTAGTTGATATGTGTAAAGCACCAAGAACAGTATGTGGTATATGTATTGTTAAGGTCACTAATAGTGGGCTCCTACGGAAAAATAAGTGGACAAGTTAGACTCCTGTTTGTATAGCTAGACCTCCCATTTGACTGGTTTAGTCTCCCATTTGATTAGGTAATGCAAACTTAAAAATAAAGCACAAATTCTGATGGAGTATGGAAAAAATCGCTATATCTATTCCCAGTAAGAGTATTAATACACACTACCACTTTATAGGGCTGGAATACCTCCGCCTCATTACAGATCCTCTCACCCTACCTTTACATGCAAGATGTTTCTCAATTTTGAAATTCCTTCAAGATGAAGGAATATTAATAATAGGCTTCTTTTGCAGTAAATGGGATTTGGGGACACTTTTTTTTTTTGTAATATAGGCAGCAACAGTCTAGGCCTTATCAGCACCAGGGACCAATATGATGCAGTCTCCTTTCTCTTCCCTTTGTCTAGAATCAGGCAATGATGATTAAATAACATTACTGAAGAGTCAGTGATCAGTGAGCATCTGGTTGAAAGATAGTAGACTAGATGCTGAGGGCATCTGATAATGTATTATCCACTGGTAGAGTTCTGTATTAATTTTGGGGCAAAATAGTGTGAAACAGGAAGTTAGTTCTTCAGAGAATTTAGCATTCAGTGGGAGAGAGACATACTAGTCTATTACAAAATAAAGGAAATTCTATGCTGAAGGTATAGCAGGTGGAATGATCAGTTTTTTGAGGTGAACTAGGGCAGATTTCTTCAAATAGGTAAGTTTTGAGTCAGGGTTTTAGATGTGGACATGAACTGGTAGCCGTACTGAGCTCCCTACAGGTTAGTGTATGTACAGAGAGTCCATTTCAACTTGGAATGTTTCATAATTTTAAAGAGTAGAGTGTACCTTGTTGCACACCTTGACATTTTCAGGTGAGGGTTCTGTTCTTCAAACCCTTTACTAGGGTCTCCTAAGCCACTGCTTTGTTGTTTCTCCTTCTTGTTTTGATTGCTTGAATTTATGCGAATGAAGCTGAAGGTCTGGATTCAGGTAATCTTTGATTCTGTATTGCTTTCATAAAAATACAGATGTTACAGGTATTGGTATGTTCAGATTCCTGGCCTGAATTCTGGCCAGATACAGTATTTGTCTTGCGCTTTCATGAGAATTTGAAACCTAAAGAATTTGAGGAATCTAGGTTAATTTTTTCAGTTACAAAACAACTTGGCAGCTAATTTTGAAATTTTTAGACTTTTAATTATAAAACAACGTATTTATTAAACTTTTACAGAGAAGGCTCATCACCCCCATGAACTTTTGACTTTTTTTAAACATCAGTATTTACATTTAAAGCTTTGAGATAATTTCCACCTGAGTTTTTACAGTGGCCCCAGGCAGCCTCAGTTTGTTTTGATAAAACATTTTCTTGGATAGTAAGTATCAGAATCTCAAGAGGGACACTCTACTCTTTTTGAAATTATGAAGCATTACAAATTGAAACTTTTTTCTCCGATTAGAATGTTTTATGAGCTCAGTATGCTCACCATCTTGCAGGGCTACAGCTTCTTCCAGATTCCCCTGTTATAGACTCGAGGTGGTTAAAGGCTCTCCTGTTTCACATTCTCCAGACTGGCGCTTGTGTGCTTTTCTGGGAGCTAGAGGATTGATGCCTGTGAAGCAAAACATGTAACCCACACAAGTAAGTGGCTGCTGGGCATCCTGATTTCTAAGGAGAACCTCAGGGTTTGAAAAAGAATTTACTCTTACCTCAGAGGAGGTAAGAAAGGGGAACCAGCCTCCTGCTGGAGGAGTTTTAGTTGTTTTTGACTTTGAAAGATGCAAACAATCAAGGGCAGTGAAGTAATGAAAACGCCAGCAGAATCTTTGTGGCTTGACATCTGACCATCTCTGGCCCCCCAGAGTGACTCTAATTTTGTTGGCAGTTCTCATGTGGGGAACCTGTTGGGTTGGTGGTGGTGTCTGTGTTAGGGCAGGGAGAGAGGGGCACCCCTGAACTCCCAAACCTGCCTGATCCAAATAGGTTCTGCCATTTGCCGCATTAAGACAAAACATGTAAAACTTTAATGAAAAGGGACTTTAAAACAGTGAGTATACTGTACAGAAGACAAAGAATGTAATGTCTAAATCAAACTCCTTAAGTTACCCATCCCCTCGTAGGTAAAAGTCAACCCAAAAGGGATGGGCCCAAAGCAAGACCCGAAAGCCTGCCACAAGACTGAAGCACCTTCTAGCCGAGACCCATGGAAAAGGGTCAGAAATGGCCAGACAGGTCTGGGAGGAAAAGAGCAAAATCAAAATCAATATAAACACTGCCATAGTTACCTCCCTACAGGTCTCTCACCCACATCTGCCTTAACCAGTCTAAGGTCAAGAAACAAGCACCGTTTCTTCATCACATGCTTGCTGCTCCACGTGGCTTCCTCAGGTCTCCTGGCTCTCCATCCTGCTTTCTTCCCTTCTCTCTTCTCTCTTTTTTCTCTCTTCAGCTCCACCCCACCTTCTGGGTGGGGCAGGGAACCTGGAACTTCCCTTTTCCTAGGGGCCACCCTATTACATCTGGACTGCTGGAAAAGAGCAAATGGCATAGGGAACAGGGCTGTCACAGTTACACACAAGTGTGCAAGCTTCTGGCGTTGTGAGCTCCACTCTCCTTCATCGAAGGGGAAGAGCCTTTCTCTGGCTTCTGGCCAATACACAAGGACATCTGGAGACCTTTCAGCAGGATGGGATGGAGCACTGCAGATGTCCAGAAGCTTCCCTAGCTGCTGGCTTCCCTGTGCACTGATGATGGCAGGGAGCGTGGAGATTGAGCAAAAATGTGTCCTTCCTGGTCTTTGGTAGGAAATGCCTTGAAGTTTCCTGAAAACATGAAATTGTCTACAGTGACCTGTCTTTGTACAGGTGGTCCTAACCGCTGGTAAGAGAAAGAGATGTAAAAGTATGACATTCTTAAAGGTGTACACTTGTACTTCAGTATAAAAATTAATAGTGTCTATTTGAAAATTCTGCCAGGCTCCCCTCTGCTTCCTGAAGTCTTCTCTTAGAACTGCCGAGTTTCATTATAAGGAGCAATTTATGGGAGTAGTTGAAATAAAATCCGTTGGCCCATAATATCTGAGGTCACAGAGAAGATACTTTCTTTTTGTGTTGTGTATTCTGCCTTCAAAATCTTTAATGGCCACTATTGTTTTTGAAATCATTTGTAAGAAATAAATATTTAAAAAAGATAGTTAAAACATTTTTGAGTATGTGATTATAGGGAGGCTGGGCTTTCTTGGTTTTGGTTTTTCTTGAGCAACATACTAATTGCTGTGACTCTTTTCTTCTGGAAGAAATGATTACTCAAAGGCATAGCCAGTTAGGAGAATCTCTCATTTTGGTTTTTTGGTTTCAGAGGGTTCTGCTTGCAGGAAAGGTCTAGTCTGCCATGTGCTCAGGCAGCTGTACCCACATTAGTGTGCAGGCTGCCCTCCAGGCCTACTTTTCAAGTGACTCAGTGTCAGAGTCAGAATGAGGAATCCTGGGGAAGACTGACTGGCTCCCTCGTTTTGGGGGAGGTGGTTTTTATTTAATTTGCTAGACCGATTAATGATGTAGACCCATATTGACGGTTTGAGCATCCTGAAGGAAGGTTAGTTCCAAAGCATGGTCTTTACAAGCAGACAGTTGTAAATTTACTAGATATGGATTTAGTGATGTTAAACAGACCCTTTTTACATACTGCTTCCCCTGTCTCCTACCTTTTATTTTTGTCTATATAGTGCAAGATCATGGACTGGCCTAAAGGTAGAAAATGAAAAGCAAATAATAGAAGACACCATTTGCTGTATATCTGATATACTGATTAGTGATTGATTGTTTCATTAAATTCACCTTAAAACCGTATGAATTTGGTGATACTATTCCACTCTCGGGTGAGATGAAAGCTCAGAGAGGTTAAATGACTTTGCCACCTACCCAGAGGTGGCAGGAATTGAACAAAAGTCTGGGTCTCTGGCTCCAAGGGTGGCGACCTCAGCCACTATTTATTACTTTGCCTCCTTCCTGCTGCTGAGAAGCAGCTCTCAGCAGGTCTTGGGCAGAGGAAAATGCATTCCAGGTCTCTTGGGTGCCTTGGTTCCTTTGTTTACTGTCTTCTTCTTCTGCCTTCTTCCCTAAAACTTAGCCTGAGTGTTACATACAGTACTCAGTAAATATTTATTGAATGAACAAGTGTGTGCAGTTAACCATGGAAACTGAAAGGGAACTGATTATTTTTGTTTGTAAAATTTGTATAAGTATGCTATATTTGTAAATAAGTTAAAGTACATCTTATCCTAGTATTTTACCAGGTTTATTCTGGCATATATAGACGTTTGAGTAAGAATAAAACTTTTACAGTCCCAAATGATTTCTAGAGATCGTCAACAGTCTGAACATTTATTTCCCTTTACCTTCCCACTGTTGGTCTTGTCCCTCTTCATTTTCCTTTTGGTTTGATGACTTTTTCCCCCAAATCATTCAGAGCTGGGCTGGTGTCTTCCCTGACTCCTCCAAACCCAGGTCCCCATGTCTGTGTTCTCGTCAGAGTGTTTATGGGGATATATTGTGTAATTGTCTAAAGCGTGCCTCTGTTTCTTTGAACAGCATGTATTATATCCTTCTTGAAGTCAGGGACTGGGGCTTCATCTGCCTGTGCCACCAGCCAGCACATGGAGAGCACATAATAGATGAGAGAAGAATGAAACAAAAGGAAGGGTATAGCTTGCCTAGTCCCACCACAAATCTTAGAGAGCCATCCCATTTTAGAGACGGAACCAGCCCCTCCACTTCAGAGATGAAGGTACTGTCTTCTTGAGGTCATGTAGCATAGCAGAACAAGCAAATTAGTGCTCCCAAATTAGTGTCCTTTCTTCCATTGCTTTTGAGGTTTTTTGTTTTTGTTTTTGTTTTTTTGCTTATTATAAAGGCAAGAATTACTTAATATAGAATATTTAGAAGGTAAATAGAAGAAAACCAAAAGCATCCTCCTATTCCCACCTCCAGACCCAAATACTCTATCTAGACGAGTGTGTGCCATGGTGACAACAGCTTGCATTCTGTGGGTGCTGGCGGAATAGGCCTTGCTTGAAGCCTTGCATGCGCTGATTCACTCTCACAACACCCTGTGAGGTGGATTCTATTACACCTCCCCACTTAACAGAATGAGGAAATGTAACTGCTTCCATGGTTAGCTGGGTAGGCTTTCTCGGGCAGTCTGCTAGTGTAGCTGCTGATTGCCTCCTGGTGGTTTCAGTGACATCTAAGGAGTTACAGACAAGCTAAGGTAAACGACAGAAGCCTGTGAATCTCAAAATTTTTGGTGGGCTGTCTCTCTTGTTACAATATATAACCTCAGATTGTAGCCAGCATTTTAAGAACTTTTATTTTCTTTCTAAATGGAAAAGTCAAGTATGTACCGAGTTAATCTTTTTTAAGGAGATTTTATCAGCAAACTTTGCAAATTCCTGAGAAGTTACTATCCACTCAGTGTTCATTCATTGAGCATTTTTGCCAAATAAGTTATGGTCGTGGAACCCTTCCCCACGTTGTGATGTGGCTGGTTTCAAAGTAAATTCTTGCTGAGTTTTTCATTTAGTAACACCCCCTCTCCCCCAGTTAGGTATTGCTCATCTGTAAATATTTTAAAAACAAATGTCAAGTGAAATAAAATAGTGCCTTGTTACAGTTCCTTGTTCCACTTCTGTGCAGGCTTTGTATGAGGAGGGAGGGAGGCAGAGGAGAGAAGGGGACCCTGGTCATGTGATACTGCTTGTCTGGCAGAAGGCTTTGGTTCTGAGCAGAGAAACCAACTGTTTACTATTTTGGGTGAATGAGGTTGGTTGGTTGCTACGAGCATTTTCTCTTAGGGAACCCTCTTCTCTTCCAGCTCTACACATTGAAATCATCCCAGCCCAGCCTTTTGGCATTGAGTAGTGGAGGGAGGTGTCTGTGTCAAGGCCCAGTGCTGACAGGAAGAAATGTTTTCCAGGAGACTTACTGATTCTGACCTTCTGCTGTCACTGCTTTTAATGCCCTACTCCCTAAGCAAACGTGGAATCTAGTTGTTCCTGCAAACCTTTGCACTGCAGAAATGAAGTGCCCACTCTAACCTATAGGGCATTGCTAATCAGATCTGCAGCAAATGATAAAATGGCCTCTTTCAGGAGTGAGGGAAAGAAAATGAGTTTATTACAACACTGGCCTTTGGAGCCTCACATCTCCCCCCAGTATGCTGGAGGAGAAGACCAGGATTCAGCAGCCCGCCTGCAGGATCCGGCCGCTCTCATGGATTGTCCTGAAGCCCGGAAAGGACAGCTACTCAACCCTGTGCCTGGCACCTTGTCACAGTTTGCGGGAAGGTTAGCATATTTGTGTTTCCCTTTGGGATTTGCATGCTTTTGTTTCCTTCTAAACTTCCTGCTCTGTTTATTCACCTCCTCATTCCTACATAGCCATCCAAGCTTTAACTTTGGATGCTTAGTCTCCTTGGGTTTTCACTAAAGCTCATTAAAGCTCATTGAGCACTCAACAGATGGTTAATTGAGCAGAGTACTCTAGCGTGTAGTTCATGACCTGATGGACTGGAATCGGGATGTTATACTCTTAACTCTTTCTCTTCCACCCACATAGAACTCATATAGCCAAAGCTCATTAGCTCATAGGTTATGGAGGAAAATATTTTGATAAGGTAAGATTCTTTACCTTTATGTAAGTCAAATGCACCTTTTTATCAGTAAAACATACACTGGCTATACTCATAAATCAAGAGTCATTGATGATGACTTCAATTTCTTCTGTTAAATGTTAAAAGCAGATAACCTATAAGATCTCTTAGAATAAGATGTCATTTAAAATAAAATAACACTTGGGGAGGCTTTTTACTTAAATTGCATACTAATTTTGGTTAGGGTAAGCAATTTGGACTGGCCTTACTATTCTTGGAAATTGTAGAACTACATCCAGAAACTATATTAAGTCAACACCCTTACACTCCTAAGGGAGTTTCCTTTGTGAATATACCATTTTGTATTATGAAACTTCTAAAAAAAATTTCTCTGGGAGTAGAGTGGACACATTTGAATTTTACAGAACAGTTCAGTTTTAAATTTGAAGAAAACTGCAAAGTTTTGGGTTATGAAATAAGTGAAAGGTGTAGGGCCTTTAAACTTTATGAAATGTGAATAGAAAACAATGTTAACATTTTTCTTCTAGTTTGGAAACCCTGTTATCCATTATCATTATTTGTACGTGATTGCTAATATCAATTATGTTAATGTTACTTTCCTATACTCTGCCATTTCTTTTTGATTATTCATTTATCTTTGGGACTTTACCAGCATTTAACAGAGTGATTTGAGCATGTGGGTCAGCAATGAATGAATCCACTGAAGAGGAGATGAGTGATTATCAGTGCTCAGTTTCCAAAGAGAATAGGTTATAAAACTGCTTGAGAAGCAGTTGATTTTTCTTTGACTAAAATTGAACTGATGTCAAGTAACTGGATTAATGTCGAGAAACATGGTGACATTAAAGGGAAGGTTGAGACAGAGACACAAGTGTTCAGAACTTAAAGCTCTGGGCAGCTGCTGCTAACTGTAGAATCCAGAGTAGTTTCCATTTCCCAGCTGCTCACTAAGATTATCTTTACGTGCAGATGCCCATGGGCTAGAATGTAGGCTTGTTGCCCTTGGTAGGACCAGAGTGGTGATTTTAGACAACTGACTGAAGCAGTTTGTATGTTTTTCTGGATTTGTACTGTGCTTAGAACCTTCTACTTAGAACTCTGCTGTGTCTCAAGAGTACCCACATTATGTTTTCTACAAATACACATGCAATTAAAAAATGGTATTTTGTAAATTGCACAAATGAAATAAATTATCATCAGATAGTGAAAGCATAAGATGTCTGATGTTACTACTGTTAGGCTGAGTGGGTATTACAGGGGGTAAAGAAATACCCCAAGATTCCCAGTGGACCCAACTCTTCCTGGTTTTAGGGATATGTCTGTAATAGTAAAACTCAATAGTAATCTTTTTTTTCCTTGATAACTTTCTTTTGTCATACCTTTTCCTAACTAAAAAAGACTTTAGAAACTGGCACATATTTTAAAAGATAATTACTTAGGCTTATAGGGGATCACATGGTGTTTCTTTGAAATGTTTTTGTTGGAAATTGGAAATGCCTGTGAAGGTAAGAACGAAACTTTAAAACTTACCCCTATAGTAGTAAGAGGTGTATTTTTCTTTATTAGTAGATGCTGGCAGGATCGGATCAGCATTTTATACTAGGAGTGAGTCTTGAAAGATTGATGTTTTGTGGTTTAACATAAGCTTCTGGTATAGCACTGCCCAGTACTATATCTGTACTGCTCACTGGTAGTCATTGGCCACAGGTATCTATTGAAATTTGAAATGTGGCTGGAGTGAGAAATTTTAAATAGCATTTGTGGCTAGTGGCTACCATGTTGGATAGCACAGCTCTAGACCCTTCATGGTCTGACCTTAGCCAGCCCTTCAGTCCCTTTCATACCCGTAATGCTCCAGTTAAATCGGAGCATATTAGTTCTGTTTTCTTAACTGTGTAGTATTTCCTGTCTCTTGGTATTCATGACTTATGCTATTCATCTCTTTTTTTAAAGACTTATTTATGCATACAAGAACTGGGGCACAGGCCAGAGGTACGGCGGGTGGGAGAGGTTCACCAGAGACAGGGGAACAGAACAAGCAGATCTGGGCCCTCCCTGGTGGCGCAACATGGTTAAAGCATAGTACTATGAAACTAGCCTCAGCCACTTCAGCACGAGTTCAGTCCCGGACCAGGGAGGTGATCCACATGGTGCAGCATACCTCTCCTGTCTCCCTGCTGCTCCCCTCAGCAGTATACTTCATCAGTCTGCCTGTTCTGCTCCCTAGTCTGGTGCAACCTCTCACTGCCCCTGCACCCTGGCCTGTACTCCAGTTCTGTATGTATAAATAAATAAATCTTTGAAAAACAAACAGATCTACTGAAATGCACTGCTGAGGGGAGCAGTGGGAAGACAGGAGAGCATGGGAGTCACCTCCCTGTCTGGGGATTGAACTCATGCTGCAGTGGCTGCAGAGAGTTTCAAAGTCCTGAGATTTAACCCCTCATGCCACCAGGGAGGGCCCTCATCTCTTATTTCTGAAGATTATCAGTGATGGCCTTTACATTGATGTTTCCATGAAACTTACCTAATCCAGTTTTCACTCTAGTTTATTTGTAAACTCTTTCAGCATATACAATTCTGTCTTGATTATAGTGACTTATTTTACAATTTTTATCTTCCCCACTTATATAAATTCCTTGAGGGGCTTACATAGTTTTTTTTGGTTGTATACGTGTAACAGACTTAAACTTTTCTTTCTTTTTATTAAGATTTATGTCTGCATACAGAACTGGGGTACAGGCCAGAGGTGCTGGGGCAATGAGAGGATTTACCAGAGACAGAGTGGGGAGCAGAACAGGCCAACTGATGAAGTACACTGCTGAGGGGAGCTGCGGGTGGGTCAGGAGAGGTCTGCGCCATGTGGATCACCTCTGGGTCAGGGGATTGAATTTATGCTGAAGTGGCTTTAGCTTCTTAGTGCTGCGTTTTAACCTGCTGCACTACCAGGGAGGGCCCTAAACTTTTCTCTCTCTTTTTTAAAGATTTATTTATTCATACAGAACTAGGGTACAGGCCAGAGATGCGGAGGTTTAGAGGATTCACCAGAGACAGAGCGGGGAGCAGAACAGGCAGATCAACGAAGGACACTGCTGAGGGGAGCAGCGGATGGGTCAGGAGAGGTCTGCCATGCCATGTGGTCTCCTCCGGGGCAGGGGGCAGGCGGGGATCGAACTCATGCAGAAGTGGCTTAAGCTTCTTAGTGCTGTGCTTTAACCTGCTTCGCCATCAGGGAGGGCCAAACTTTTCTCTTTTTAACCCTTGAAAGTGTTTAGCAAAATGTGTTTATACTAATTAGTGATTAACATGCATTAGCTGTCAAGTTCACTGGAGTTACTTTGCTTCCTGGCACTAGAGGGCAGTATCATACCCCATAAGCAAAATGTATATCCTAAAGGGACATCTGTCACTTGCATTTAATCTCATATTAATAACTGTAGCCTGGAGAAGCTGCTCACATCTTTTAATTGTTAGTGATATTAATATTTTCCCCATAATTTTGTTGAATTAAATTCATATTATGATGTTTCACCAGGAGTTTGGTGATGCTTTTACTGGGAAAAATCTTGGTTCTTCTGAGAAGCACTGCCAAGGCGTTAGGTGTCAGACTGATTCCTTGCAGGCACAAGCAGATACCTTTCATGGTAGGAGCTGGTGCTCCAGCACTGAGCTTAGAGTTAAGGATCTGAAGTTCTTGGTTGGATCTTGCACTGATGAGCTGGGCTAAATTGCTCTCTGAACTTGACAAGCCAGTTTCTCATTCTTGTGCAGTGGGTACAGTGTCTGCCATACTGACTCTTAGAACCAAATAAAATCCTGTATACAAAAGTGGCTTTGTAAAGGATTAAATGTGTAGGGTTATTTTCATTCTCAGTCCCAACATTGTACCTAGTAGCAGGGCATACAGATAGTGGTTGATTATAAATATTAATGACATCAGTTTTCCCCATTTCAGTTAAAAAATGAATTCTGTTGAAATAATAATGATCTATTGGTATAGTTACTCCCACTTACACTGCCCTTCCTTTCCCTTTTAGAAGTGATTAGATAAGCCCCAGTAGCTTGTTCACATATCTCCTCCCTTTTGATTTTATACAGCCTTATAATGAACTGTATGTACGATGTGTGTGTAAACTGTATGTATAGTTTAAATGTTTTTTTAGTATCCTCTTACGGATTTATTTCATATACATCCTCTTCCTAATGCTAATTGAAACTCTTCAGAATGTGTCAATTATTGTAATGTTTCCAGACTCATTAAAGAAATTCAGGTTCAAATACAGTTACTTAACCAGTTAAAAAATAAATATGGGCATATTTTCCTCCAGGTTTGTGTGTTAGAAACCAAATGGAAGAGGGTGGTATGATGGCTACTCTTGGAGAACAGCCATCAGTCTAGAGTCTTCTCTAGTAAATCATTAGGTGCATCAAATAAAATGTTCTGCTGAAGTTCATGCAATCTCACAGTTACTAAACTTTCTTGCCAAAGAGAGTTGCAGTCATAATATCTGCAATTGAATAATTTCCTGTTCAGGCTTGAAGGTGGGGAACTGTCTGAAACTGCAATCCTGTGAAATTAATTACAAAGGATGACCTGGTAGGAGATGAAAAAAAAATGACAACTTAGCAAGTGTGGGAATGGAAGGGTATCCGAGAATTTTGAAACTAACCAGACTTTAAGACATAGATCAGAATATGCACGCCCACTTTCATGGGGTAATCTGTATAAAGTTCCTCTAGGGCATTCAGATAATATGCTGAAGGTACTCAGCAGTGGGCCAAGCAGATGGCATATTCCTGTACCGACCTTTGGAGGCCTGCAAGGTCACCAAGCTAGTCTTGGGGGTGTGGCTGTGCTTTGGCCAAGCAGCCTAACCAGCCTGCATTTCATCCAGCATTTGATTCTCTCCACAGGGGGTGCCTTGGGACTGGTCTCTCAGTCCACTTAGGGTTGCTGCGCCCTCAGACCCCTTGCCCCTGCCCCATGTTGCAGCTGATTTTTACTCTAGCACAACCCCAGAACTCACTGATGTGGTCTAATTTAGTCCCCTCCAGATTAGGGATGATCCAGGGTTAGTCTTTAGAGGTCACAACCCCGTTTTTGAGCCCACTGCCTGTCTTCATTGACTCCCACATTTTTAGACTTGGCCAAGCCTTCCATTGAGGATAGGCAGGTCTAGGTAAGCTAGGGGCAGTCACTTGTCCCTCCTGCTTTGTGCATTCCCTTGACTGTAAAGCCATTTTGGGTGTGCTCCTTTCTTTATGCCTCACCTTACCTCTCCTGCCACTTCCTGTTGCCCTTTAGACTTTTTAAATCTGATAGTGAGCCTTTCCTCCACTCACTCACTCACTCACTCACTCACTCACTCACTCACTCACTCACTCACTCACTCACTCACTCACTCACTCACTCAGGGAGTCTCCTAAACTAGTTCTGTCAGTTTAATGATCCCCAGCTGTTGCTGTAGTTAGTATTCTCCCTGCCTAGGGAGAGGCAGGAAAGCCCAGCCAGAGAGAAGAGGGGCCTCGCTCGTGTGTCCTACAGTGTGCCAGAGGAGTCCAGTAGGTTTTCCTGAACACAGTAGGCTGAGACTGTAGGGAAGAGTTGTTAACAGAGACTGCTTAGGGAGGATGATTTGAAAATACAGGAGGAGGGAAACTGCAAGCTGGTGTCCAAGATATTTAAAAAATAAGCATTCTACTGATAGGTAGAATGCTTTACATCACTCAGAATTAGCCTAAAAAGCTGTGGTACATGGTAACTGGGTAATTACTCATTTTCTGTTCTACTTCCGTTTTAGTTACAGAGCTGGAGTGACCTTCAACCTGTTCATGTTGAAGGAGCTACACATATAAATAATAAGGGTGATTATGTGACAGGAAAATGCATGGAAATCATTCCTCAAGTGTCCAGAAAAGGCATTGATTTCAGTTCTGCTTTAACTTAATGTAGGTTTGTTTTGAAATTTTTTTGTAAACCTGCAGTAATGAAGTGTTTCACTTGCAAATTCAACCACACAAACTTCAGGAAATTCAGAATTGCAGCTCTTTTAACATCAGGTCTTAACAGTCATGCACCATTTTACTTTGTGATGTCTTTAATTAATCTGGGCCCCAGGAGTGGGAAATCTATATAGTAATGGTCTGGCTTTTCCTTTACATATTTAACCTTGAGAGTTTTAATCTTGCTAACAGCTTTATCTTTCTCACCTCATATACTGCATGAAGTTCTTTCTGTGAACTTCTATACTTTTGTAGAAAAGATAAAAGGTTTGCTGTGGCCTTTGTTTTTTTTATTAAGACTTATTTATGCATACAAGAACTGGGTGTAGGACTTTAATTTTCTAATACTCTCCTCCATAAAAAAGTATTTGTCATCTACCATCGAAGACATGTCAAAGGGAAGAGCTTAAGAACCATCAGTGAAAGATAACATCTGGTATATCTACACTCACTTCTCTGACTTTTGTATCTCAACCTAATACTTGCATTATTATGCATCATCTTCTAAGTTGTCTTCTATATACGCCAATGCTCTTAATAAATATTAATTATTCAAAGTAATTTTAAAAAGTACATTCTTGCTCTAAATTATGTTCCTCATAAAGTTCTCAGTTTGATCTAGCTATTTGGTACATCCCTCCCCAACCCTACCCCCATTAACCTTTCAGATACCAGTATGGAAAGTGTTTACAAATCAGTTCTGTAACAGACACCAGAATGTGTTTGACTAGGAAGACTAGACAAGGAACACTGTGGGTTTTACCTTGCATGACATTTTGTGCTAATAATTAGAATAATCAGCTTTGTAGCAGTTAACTAAAGCCATTTTATCGGACTATTGTATACTTCAGCTTTTCCTATACACTTGAAATATCATTTTGTGACACACAAACTGTAAAAAATCCCATGGTCTGTCACTGAGAACCAAAGGCCAATCACTGGACAACCTGGCACATACAAATACAGAACAAGACTCAAGGAAGGCAGAAAGCCAGCATCCACTCAATTCTGCTACATAGGGTGTGTTCAAAGAATGCTCCTGAAAATCTAAGCTGTCAACAGGGAAGCAGTCTTTAATGAGCTCTGCTGCCAGAGGAAGATGGATCTGCTGAAATTCTGATCCAAAGTTAAGACAAAAAGGAGAATGTGCGGGTGAGAAGTTAATTTTCTCTAAGATTATTTACTGAGTGACTACCTGAAAGTCATATGGCTAAATGCAATGTGTTATCCCCATAAAATTACCACCAAGACACCTGTGAACCATCACTATAAAATCTTTCTCCTCCCCTGCTAAATGTCTCCAATTTATAGTTTGATTACTAGTTTTGTTCCCCCCCCCCCATCTCTGGTATGATTTCCGTATGTTTAGTTGAGGATTTTTGCAATCTATATTTATAAAAGGGTCGGTACTTGATAGTTTTTTGGTGATAGTGGCCTTCAGCTTTAGTATCAGAATAATCTTATAGACAGTCAGTTTCTTCAAATGAATTGGGAACTGTTTCCTCTTTCAGGAAGGGTTTATGATCAATAGGTATGAGTTCTCATTAATGTTTGGTAAAATTTACCAGTGAAGCCTATGTTTTTCTTCTTCTTTTTTTTTAAATTTACTTATTTATGCATACAGAATTGGGGTACAGGCCAGAGGTGCAGGGGCATTGAGAGGATTCACTAGAGACAGAGTGGGAGGCAGAACAAGCCGACTGATGAAGTACACTGCTGAGGGGAACAGCAGGCAGGTTAGGAGAGGTCTGCCTCGCCATGTGGGTC
>NW_004567105.1:3067898-3075181 GCF_000260355.1 Condylura cristata
GATCGAAATTATGCGGAAGTGGCTTAAGCTTTTTAGTGCAGTGCTTTAACCTGCTGTGCCACCAGGGAGGGCCCGCTTTTGTCTTTTTTAATGTAGACATTTAAAACTGTGAAAGATGCTCAGCAGTACTTTAGCTATCCCCCATAAATTTTGATATGTTGCTCAGCTCAAAATACTTGCTAAATGCTCTTACTAGTTCTCTTTTGACACATTAGCTATTTAAGAATATGTTATTTACGTATTTATTAATTTCATAAAATTAATTTTGTTTTTGGTTTCTAAATTCCATTGTTGTCAAAGAAAATACTTTGTTAAAAGGATCTTAACCCTTTTAAATGTATTAGAAACTTGTTTTATGGTCTAGTGCATGATATGTCCTAGAGAATGTTCTATGTGTGATAAGAATACGTATTCTGCACTTGGTGAGGCAGTATATTGTTCAGGTCTTCCATATCCTTGTTGATCTTCTGCATACTTATCCATTATTGAGAATGCAGTGGATTGTAGTCATGAGGATATAAACTAAAACATTCCCTATTCTCAGTCAATCATCATGTAGGTTTAGTTAAAAAAAGATGGCAAAATCTTCGAGTGTTAATTATATCTTAGGGATTCCAGAAGTGACACTGCTAATATATATTTTCTGACATGTTACACCTCTCTATTTTAATATTTTAATGTGAGAAATCACTTTTAATAGTCATGAAAAACATACTTTTTAACTTAGTTGACCACTTCTAGGTGGCAGTTTCTTCCTCTGACATTTGAGAACTACCATACAGCTTAGAGTCACAGAACTGAGAGAAAAGATTGAGAGGACTTGTTTGCTTTTTGGTTCCTCAAGCATGTATAAATTTCATTGATTTGCTAATAAAGCAAATTTTGACTAGCTTATACTTTCTAGACAAGGGACACTTGTCAACAAGTTTGTTTTGGAGCCTTTTGTAACATAGTCAGAAATACTGTTGCCAAGTTCATTGTCAGTTTGATTTGGTTTGGTTTGAAGTTCAAGCATCATACAGAAATTTAAAGAAAAAGAAAAAACTTTTGTCAGTGTTACTGAGTTAGGGTGAATTAGTGGAATGTCCCTGCAGTCAGAATTTTCCTTGAAGAGGTTCTTACCGAGAAAAGGATGGTGCAGGAGAATTCTTGTTCTTTACATGTCACTCCCATATTAAACTCCTTTGTACTTTCTGCTTTCCTTATAACTTATACTAATTCTCCCTATGCTAAAAATCTTGCGGGGGTGGGGGAAATCATTCAATAATCAATATTGATTATTGAACAGCCAGCCTAGCTGCTCATCTCTATCCAGTGAAATTGAGGACCAGTGACCAGTGGAAGTCACAGAGCTGAGATTAAAGAACAGTACTTACTTCCCTCCCCCCCCCAGTCCTGATCGACCCAGTTGTTTGATGTGTCAGTTCTTAGACATTAGTCCTTGAATGTCATCAACATATTTGCATGGTCTTAATAGGATCGTTCACTCCTTGAATTTTCCAAGTAACCAATTACTGAAACACTAGGTGATTGCTGCTGTTTGGAACTGGTAGAAAACAGTTATTACCATGGCCAGTGAAGTACCCAGGATCCCCCACTTCATGGTTTGATTTATTTTCCTTTTATTGCAGTCCTTTTCTGGCAGGCAGTTAACTCAGTTGATTCACCATCTAACAACTTTAAAGGCATCTATCTATATAGAGGTTGTTTACATAGACTCATTTGAAAACAGATGGTATATTCTATTTGTAGAACTCAGTAACAGTGCAGATATAAAGACTCATGTCAATATACAGATAGGCTTTTTTGTTTAGTTTTTATTGACTTGCAATGGAGAGGAAATCAGTCATATTTGGTCAAATTCCTATTCTCTTGAGTCTCCTTATTCTAGCATTGTGAAAATAGATCTCAGTGAGTTATGTGCATTAAATATATTAAATTAGCATTAACTTATTATACTAAATATATTCATAATTTGCTACTTTCCTGCAGTCAACACAGAATACATTACTCTTAAGGTATTTTCTGAAAATAAGTTATTAAATTATTTTAAAGTAATAATCTCTAAGGTCTGGAAAATTAAGGTCTTTTATTTAGCATGCTTAGAATACAAAAATTAAAATATTGAGGAAAATAAAAATTCATGACTTTCTGTTTCTTCATAGTTGAAGGATTCTTGTATATGTACACAGCCAAGTAGATAATTAAAGACAAAATTAAGTCTAGGTGGACCACCGTAACTCTGAATTTACTGCTTAGGTCTTTTTATCCCCTTCTCCTTCTAAGCCATGTCAGACACAGCAGGAGAAGGTTATGCAATGTACAAAACAGTCATACCTATAATTAAGTTGTTGCAATACCTAAAAATAATACCTGTTTAGGGTAAATTCAATTACTTAAATGGGGAACTTGGTCAGATTTCCACAACAGCAAGGAGTTTAGAGTTAACTGCTGAGAGGTGTAGGGTGAAATTTTCATATAACAAAACCATAATTTTTATTTAATTTTAAACATAGAAAAAAGGTTTATTACATAATCCCCCTTTCAAACTAGAACAATTAAAAAACAAGACCCTAAATAGGCCTTTATTATGCTCTTCATAGAAACTTGAGTCATAGACTAAATTTTTGCTTTCAAGAAGTTTGCATGATGTTAATTATGACCCTGCCTGTGTATGTTTATTTAGAAGGACTGCTGATTGATATTTTAGAATTATTCTTGGATAATAGGCATAGTTTTCATTAGTTATTATTTCTTTGAAGAGATCAATTTTACTGAATTGCATTAGATTTCACTGTTCTGAAAGTTGGTTTGCTATATTTAATTTTCTCATATCTCATCTTACACTGAGCCTTAGAAACACCCCGAAAGTTGGCCCTCCCTGGTGGCACAAAGGGTTAAAGAGCAGCATTGCGAATCTGGCCGTGGCCACTTGGTACAAGTTTGATTCCCACCCTGGAGATGACCCACATGGTGCAACAGACCTCACTTGCTGCTCCCTTCAGCAGTGTACTTCCTCAGTCTGCCTGTTCTGCTCCCCACTCTGACTGTAGTGAATCCTCTCACTGCCCCTGCACCTCTGGCCTGTACCCCCAGATTTATTTATGCATAAATAAATCTTAAAAAAACAAAAAAAAACCACCCCAAACTCCAAAAGTTTACAAGTATCTTCCCTTTTCTCTCTGTTATATTATGCTTTCTTTCCTCCAAAGAGATGTGTGACATAGTTTTAAGTAGCCTAAGACAAAGTTTTAAAGGTCTGATCCTTAGTTTTCACATCTGTAAAATGGAGATAATAACTAGACCATCCTCACAGAGCTTCTGTTGTATTAAACAGGCTAAAGGCAGCATCAGTCATTTAACATAGTGACTGATAGCAACATTCAGTGACTCTTTATTGTATTTTGTTATTGTAATTATTGCTTATCAGTGGTTATAATTTATTCTGAAATGAAGTTTCTAGTTTAACTTGAATTTATTTTAATGAAGTTATTCTCCCAAATACCTTTGAACCAGGCCTGAAGCATCATTTTCCTAGCACCTCTGACTCCCTGAGAATGAACCCAGGTGATCACATCCCTTGCTTATTATCTCAGCAGCATGGACTTCCAAAAGACTCTAGAGAAACTGAGCTGTAGAGGACCCCAGGTTTTGGAACCAGAACTTGCTTGTGTTCACATTTGGTTAAACCTCTTATTAGTGGGGTAGGTAAGCTTAAGTACTTACTTAATCTTTTGGAGTCTCATTTCCCTTACCTGTAAAATAGTATTAATAATATCTTTCTCTCCGAAGGGAACTTAAGAAGGTTAAATGAGTTAAAACATGAAAACACACGTGTCTGGAATAGAACTCATGTTCTATAAATGCTAATTACTAGTATAGAGATACTGTTTTATGTTTTATACTGAAAGGGTTTTTTAAAGTAGTATTGTTAGTAATAATAACGAAAATAGTAAAGTAATAACCTTCTGATTAAATCTCACAGGCTATTATGTATCATCATTTTGAGATCCAGTTTAATTCAAGGAATAATTATTAAATACTTGCTTTGTATTAAGTGTTATGGGGAAACACATACCAATAAGTTATATACCTGGTCCTCCAGGAGCTGTAGACTAGTAGGGGACAAAGAGAGCTAACTATTAAGTAGGGCAACTATACCTTTTTTTTTTTTTAAAGATTTATTTATTTATGCATACAGAACTGGGGTACAGGCCAGAGGAGTGGTGGATGAGAAGATTCACCAGAGACAGAGTGGGGAGCAAAATAGGCAGATTGATTGATGAAGTACACTGCTGAGGGGAGCAGCCAGCGGGTCAGGAGAGGTCTGCCACACCATGTGGGTCACCTTCCTGGCCGGGGATCGAACTTATGCTTTGGTGGCTTCAGAGAGCTTCATAATGCAGTGCTTTAACCTGTTGTGACACCAGGGAGAGCCCAGCTGTACTTTTTATAACAAGTGGTAGTTCAGAGGAGGTCTGGAGTATTTCTGAAAGCTGGGGAACCAGGAAGGGCTGGTGAAAAGTTTTGGGTTTCCAGGTGAAGCGACTGCAGAGCTGGGGAAAGTCTGTGGTACTTGAGGAAGAGTAATTGTACACCCATGACTGGTGTGGGTTAGGTACAAGCAAGGACACCAGCCCAAGCTGTTGCTGCAACCTGGGAAACCCTGGTGTGGTGGATTTGCGGAGGCAGGAGCTTGAGGAGAGAAGAGTTGAAATTGGCCCAGAAATGTATTATTAGTGCTGGGGAGGATAGTGACACCAATTAAAGAGATTTAAAAGTTGGGAAGTAGATTAGGTTTTTGGGAGAAAGGCTAGTGCAACTTTGTTCGGACTTGTAGAATCTGAGGTCAGAGCGAGTCTACCACTGCTATTTTTGGAGACTTTCTTGAAAAATGCTCTATGGATGGAAACAGCAGTTATTTCAGGTAATACAAGTAATAGATGCAGGTCCTTCTTGTGGGAGGTTTGCAAGGACTTTTCCATTGAAGGCCTCTCCTATCAGGGAACTTGATGGGATCCTCTTCACTGGTGTTTTCTTACTTAGCATCTCAGTGAAGGCCAAGCCATCTTCTTTCTGCATGTTGAGTGGTGGAAACACCCTTTTAAGTTTCATTGGCATTTGAAATAGAGATATTTGACTTTTAACTTAAAAAAACCCCTGTAAAGTTGTTTCATCAAGTGGTATTGCTGAGGCAGAGGTAGGAGAAGCACCCGTCAGGCCCCACAGCCCCCGGGTTGCTTTGAATCATCTGGTGGTTGATGCATCTCTAAGTGAAGGGGAGAAGAGAGATGTATTAATGATAAAGTATTTTTTTTGGCCTAGATAAATGCATTGCTTGCTGAAGATAGGACTGCTTTTTAGGTAATGAAAGAAAAGATTTTACTAAATGATCAGTCCTTTCTAATCTACGAGAATCTTTCTATTGCTGTTTATGGTGGTGAGTTCCTGCTACCAGCTAGAAAGTGTAAGGCTGCTAGAAAAGTTTCTTCTCCAGGCTGGTGGGTCTGTCTGTATTTTATTTGAGCTAAGAATTTGTTTTTAGTGCTAGGAGGAAGATACCGCGTTGTAGGAAGTTTTCAGCATTAGGCAAGACTTTGGTACTTTGTGGATTGTTATCACTCTGCAAGACCCTTTGCAACTTCCTCCCGCCACCCACAGCAGAGTACGGAAACCCTGCTGTATCAGGCCACTTCTGCAATTACAGTCGCAATTACAGGAGATCCTTCTTCCACGCTACACTCTGTTTGGGAGACTTTCTTTGTATTTGAAAATGTGTTTTTTGTGGAGGAACGTCCAGCTGAGCCTTCATCTCCCCTCTCTCTTTGCTGCCTTGCAGTGCTGCAGTTGAAGCTCCAGCAGCGCCGGACGCGGGAAGAACTGGTCAGCCAAGGGATCATGCCGCGTGAGTACTGCGCTTTGCTCTTCATCTGATAGAGCCGTTCGTAGGACATGGCCGTGCATACCCGGCACACCACGGATGCATCTGACAGAAAACAGAGACAAGTTTCATGTATCACTTTTTCTTTCTCACGCTCTTTCCTTTCTTACTATTTCAGGGACTCTCAATCACAAATACTTAAGACAGCTGCCCTGGTTGAGAGGGTTCAGTGAAAGACCAGCGTTAGGTTTAATGGTGCTTTTGAATCATCTTTAGCTTTTGCACCTTTAAAAGGGTTTCTACGCCATGTTACACTTCCTCTTACAACAGGAGCAGCTCTTGAGCTGGGGCATTGTGAGAAAGAAACCTTGTCTTGCATTTGCTTTGCCATAGTATTCAAGTTCTTAGGGACAGTACACACTTTTCCACCTGCCATTTTGAATCAAGCACAGTTTTACTTAGATTGAAACCCTTGGTTATCCCGGGACTGGCCTGGGTGGGTGTTGGAGTCTTTGATAAGTAGTATCACAGTGCTGGGCTTGATGGGCACAGAACTGTGTCACTTGGGGAGAAATGAAACCAAGAAAACTTGCTTTTAATACCAGCAGTGTTATAAATGTGGAAATTGAAGCCAGCAACATTTTGCTCTTTTTGACATTTCTTTTTAGTCATCAGCATAGGGCTAGGCTCTTCCTCTTCTTTCTTTTCTCTTCATGTATTATTGCAAGTTGGGTGTCCTAATGAGTTTGAAACATAGGCGTATAGCAACTTCCAGTTTTGTCGTGGAGAACGGGGGCTTTTCCCTTTGAGGCAACGCCTACTGCGCGGCGCCCCTGGTCCCCGCCTACAAAATATTCGAGTGCCCGATATATGCCTATTGACACAGGATAACTCGAGTGCCCACAGTCAGGATAAATGCTTTCATATTTAGAAGAAGATGAACCATTAAATAAACACAGGGACAAATAAACAAGATAATTTCAGAGCGTAAATTCAGAGCATGTGAGTGTTATGAAATTAATTAGTTAGTGTGTCAGCAAGTCATAGCAGTGAGATGGGGGGTCATTCTGGATAAGATGGATAAGGAAGGCCTCCCCTGAGGAGGAAGTATTTGAGCTGAGGCCCAAAGGAGGAGATGGAGTCAGCCATTCAGAAGCAGGATGGGGCCCAGGGAGCATACCAGAGCAGGTGTGCTTGAAACATAGGAAAGCAAGTGTGGCCGGATCTGGTGAGTGAGGGAGAGCAGGGACAAGTTAAGATTGGCACGGGGGCTATGAGGGCCTCATCAGCCACTTGAAGGAGGTGGGTTTTATTTTTAAGTATGTTGGGAAACCATTGAAGACTTCGAAGCAAGTGAGGATGGGATTTGATTTATAATAACTTTGTTTCTAACCATATCTAT
>NW_004567105.1:3075281-3127073 GCF_000260355.1 Condylura cristata
TATCTATCTATCTATCTATCTATCTATCTATCTATCTATCTATCTATCTATCTATCTATCTATCTATCTATCTATCTAAAACTATACACATGCATGTTTTGTTTGCTGTAATGTGCTACTAAAGCATTTTTCCACACCTGTTATACTGCCCTCCTCTCTGGCTTTCGGTGAAAGACTCCCTACACCACCCTTAAAGTGTTGTAGAGAGCAGCAGACTGGTGATTTTGGCAGCGAACTGGTGATTTCATCACATGGGGCAGCGTTGTACTTCACAGAATGCTCCAGCTCGGCCAATCTGCAGAACTTTGTAGAGGAACAAGTTAGCCAGCTTCTCCTCTGCTTGTCCCTGTCACCACGGACAGGCTGTGTAGTGCTGTTCTGTGTCCAGGGTGGTCCCAGGTGCTGGAGGGGCTAAAAATAGATGAGGCTTGGTGCCTGCCTTCAAGATGTTTATCAGTTTATTTGGGTAACTAAACTTTACCCACACACAAAGTAAAGGGCAACTCAGCGCTCTTGGGTGGG
This sequence comes from Condylura cristata, assembly GCF_000260355.1. Taxonomy (NCBI): domain Eukaryota; kingdom Metazoa; phylum Chordata; class Mammalia; order Eulipotyphla; family Talpidae; genus Condylura; species Condylura cristata. The sequence goes on from NW_004567105.1 coordinate 3,075,804, forward strand.
GTGCTGACCACAGCGGTAGTGCTAGTTCTGAGAGCACACTGCTGTTCAGGACCTGTACCGTGCTCAGAATGTAAAAGCCACATAAGGGCACTTGGCTGCGTTGTTCTTTGACTTGACACTGCCGAGATGACAATTCAGTAGGTGTGTTGAATGTTTCTTCCTTGTTTAGTAGCACTGCTTGTGTAATGTCCCATGTTGTTAAGACAAGTGATGCTTCAGTTACTGCTGCTGTCTGCTTGAGTGTCCTGCGAACTTGGGAGCCCTTGAAAAAGTATCTTATTTATGTCTCCAATGCCTGGCTCTGAATAAATGAAGGAAGGTAGCTAATTGTAAAATTGTGTGTGTGCGCGCATGTGAGTGCTGAGAGAATGAGTATGAGGGACAGACAGAAACAGATACCATTCTCGCAAAGATGAAATTCTGGGTATGGAATTTGCAAAAACATTCCTATTCTGTCAGGAGCCCAGGTTTTAAAATGTTCTGCATTTCTAATTTTATGCTTCGGTTGATCTCGCAATCAATGAAGTAAGAATTATTTCCCTTCATATCGGAATAGAAATAAGGTGCTTCTGTGAGAATATGGTGTCTCCCCTCACACTAAGTTTGGCTTTTAGCTTTGCTAGTGAAGAAAGTAGGTAGAACACTCCTCGCTTATGAGAGAGAATATTGAGGCCTGGAAGTATTTCAGATGTGACATTCTCTGCTTATCTGCATACTTGATGACTCACAAATAGAGTCCTTAGTTCCCAAAGATGAGGCTCTTTTTTATTTTGCCAACTCGCCCCTCTTTGAAAAACCCTATTTCCTCACCACACCCCTCTACCCACTTCCCTAACTGATGTGGTGATCTTTACACCCTGTCTCCCTCGCACTCCTCACCTGCCAACCCCACCAGCCCTCCTTTCTCGACTTTCAAAGAAAACAAGAGCAGTGTTGGAGGTGGATTGTAAAAGATCAGTATGTTGCTGTTGATTATTGGAGATTCAAAGACTTGAAAAAGTAACATCTGATATGAAGTGCCCACTTCCATTCCTGTCTTGCTGGCCTGAGGAGTTTTTGAAAAGTGCCTTTATAATTTTAAGTTCATGGCACAACAGGATATAGCAAGGGTCCTTAAGCCAGGGGACTGGTCATTATCATCATGTCTGTATTCTGCCATGTCAGTGATATATATTTATTTTTAAAAATATTTATTTATTTATGTATTACAGAACTGGTGAACAGGCCAGAGATGCAGGGGCAGTGAGAGGATTCACCAGAGACAGAGTGGGGAGCAGAACAGGCCAACTGACTGAAGTACACTGCTGAGGGGAGCAACAGGCGGGTCAGGAGAGGTCTGCCGCGCCATGTGGCTCACCTCCTGGGCAGGAGGGAATCGAACTCATGCAGAAGTGGCTTTAGCTTCTTAGTACTGTGCTTTAACCCACTGTGCCACCAGGGAGGGCCATCATTGATATGTTTTATCAGAGTCTTTTCATCTTTTTATTTTTTCTTTTCAAGTTCTGGGGAGAAAAATTCACCCACCTCATTTGGCAGAGAACTCCTACCCAGTTCCTATGTCAGGCTGGCTCTTGGCTCTGACATCCTGTCTGTGGGACAACATGTCTTCAGCGGTGCTTAGTCTTCATGGATGACCAGTTTCTACACATTGTTCGAGTTCAGGAACTCGAAAAATCTCCCAGTCCCTAAACACCTCTAGGCCCTCTGTTCATAACATCTAAACATGGCACATAGAGGTCGGTTTCTGATGTGTTTTTAAATAAGACCATTTCCAGGAATTCTCCATTTTCATCTTGTAAACATATGTCTCAAATTTAACACTACTTAAACTCTGCAAAGTGCCAGATAGCAGGGAATTACATAGTCCAGGCTCTGAATTTTCTCTAGTACTTTCTGAAGCTCTGCATGTCTTGCAGGAGAGGTGAGATGACACAGTTAGGAAGCTGGTATTTAATCCAAATTTTAGGAAAGGAATGCTGCTGTGTTCAGGACAGAGACTTGTAGAAGAGATGGAGCATGTGTGGTACACATTTTGTTCTCAACAGAACTTCCCCCACAGCCTTTCTTTTTGACATTTAAAGGTGTATAAAGTCATAAGGTTAAGGTGAAAATTAAGAAAAATGTTCTGGCAGTGAGAGCTGCTACAGAGGAATAGCCTTTTAAAGGAAATGTGGATGTTCTCCTGACCCAGCCAAATGAGGGAAAAGTCTCCTGTAACCTTTCTGGATCTGAGAGAATAGCCTCATTTGTCTCTTCTCAGCCGTTTGTGCTTGTGTTGGGAATCCTTGAGCAGCATAGCGTAGCTGTACTGTACTCTAAGGCCGTGGTTGGCGCTCAGCTCTTCTCCCTTACGCGCAGTAGAAAACTCTGTCGGCAAGCATCGAAAGGTGGAGCAAGTTTGTTTTTCCACATTAAATGTTGTTCCTGTGTACCCAGCCAGCACATGGCAGTGGTTGAGAGAATCCAGAGAGTGAGTGTGAGGGCAACAGCCCAGAGAGGCAGCCAGCTAGTGTCAGTCCCGTAGACTCTCCAATCCCACCCACCCGAAAGGTGTGCAGATACGTTGTGAGTGAAAAAATGAACACATTGGCTTGCTAGTTTGGGCTGGGTCATGGGTCTGAAGTAGGCCCAGAATATCTCACTCATGTTGAAAATGGAAAGTGTGAGTTCTGCAGCTCTGTCTTTTTAATAAGCTTCAGCACAGCTTGACTCCCTAACCCTTCAGATCTACAGCTTGAGCCCCTTGTCACACCTCAGCCAGTGGTGTGAGCACACACAGTGTGGCCCTGTTGTAGCCCTCACAGCTAATCTAACCTGTCATTTTTGTGGGCCCCTATGTAACAGCCCTGTACCCCTAAACCCTGACAAAAGGTGATTTTATGGCTGAAGTGTCAGAATGGATTACTGTGTTTCCTTTTCTTAGTAATCATATTCTTCTTTGTAATTGTTTTTGGTTATTTGTAATTAGGGAATTATTACTTCTATCATTCTTCACCAGATGTGCAAACTGAGTTTCAGGATTCTCTTTTCTGACTCATTCGGCTCACATCCATTTTGCTAAAACATTTTTTTTTAAAGATTTATTTATTTATTCATATAGAACTGGGGTACAGGCCAGAGATGCAGAGGGTGGATTCACCAGAGACACCATGGGGAGCAGAACAGGCAGATCGACGGAAGTCCACTGCTGAGGGGAGCAGCGGGCGGGTCAGGAGAGGTCTGCTGTACCGTGTGGATCTCCTCCGGGGCAGGCAGGGATCGAACTCATGTGGAAGTGGCTTAAGCTCCTCAGTGCTGAGCTTTAACCCGCTGCACCACCAAGGAGGGCCCTGCTGAAACTTTTTAAAGCTAAGTTTTAGTTACCTTTGAGAAGATAAACCAACCCCATGAAGCCTTAGATTTTCTTATAATGAGAAGACTGATTTAACTTCCCCACTGTCAGTCCAGGCTATAAATACTATGAACTCAAGAGCTAGTCTCTACAATAGCCTTGTCCAGTAGCACTTTTAGTAGAAATATTCTACTTATTAACACCAGGCATGTGTGTCTCGAACACTTGACATATGACTAGCTTGAGTGTAGAGCTGAATTTCCCCATTTTATTTTCATCCAAGTAGTCATATGTGACCAGTGGCTAGCGCATTTAACAGTGTTTTAGGTCTCTCTGCTACTCAGGAGTAATGTGACTTTGGCAAATTGGTTAACGTTTCTGAACTCATCTTCCATTCTTACAAAATGAGGGTACTAACTCTCTACCTACCCCACAGCATTAGGTTGGAGAGAGATGAGATATGTATTGTTTGTGGATTTGAAGTGTGGGCAGTATTGTCCTCAGAAGTGAGAGGAGCATTAGCTGGGTCTGTGACAGCTACTTTAATTTAGCTCATTAAGTTTTGTCAACACCTGTGTTTGAGAATAGGCAGAAACTATGCTTCAGTAAACAAAATCCTTAACACTTTTCTATGTACCTATAGATTGAAAAAAATGCTGAAATTGTTAAGAGTCAAGAAACTCTAGTTAAGACTCACTCCTTGAGCTGTATTTAACAGGACTATCATCTTGTTAGCTTGCTTTCTCCATGGCAGTGCTTGCTTCTTTCTTAATCTCTCTTAAAATGGGAAAAAAAAAAACAAAACAAAACCCCAAACCAAAAAAACAAATCAGGTGGCTGGATTGGAAAGAATACTTTTTTTGTTTGTTAGTTTTTCAAATTGCCAGACCACTGCTAGGAGACAGGAAACTTTTATCAGTGGACATGGTGGTGATTCCAGAGTAGATGAGGGTCTGCTTTAAGGCAGAATGGCTCTGCCCCCATTTCAGCTTACACAGTTTTTAAGATGATGGAATGGTGGACTTCGTAGAAATGTCACTTGTATTTCAGTGAAGTATTACGATGTCCCAGGCACTTGTAGATCATGAGTTTGGGTGGGAGGCTGGAGTGAGAGAGACTGGCGCCTGGGCCTTGGTCTTTTCCCATTTCTCCAGTCCTCTGGGAGTTTCTGGCAGCTCTGTGTTGTAGTTTTTAACTTGTCCCTGCGCATCAAAGAAGTGTGGCTGTGGTCTGACCAATATCTCTTTTTTTCTGGTAGGAGCTCAGGAAAGGTGGCTGGACCCTCGGGTTTGCCTGCTGCTACAGCTTGATCTAGTCCTCAGACTCATGCTGCTCTTCAGAGACTCCTTTATGAACTTCATTGGGATCCATTTTACTCTTTAGAAACAGCTATCTTTAGATAAAAGATCTTTCTTTTTCCTTTTTTTTCTGAGATACAGTTGACATACTAGACAGTTGATGTTTGACATAACATTAGTTTCAGGTGTACAAACAACCTTTTTCTTTGCTTTCCTTTTTTCCCCCCCAAGAACCAGAGACCCACCTAACTGAAACTGAAATACTGTGCATCTTCTGCACAGGAATGTGACTGTCTCATTGAGGGTGAGTCACAACTTTAAATGGCATTTAGGAACACTACAGTAAAACAAAGTGTGGGAACCAAGATTGTGGGTCCCCTCATCCCTAGATTTGAAGCTGAGAGAAAATTGTGTCAGTCATGCGCCCCAGAAGACAGACACACAGGAATCTTCACTTCTCCGAGGAAAAGACCAGCTGGGCGCAGCACTCCCTGGTATTTTCTGCTGCATCTCTGAGCAGCCCCACCACTCCCATCTCTCCCTGCTCTTGCAGGCTGTGCTTCTGCCTTCACGCTGACAAGTTGCTAGCAAACCTGAGTAGAGAACTCTGGAGTGAGTCCACATTGTGGGTACAGTCACTGCAGAGCCCCAGGGAGGATCCAGTAGAGCGCTCCACTGAACAAGCCACCAAGAGTCTTTTCTCTCTGACTTCTCGATACAATTTCCTGTCTTGTAGTAGGTATTCACTTTCGTGTAATAATTAGTTCTTGAAATATCTGAAGTCTTCAAGGCCAGCGTCTTTTCAGAATAGTAAAGGAGTTTATAAAGTCACTTGTGGAAGCTGCTCACTAATTTTACCCAAACAATACAAATCCTAAAGAATTATACCCTTGATGGGAGGCATGACAGATTCCTGATGATGTGGTAATTTACAGTTTTTCAGTCTTATGGAATATTGTTTGCAGAACGGCAAAGGTGATTTGGAACTTGTATCTAAACAGATGAAGTTAAGTATTATTGATTAGGAGACTTCAAAAAGAGGTGACAGCTTTTGTGTGTGTGAGAGAGAGACAGTCATCTGGATAAGAATTAGACTGGCACAAAGTGTGGAAACCAGGTATAAGCATTGTTGGCATCTGTGTCCAAGAGAAACTTGGAAGGCCAAGTTCAAAATATTTGAGCCCTGATAATTTTAACCTTTCGGAATTCACAGTGCCAGTTGATATGCATAAGATTGAGTGCTGGCCTTTCTCCTGGTGTCTCCTACCACCTGTGGGGCCCAGGGGTGTGCAACTCTGGAGCAGCTTGCACTCCCCAGAAGGAAGAGATTTAGCATCCACGATTCTGCTTTTTATGTGCATTCTTGGTTGTTGGCCCTCCTGCTGGCCTGGGTGTGGGTGACAGCCCAGCCCAGGGGTGGTGGCAGGCCTGCTTACCAAAACAGGATGTGCAGGAAGCATGTTTCTGTCAGTCTGGATCCTTGCTTGCCTCGGCTTGTGTGGCCCAACCCCACAGGCCACCTCCACCCCCAACCCCCAGTTCGAGCTCCCTTTGGTTCACAGTTTTAGTTCTGTTTTCATGGTCACGGCCAGCTCCTGGGACTGGAGCTACAACTCTGGCTGTTGGTCTTGGTCGCAGGCTATTTCTGTCGGCAGTTTGCTATGATAGTTCAGAACAAAGACAAAAGATGGACGTCAGACTCAGTGAACTCACAGCAGTTGCTGTTTCCTTCAGGAAGAGGATGACACACACTGAGATCCAACTAGCAGCTCAAGAGCAGGCTCAACAGCACTTCCCCGGAGACAGCAGCACTTTCACTTTCCCTCAAGCGCGAATCTTGAGGGCAGGAGTTCAATGGCCATTTTGGGGCAAGGATACCGAGACTCACAGGGTGCTAGGACTTGTCCACAGCCACACCACCTCTGAAAGACAGTGGTAAATCCAATGCAGGCCTTCCAGCTTCCTGAAGGTGATCATCTAAGGTTCTTCCTGATGGGAATTTTATGATAGCCCGCTGTACTTCTGTCAGAATTTCAAGTTTGAAAATGGAAGCAATATTAGATCAGGGCTTGTAGTGAGGTGAGGTAAGGTGAAGTGAGGACCTGAGGTAAGCATGAGGCGAGGGAAAAATTGATGGGGTGAGAGCAGCCTTGTCATTTTCCAGCCCTCCGAGCTGAGCTGCGGTTCCTCTCTCTGCTGGTTGTCAGGCTTGCAGGCCATGGGTATCTTGCCCCATCACTCATGCCAGCTCATAGGTAAAGCAGAAGGCTCTGGTTTCTTTTGTGTCATTGATACTTCTTAGAAAACCTTACACATCCTTTAATTTTTTATCTAGAAAGGACCCAAAATTGAGCACACAATTTCTGGGAACGCATAGATACTCTCAAGTTGGTACCGTGTGCCCCAGGTGGAGAGTGCTGCTCTGTGTGGAGCGGGACACCAGAGCACAGAGACGCCGCTGGTGCTGGCGTGAGCCCTTACACATCAGGGACACAGCCGGCCTCTGCACTTTAGTCTTCATTGCATGTGAGTGTCCCTCCCCTTTCCTGTGCTGAGCCAGTGACTCAGTTTCTCTCACTGCTTTTTAATGAGACCTTGGTCATAACAGCAGGGTGCCCCCATTGAATTAGGCACTAGCCTGCCGGTTCAAAGAAACTTAGAAATCCATGCTTTGTGATTCCAAGCAATGATCCTGAAAGGGGCTCAGGGGATAGAACTTCACCAAGCTGGGAGCTCCCGCCTGGCCAGCAGGCAACATTTTGAGTCAAGCTGTTAAGTGGTCAAGTACTTGCTGGCTGCACACCCTGGACACTTAGTCCCTGGGGTGCAGAATGGGCAGAATACGAGTCCTTTTGTCATCTGTGGTGTCACCTTTTTTTTTGCCTTTTCAACTTGGGAAACATTGGCTTTCACATTTTAGTGGAGCCAGAATTCTCAACGAACTTACTAAACACCCAAACCCAGGAGTCCGCATTTCTAAGACATCTTTTTTTTAACATTTCAAAAGGACAGTTTCAGTAAGGAGAGAGCAAGAGAACCCTGCTTAGTCACAGGGTCACAGGTGGGCAGGATCACTGCTGCCTCGGTTCCTACTCCACTGGGTGGGTGCGGCTGGCATGGGGCCTCTGTTCTCAGTGCTGTTGTATTCTCCTCTCCCAGGAGTTCTGACTAAGGGTGGCCCTGTCCATATGGCCAGACCCTGATGATAGGTGTCTGAGTGAGGCAAGGCTGCTGCAAATGACACACGGGCAGAGACAGCTTGTGACCGTTGCCAGTGCTGGGAGACGCCTGCTCACCTGCGTCTCTTGTGGCCCTGTGCTGGCTCGGCCGTCCTTTGGCAGAGCTGCTGTGCTGCCTGGAGCTGGGCAGCGGATTTCTGTCCTAGGGCCAGGGGACATGGCAGAAGACCCTGCTTACTTTGGACAGCTTGGTGATACAGAGGGGCCCTTTATAGCTATGTTTGTCCCTTTACGAGAGGGCTAGAGGGCAAGGAGGGAGAATGTGTGCCTCCTTTTGGAGGTGCTGAGGCTGAACCGGAAGTCGTTTTCTCTAGGACCACTCACTTTTGAACAGCATAGCGACCAAAGCCCTGGAAGGCCTTGCGGGGCTTTCCTCTCCCTGCAGCTCCTCCTGGGCATCTCCTTCATTCTGCTCTGCCTCCTGTCCCTCAGGCAGGTTCCTACCGGGACTTTGGAAGATGCTCTCCTTCATCTTCCCAGATGACTCAGGACTCCCTCCCCGCCCCTGCAGGTCTCACTTCCCCAGACTGCAACATATAAAATCCTTCTACCCTGTCGTTCTCTTCCGTGGGCTGTGCATTCATAGCCTGTGCTACCCACTGCTGTGTGATGAGTTTGAGCTCCCTCAGAGCTAAAACCCTTTCTGGCACAAGTGGTCAGATGGATGCTGGGAGATGAGCTAGCAAGGGGGTAACCATCAGCACCTCTTGGGGTGTGACTCCACTTCCTTGCCGCTCACTCCTCAACCTGTTGTCATAGTTTCTCTCTCCAACAACCCACTGGCATATCTCTGAGACCACTGGCCACATCCAGAGACTCTTGGATCTGCGCCACTGTTAGCACCTCTTTCTACCCAAACCTCTTCTGAAAGATTACTCCTGACAACAGCCTTGCCTCCCCCACCTGTACGAGCTACCTCGTGTCTCCTTTTTTTTTTTATCACCCCTCCTAAAATTCTGAGATTCTCTTAAAATTCAGTCTGGAAAGTATTTTCTTCTGTCTCTGTGTATCATGTGATCTCTAGATGCTGTCTCTCACACAGCCCCTGCACAGACACATGCACTTCACACCCACCTCCACTCTTCTCAGTGTGATGTCTCAGCTCGTATTCAGCATACCCCACACTGAACACTCTTCTCCCACCCTGCCCAGCTTGCTCTTCCTGTATACCCTGTTGAGAGTGTGATGGTACAGACATTCACTTGGTCACCCCATTTTGTTCTTTCAAGTGCTCTCTTAGTCACTAGTGGCCAGCACGGTCCTCATCGATTTCAGGCGGAGCTCATCAGCGGACGCCCAGGTCCCTAGGTATAGTGGTCAGGGAGCAAGGTGTTCATGTGGCCTCAGTATGTCGCTCAGCAGCTTATGTATGAGTTACAAAGGGGGAAGGCTACCTTTAGGAGGTGAGGTATCTGGTGTTAGCTTTCAGACTTCAGCGCTGTCAGTGGTCAGACAGTACGGTCTCATGTGCCTCCTGCTGTTCAGTACATCCCACCTATGTAGCCATCTTGCGCCAAAATGATTAGCCTAATTCTAATCATGAGGAAACAGACAAACTCAGAATACAGGGTGTTCTTCCTGCAGGACAGTTGGCTTAGATACTTAAAACAAGTCGGTGTTATATGAAAAACAGAAATAGGCAGGAACAATGTTCTAGATTGTGACTAAAGAGGCCAATTAAATCTCGAATTAAGGGGAAATAAATTGCTATGAAAGACATTTTGGAGACAGAGAAGTCAAATGTGAAGTGTAAATTAGATTATGTGACTGAATTAATGTTGATCTTCTCAGGTGTGATGTTATTTTAGTTGCGCGAGTGCCTATATTCTTGGGAAATGCTCTTCATTCTCCTGGGCCCTGTTGAAAGTCCTGACCCTTCAGGAGCCCTACCGGCAGGCACTTCTGTAGGGAGGGAGGCTGCCTCACCACTGCCGGGGATGACCTACTGGGTCTTATTTGGCCTTCCTGACACTGCCTGGACTAGGCCAGGAGCATCAGACTGGGCTGAGAGTACCGGTGCCTCCTTAGGCCTGCTGAGGGTCAAAAGCTAGACGCTGTACCCCATACATCCCTTCCTGATGGGGGCAGTTGAGGCCATTGTCTTTAAGTGGTGTTGGGCTGGAGCAGAGCTTTACCGTCCAATGTTTTCTCTTGGTGGGCTTCCCTTTTCCTGGCCCTTGCCTAACAAGAGTAGGTTTTGCTGGGGCTCTGTTGGTCTGCCTGCAGTGGTGTTTGTTGTCTTCAGCTCCAAGTCTGAGATGTGTGGAACAAAACAGGAACTCGGGGCGCTCACCTGTGTGTGGCTTGCAGCCCCCAGGTCCTTCGCCAGTCTGCCTTCTCTCCACTTTCCACAACCTACTTGGATGGTTTTGTAGGCAATGTCCAGAGTTCTTAGTTGTACTTAGTAAGAAGGATAGAGAATATAGTCTGTCTGCTCCATCTTCCCGACAAAAGCACAACCAAGCTTGTCATGGGCGGGCCCTGTCTCCCCTTCGAGGCTTGTTATCCCCAACATGAACTCAGACTGCTGGTGTCCCATGAACATGCATCCTTTCATGCTCTTGCTCCTCCTCTACCTCAGGACATCCCGCTCCCTCCCTTGTCTACCCTTGGTGTTTCTTACCATTCACTTGGGGGCTTTCTCTATAAGATCTACCTGGCTGGTTCTCACTCTTTCCTCAGGCTGCATTCTGATGCATTTTGCTGCTTCTGTCTTCTCTACCACTAGAGATGACCTCTGTGACTCCAGACCATCTTGTTTTGTGGTTGACATTTCCCTGACCAAGCCATGAGCTGTATTTGTGGCTCAGGAGCCCATCAGTGTATCCAGCTCTCGGGACCGAGCATAGTACCTACGTACTTGGGACCTGTTCCTGGTAGGGAGGTGGGTTGGTGTGGGCTCCCTCTGGACTTGTTAGGAATATTTGCTCCGATGCTCACGCTCACCTCCAGAATGGTCCTCTGTCTGCCCACTGCTTTCAAGGTAGAGGAAGAATCTAGCAGGAATCTTGCCTGCAAGGGGAGCTGTGTGGACTGTTGCACGACATGGGTCTGTTAGCTGTGCTCTGGGTAGCCTTGGAGATCCTCTGAGTACAGGGTTGGTGGGGAGGTCCTGGCATATTTGTTAGCCAGAGTAGAAACCACTGTTTTATTATGTCACCACCTAATAAAGTGACATTCAGACCCAGACACCTAAATTCAATTTTCCTTGATGATAATGTGGAGGAAATGAGGCGTCATGGTCCCTTGTGTCCATTCCTTGCTGAGATGCATTTCTAGCACCACCCTGGGCAACTAGGTTTTCATTTGCCTGCGTGTGTAAGTCAGTCTAGGGCTGCTGATGGGAAAGCTCAGGTTTGAGGACCTAAATTTAATGTGATCGTTTGACTTTCAAGGGAGTTTGTGTTGACTTCTGAGTTCTTGATTGAGTGAACACCAGTCCCTCTGTCTCCTGTGCCAGCTTGCCCTCCACAGCTGTGGCTCTTAGCAGAGCTGCTGGGCATACACATGAGAGCCCTCTTTACCCCAGCCCAGGGTGCCAAGAGCACTGGATACCCCATACGGGCCTGCAAAGCACCTGCCCAGAGTTCTGCAAGTCCATCCTTGAAGGAATGGGGTCATTGCTCGATTCTTTCACTTTTGAAAAAGGCGAACTTGCTACCAGAGAGCAGGATTTAGAACTGGGAAAAAGCAGCCGCACACAGTGGGCTCTTCAAAGATGGAGAGAGACCACACGTGTGTCAGAGGTTCAGGTGAAGAAAGAAAGGGAATGGTGTTGTGGCTACTGTTTGCAGCCCAGCATTGTGTTGGCCTGTATAAACCTTGTGAAGAGGAAGCCATGAGATTATAGTGTCAGAAAATGAGCGTCATGAGATTGGTAACCTTCGACTTGAAATCGGTTTTTGAACGCCCATTTCCAGTTCTCTTGACCAGGTCTTGGGCAGCTAAAAAACTCCTCTGGCCTTCCATTGCCCTTCTGGCTGGGCTTCTAGTAAAGGCTGACCTTTTAGGTCCATGGTGAGCCCCAGGTTTTGAACCATGGCTTTCTGTGCCTGTGGTCACTTTGATCTCTTCTGAGCCTCCTATACCACTTTGTGCTCAGGAGTGTGGTGGGGCTGACCTGTCCATGGTGCCTGCACACAGCCCTCAGTGTGAGCAGGGTGTGCCATTGAGGCCTCTTCATCCAGGAAGGTCTTTCCTTTCTTCTTACTGAAGAGGTTAAAAGACCTACCAGAGGCCTGAAAAGGACGTTTAGGGTGAGAAGGATGGTCATCCTAACTTCCATTTGTGGCCCCTCCCTAACCTTTCTGGACCTTTCCTTATCAGTACCTGTCACATGGAATCATTAGGAATATCATGTTAGAAACATGCCCAAATTATGTCGAGCATTGCCCGCCACATAGACAGGCGCTTGGTATTAAATTTCCTTAACTCCATGGAACTAAGAAGGGAGCCACTTCACCTGTGCCTTGTCCCCATTTATGGTGTGGCATTCTCGCACATGATGTGGACATTCCCCTCCCATCAAAATTCTGTGCTTTGCGGACTGTATTTCCAGAACTCGGATTTGTCTTCACCCTTTGGGAAAGCCTGTAGGGGTTGTCAAGGCAGCAGATGGCTGGAGTTGTGACTGTACCCTTGTGCTTTGGTGTGAAGAGGGCCTGAATCCCCCAGATCACTGTGTGCTGCCTGGAGCCCGCAACAGGCAGCGCTGCTCACTTCCGGTCACTTTCATGCTCATCTGATTTTGCGAGAGCTCTGGAGGGAGGGTGGGAAGCAAAGGAGACCTGGAAGGCCGCCGCCCACGCCATAGCTCCCTGGTGGTGGGCCTTGGTTTTCCACTCAGAAGATAAGTCTTGAAGTAGAAGAGCACCATGTGGGTGGTTCTAGTGGAGTTGGGACCTCGACTGCGAGAATCCAGTTCTTCCTGTGGCTAGTGTGCACTTTTGTATTCATATCCTGCAGACTATTCACTCATTTATTGGGTGAATTACGTGCTGGGTACTCCCAGAGCTAAGGATACTGGCAGGAATGAAAGCGATAGACTAATCCCTGCCCCCCAAATACAGACGTGGTTCTGATGGCAGGAGATGCGAGTTTGACTGTGAAGGATGTCAGCGATCGAGCGCTGTGGAGAGGGGTCAGGCACACAGGGCGGGGGTGGAGTGAGGTGGACAAGGTGTGTTCCCTTGGACTCTGTTCTTCATGCCTCACCCATGTGATACACTCTGCAAGAGTGAGGCTGTATGCTCCTTTCCCTGCTGGGCCTCATACCCAGCACAGATGCCTGCGAATCAGGGCTTTTGGAGACTGACCTGGATTTGAGCCAGCTTTACCTTGCAGAAGCAGGAGCAGGGGCTGTGCTTACCCACTGGGGTGCCCCGAGCGGCCCGCCCCATTTGGAGCCTGCACATCCTGGCTAGCGAGTGCCCTGGAGTGCCCCAGCACGCTGGGTGGAAGCTGGGCTGGCTCTTTTGGGGTTGAGCGGTTAAATCTAGAGCTCCCCCTGCTGGTAGAAGGTGGGAAGGCTCTCAGCAGATCTTTTAAAGAGGTTTCTTTTTTATGCCAAAGTTTAGAAAAATCTTCCTAAAAAATTTAAATGTTTTAAAAAGAAAGACATTTCAACTTTTCTTCTGGGGTGCTGTGCTGAGGCCCAGCCTCCACGGGGTGGGGTGCGAGGAGGAAGCACAGCGGCCTGGGCAGGATAGGGTCCTATCTGTGCGCTTGCTACTTTTAGCGTCTCCTTGCCCCTGACCTCCCACCACAGCCAGCAGCCTGGCAAAAGTTATCTCCACACACAGTTTCACAGCTGTTCTGAAATTCTGGGAGCAGAAGTGAAACTGACCAGAGTCCTGTCATTTCTCCCTTAATTGCTGGCTTCCCCACCTGAAGTGAGTCAGGCTGGTTCCCCTTTAGCTTCAGGGTGTCTAGCTCATCTTTCCCCCTCACAGCCGAGTTTTTCACAAGAAAACTGTCCTCATGTGCTGCATTTGTGAGGACCCTGCTTTCATCTGCCCTCATGGAGCGCCATGGTCTGGCATGGTCTGGCAGAGGCAGCCCCCCAGTAGAGCCGCGTCTTGGGCTAGCTCACTGTGGCTAGTCCTGCTTGTCAGCTGATGGGCGAGTGCACCCCGGCCAGCCATACCATCACTGAAGCTCTGTTAGTCCTTAGAGATGAAATTCACGTTAATTTTAGCTGCTGCTATTAATAGCAGCCAAAGTGAAGAAGGAAATGGCCCCTGAGTGTCTGCATGTCCTTTTGGTTTAACTGCCCCATTTCCACAGTTTGGTCACTTGTAATCCCGATGAGGGGAAGCGGTGCGGGGCCTGGCCTGAGGACTTGCCCTCTCCTGGGTGCCCACCTCCCGGCAGGAGGTGTCGCTGAGGCATAGCAGGTGTTCTCGGGCTTGACCATGGGGAAGGCTGCTGCCAGCAACAGGCCTTGGGCACTTTCTGAGGTCTGTTCCGTGGGCACAGGTGGTAGAGCCCACGCCTAGGCCATGGCTGTTCCTGTAGGAAGAAAGTAACCAAAATGGTTTTGATGGGGGAGCTGAGCCATGAAGTTGAATGCTTGCTCAGGTGCATTTTTCTTCTTCACTTCAGCTGCTATTAGTAGTACTGCTAAAATTAACTTGAGTTTAAGGCGCCTTCTCACTGTAAATTATAATAGTAGAAGTGCTCTTTCAATGTAAAGTGATTCTCTTATGGTTCTTCTCTCAACAGCTTTGAAAAGCCCAGCTGCGTTTCATGAGCAGAGAAGGAGCTTGGAGCGGGCCAGGGTAAGGCACCGTTCCTCTCCAGGGCCGGCCAGAGTGCGTTCTCAGGGCCTGTGTGCCTTTGAGTCCAGCATGCCTCCAGCGTCAGCCCTGGCTTCAGAGGGCTCTGCTTTTCCTGCTTCATCCCTACCCCTACCCCCAGCCACCTCTCAGCCTGATGGTAAGGAGCACAGTCGAGGAGACTTCCTCTTCTCATGTACCAGGCCTCTCTGCCTTGCTTTGGAGACTGCTCTTTCCCCATCGTTACACCCACTTAACCTTTTATAGATGTTGGGACATGACCGCCAGCCCAGGAAGTGCTTGCTGAGTTCCTCTGTGACGGCACTGCCCACTGCTCCAGGGTGGACAGTCTAGGGCCAGGGGCCTCTCTGGTCTCTGTGTGTATTGTCTCCCCCATGCCCCCTCCCTGTGTCTGCTGAGGCTGTGGAAGCAGAAGCTGGCCTGGATCTGAGCCAGGCTCATGCTGCAGCACCTGGCCTGCTGCCCTGTCCCCATCAGTTTCAGTTCCCGCAGGGGCCTCAGGGGATATTCTGCTGCCCAGTGTGGGTGGAGATGGGGAAGTCGCCAGAATATGCTTCTCTCTCCTGCTCTCTTCACTTCACATAAGAGACAGGGGAAGAGAAGCTCCCCAAAGGCAGAATCATAGGCTGGGGCTCCCTAAGACCCACACTTTTTCAGAGACTCTGAATTACATGCCTCTGAGGCTTTTCTTACTGTCATCTTTTTATTATAAAATTTTCCCTAAGGGAAATATTCCTCAGAGTGGGAAGATGCGGTCTTGGGTACTGGGGCCAACGCAGTCATGAGCTGCCTGTTTGAGTTGCTGGGCTGGAGAACATGGGTTGGGGGGTTGACATTGCCTGTGCCCCCACCCGTCCTCAGGCTTGGCAGCGATGCCTAGACTGCCTCTTAAAAAGTAAGCAGCAGCTGCTATTTTATGAGCACGTTCGTACACGAGGTTTTAGCAGTTTCTTGTTTATGATCAGTTCTTACAGATGAGGGGTTACTGTCCTTTTTTTATAGATGCAGCTGAGGAGATTAACTTGTAACTGGCAAGGCTGCTGGCCTGTGGACCCCAGCTATTCTCTTAGTCGGTACTGTGTTCTGCTCTGCCTGGCTGCTGTTCAGAACTTCCCATGGTCAGAAAATAAGCCTCCACCCTAGGCCATGAAGACCTCAGTGTCCAGCGCCTTTCCTGTCTTCTCAGCAGCCGTGGCAGTGCTACTGCTCACTGTGGGTGGGGGCCAGCCCTGCCCACGGCCTCTCTGGACCAGCTCCTGGAGCACTGAGCACCGCCCTGGGGCGGACACTCTGCTGCTTCCCAGGAGGCCTGAGGCAGCACACCCCCGCAGGGACAAGACCTTACCTTTACTACAAGCAGTGCGCTCTGCTGTTTGTATTTTCATTCTGTCCTCTTCCATTCTGCCCTGTCCTGTCCTGTCTGTACTGGTGCTGCCCACAAAGGGTCTTGAGCTAGGCTTCTGGAGAGTGCTGGTACAGAAGTTGCGAGCAGGCTCTGCAGTCAGACACAGTGGGGTCACACGCTTATTATAATATTGGCCAGGCAGTGGGGTGGCTCTGTGGGAGCTGAGGGGATGGTTTAGCTTCCTGGAGTCTCAGAAATGCAAAATTAGGACATTGGATTTTAAGAAACTAGAGCTGTGACACCGTGTCTCAAAACTAGTGTTCCATTTGGTATTCTTCAAAATGAGTGGGAAATGCTCATGAGATCATGCAGTGCTAAAAATTTTGAAACAGGATATAAAGTTACACTTGGTATGATGACAGCCCTGCAAAGTTAAACTCACCTTCTCTGTGGAAGAATGATTAGAAACAAATATCCCAAAATTCTAACAGTGGGTGATTAAAAAAATACTATTCTTTTTCCTTCGAAGTCTCCAAAGTTTCTTCGATAATTACGTACTTTATTGTAGTAAAAGTAATCTATTTTGCGAAAAAGAGCAGTAGTCCAAGGCAGAGACAAAGGGTCTTGACAGGTGCCTGGCAGCCTCGGTAGTGCAGCTGTGATGCGGATGTGATGCGGCCTCTGCCAGCCCTGCAGCCCTGGAGTTGTGGGCTGAGACCATGGGGCAGCGGGGGTGGCCAACGCTGTGTGTGCTGCAAGCTTGTGACCTGGATTGAGGGACTTGGGGTGTTTTTTTTCTCCATAGACGGAAGACTATCTGAAACGGAAGATTCGATCCCGGCCAGAGAGATCGGAGCTGGTCAGGATGCACATTCTAGAAGGTGTGTTAAGACTAGAAATGATCCTCCGTCTAGACCTGGGTTCTCACTGTTCCACCGCTGACTGCCCACGGTTCTCCTTCCCTCTTCATCACTGTGTCAGCTGGAGCTGGCAAGCAGAGCCCTCGCCAGTGCAGTGGCAGTGCTGTGGCAGCCGCCCTGGCACCAGGGCATCCCAGGGACAGACTCGCCTCCTCTTGGCTGACGGCTCTTTTCTCCTGACTGTTGGGTGCTGCTGGGTCTCTCATACTTCCCTGTGAATTTCTGTCCTCCAAAATTGGTTTCAAAATGCATTTCTGCTGTTTCCATTCACTCATTCAGCATTTGCTGTGACGGGCCGGTGGGAGCGTCCTGGTCATGCCCTGCATGGCCCAGCATGCCCGTTCTCCACGTTCTAGTGGCGGAGCAGTCCGGCGCAGAGAGTAGCATGAGTCTGCCCTTTTTTGGGTTTAGTTTGGAGCCATCTTTGGGGTTGAAAGAGAATTTTCCTGGTCTGAACCCCACATTTTGCAGATGGAGACACTGAAACCCAGAGCAGGGAGGTGAATCACCCTAGTCCCATAGCAGGCTTGAGGGGAGGTGGAGACGCCTCTGATGTCTGGTGCTCTTCTTCACGCTATAGCTCCACCTCAGAATCCTCAGAGCTGGTCTGTGCCTGCTGACCATTGTGCATGACCACATACTGTCCACAGTGGTGACCCCTTCGGTGAAACCTCAAGCTAGGCCACTTTATCTGCCTAGGGTACTTGGCTTTCTTATGGCCCCTGGAGCCCCAAGGCAAAACCAGGTCCATTCCTTCATCCTCACCCCCCACCCCCACCCTCCTCTCCATGGGCAGAGACCTCGGCTGAGCCTTCCCTCCAGGCCAAACAGCTGAAGTTGAAAAGAGCCAGATTGGCTGATGACCTCAACGAGAAGATTGCACAGAGGCCTGGTCCCATGGAGCTGGTGGAGAAGAACATCCTGCCTGTGGAGTCCAGCTTGAAAGAGGCTATCATAGGTGAGTGGCCCTGGCCACCCATGTGTGGGCTAGATGCAGAGGCAAGGGGTTCTGGGGAAGCCAAGGGGCAGCATTTGAAAGCCTGACAGTTACCTTGAGGCAGGACCCATGTGGCCTTAAGGGTCAGTGGCTTGTCTTAATAACTAAATAACGGCCTCTGAGCATCCGTAATCAGGGTTTAGTTCCTCCCAGTGGGCAGATGGATGTTGGCATCAGTGTGTGAGCACGTAGAGTGGCAGTGTCACAAATCTGCGCCTTACTCTTCCTACTGTGCAGCTCCCTGGGAGTTGACACCTGCCACAGGTATTTCACTCAGCAAATCCTGATTGATCAGGCAGTGTGCTAGGTGCTAGGCCCACATCCTCACAGGGCAGGCTTCACCCCTTGGGCAGATGCACGCAGGTCAGCAGGCCACAGCCGGACAGAGACTCAAGCTGTACTGGAGCGACGGTGGGTGGGCACTAGGTCAGAGGCAACGCAGCTCAGAATGGCAGCTGAAGTGTCTGCAGGGGAAGGGCGTGTGCTTCAGGTGGGGCCAGCATGCAGGGCTGGGTGGGGGGACCAGCTGCAGGTGGAGTTGGAAGAGGGGCCTCAAGACTTGAGGTGGGGCGGCCTCAGGCCAGAGTGCAGGGTGCTTGGACTTGATTCCCTTCGATCCTGGTCGGAATAGATGTGTCTCCTTCTGTGCAGTGGGCCCGGCACCTGCCCCTGGTCAAGGCTGTTCGGCATATCCCTGCCTGTACCTTGAGCAAAGTGAGGGAAGCTCAGTCCCCCACTGTAGGAGGAGCTCACTCTTTTGGCAGGGTGTAGGAGGGACCCAGGAGCGACCCCCGCGTGCGGCCAGGGGCTCAGCTGCACGTAGACGGTTGGCCCTCGATCCCACCACATCAGAGTCCTGTTCACACATTGCCTTGCTCTGTGTTTGTCCCGCCTCAGCCATGAGGTTTCCTGCCCAGGTCTTCAGCAGAGGCCACGGTAGCACCCAGTTCCGGCCTACTGTTGGGCTGAAGTCAGTTCTGGTTTCTCAGGCCAGCCAACGATTGATGTTGGCTGAGAGTTGGCAGCGTGCCCATCCCTGCTGAAGTCATAAAGATGAGCAGAGCATAGCACTGCCCTCCTGGAACCTAGCTGCTGCGAGTCTCCACAGAAACAGGCGGTTTCCGAGTCTGGCTCCAGATGGAGCGGAAGTAGAAGGCTGTGGCCCAGGGTGTCCCTATGGGGCGTTTGGCTTGCAGGAGAGTTCACCAGCTTACTTAGGGCATGGAGGGCCAGTGCAGTCCTTGGCGCCAGACATTCATGGGAGGGTTGCTGCCCGGCTGGCCGTGCTGTTCCTTGCAGATGCGTTGACAGCAGCCATAGCAGCTACGTCAGTGTCTGTCCAGGCTCCGTGTTTGGGGAGTGGGGGGCTGGGCAGCTGCCACTGATGGTGCTGTGGGGGGGCCCCCTGGGGGGCATCACATTGCTAAGTGGAGAGAGTACAGAGGAACCCCCCCCCAGGCCGAGCGGGTAGCATGGGGGCAGCCCTGAGGCTGGCTGCCACGCCCTGAGGAGAACGGAAGAGGAGGCAGTAACTCAGTTTGGCAGTGAGGTCATCGTTTGGTGACTTGAGGGAAAGGAGCATTTGCCGGCAGAAGCCAGGTCACGTGGGAGTAAGGCTGTGGCGTCAGCAAGTGTCATCCACATGTTCAGAAGGTCATGGGGGGAGAAAAGGGTTTTGGGCTGAGAGAAGAGGAGCTGGCTCTTGAGCTGCAGTGGAGGACCTGGGAGTGTGGAGGAGGCGGCGGCAATGGGACCAGAGCTGAGGTGGAGGTTGACTTGAGGGGAGGCAGGCGGCAAAACTGGGTGTGCCAGTTGTTGGCTAAGAGTTGGACTGGAAGAGGGAGACCAGACTATGCTCAGGGCTGCTGAGAAGGGGAGTTTTGCAGTGGCCTGGCTCCCTGCACGCTGACCATCGGCACCCAGCTCTGCCCAGCCCCCAGCCCCAGGCTACCTCAGTTGATCTGTGAGGCTCATGTCAAGCCTCCTTCAGAAGGTCTGCCCTGAGCCTCTCCTCAGCTCCCCTTTGTGCTCGTGGGGACTAGACTGTAAACTTACGGGGGGTCGGAGCCTCCACATCCTGTTGCCAGCCCACGCCTGGCCACTCTGTGGCGGCTCCAGGCACAGCTCCTTGGGGTTCCTTAGGGTGCACTGACGGGGGCAGAGCTGCAGCCCCTCCATCCGGGTGCTGTGGCCAGGCCCTGCCCAGCAGGTCCCCTTGCTGGGCAGAAGGGGTTGGGGAGGTATGGGCACTGCCGTGTGCCCCAGGACAGACCAGGGGAGCGCCGCGGCAAGCCTGCGGGGCGGCCAGGCGGGCACACCTGCTCCACCACCACTACGGGCCAGGCCAGCGGTGGAACAGGCTCAGGTATGTTCTTCCCAGGGAGGAGGGAGCTGAAGGTCACGGCGGCCCTGGGGAGTGTGCTGGGAGAGTTCCCTCTCTGTGGAGTCAACGCCACAGCAGGTTTCCTGAGCGTGGCCAGCTGCTCACCTCTGTCCACAGCCCAGTTCCTCTGTGTGGAGGACAGACCGTCAGTGAACCTCCTCCCTGACATCCATGAGTCTTTGGAAATGTCCTGCTTGCCGCTGTTCCCTTCCCTCTGTCCTGGCGTCCCACGCCGGGCCTGCTCCTCCCCACTCACTGCAGCCCGGTGTTGGCAGCAGGCGCAGTGGCAGCAGGGGTGTTTGTTGGTGGCTCTGCGGCCTGCTTGAGTTTCTGGAGTCCTGGGTGTCCGGCAGTCCTGTCACTGTGCCAGCAGGCGCCCTTTTCCCTGGTGCACTCCCGAGGCCCCTTGTCGCAGGGCCCACAGAAGAGGTCAGCACAGCCACGCGATGAGACAGACAGTGAGCCTTTGGCAGCAGGGACAGCAGGGGGGCGGGGAGCGCGGAACTTGACTTCAGAGACAGGACGCAGCCAGTTACACGCTGGAGGCCGAAGAGCGGTCCTCTCAGTCCTTTCCTCACCTGGGGGAGCCCCCCCGGGTGCACGCTGGTGGCCTCCTGGGCCTGGCCTTGGTTTTGGGTCATGCTCATCAGCTTTCCTGGACTTACTTTGGACCCAGAAAGTGGGTTGGCTACTGGTCTCCCTTGCTGGGACTTGGGGACCCAGAGGCAGAAGCTTTGCTGGGTTAGTCTGAGCTGTGAGCATGGCCGCCCTTCTCACTTGCTGGGGCCGGAGGTAGACGTTGACCTGGCTTTGACTTGCAGTGGGCCAGGTGAATTACCCCAAAGTGGCGGACAGTTCTTCCTTCGACGAGGACAGCAGCGATGCCTTATCCCCTGAACAGCCTGCCAGCCACGAGTCCCCGGGCTCAGTGCCGTCGCCGCTGGAAGCCCACGTCAGTGAGCCACTGCCCAGCGCCACCCCCGTATCTGCCACTCAGGTGAGCTTGCCCACTCCCAGTGTTCCCTCTGCCCCCCAAGACCCCAGACTGACCAGAATGAGGGCTCTTGCTTATGCTAAGTGGCACAGAAAGCCAGGGTTTGGGCTAGTAGGCCATGCACAGGCTGCGGGAGTCCGCAGGGTGGGGAGGGAGATGTGGGCCATCTCGCTACCCTAGCGCCCATGATCCCAGAGGGCGCAGTGGGGCGCCTGGCAGTAGGAGCACGCTGGCCTGTGCCGTGGTCTTCCCTCGGAGCAGCCTGCTGGCCCTGTGCCCGTTCACACCAGTGATCTTGCCTGCCTTTGCCTCCCCGCCCCGCGCCTGTGCCTTCACAGTAGTGGTGGGCAGGCAGGGAGCGGGCTTAGGCCTCTGGGGCAGGGAAAGGGGGGCACCCTCACGCCCCTCTCCTTTTCCAGGCTGTTTCTCAGCTCCCGGTGGGCCTGGATTCTGGAGAAGCGCCCTTCCTGGCAGAGCAGCCGCCCCTGCCGCCCAACCTCACCAACGGGACTGCTGCCCCCGCCGCCAAGCCCTCCCCCGCGCTCATCAAGGTACAGTTTGCTGCTGGTTGCGCCCGCCCTCGCCTGTGCCCCAGAGGCCTCTCCCGGGACTGAGCAGCGCGCACTGAGGCCACGTGGATTCCTCCTGTTTTCCTTGGGGACACTGGCTGTCCCCAGGCCACGTGACTGCCTCCGGACGGGGCTTCCCCATGCTCATTCCTGCCTCCCTCTGTCCGCTGCCAGACGGAACTGCTCCACAGGTGACAGGCCCGAGTGCAGTGACCAGCATGGTCGCAGAACTGGCCATGTCGGGCGTTTGTCCTCAAGACCTGAAAAACCCAAGGGGCACCATTACCTGTCGCCGTGGGACCCGCTGGGGAGGAGGGTCACAGCCGGTCACTGCGCGGCACGTGTGGGCGTGCCTTGCCCTGTGGCGGGACCTGTGCCTGCCCGCCCGCCCGCCCGCCCGTTTCCCTTGTCTTGTGGCTTTTCTAGCTCCACCGACCCTGGGCTCGGTGTCCCTGGCTTGTGCCCCTCCCCTTCTACCACTCCCAGCCTGGATGCAGCCTGGTGCCCTCCAGTGCTATGCCCCATCCTTGCAGGAAGGCCCCTGGGGAAGCGAGCGGCCCGTCAGCCACACCGTTCTTGCCTCTGTGGCCTGCTCCCGACTGAGCACAGTCAAGGTTTCCCCCCAGAATTCCTCCCTTAGGCCCATTCACGTCACACAGCTGGCGGCTGCTTTGCCCGCCCACGTCCGACAGTGCGCGCGGTGTCTGCGCTTCCCCTTTTCCTGTACTGCCTCCACCCTGTGGCTCCTGGCCGGCAGGGAACTAAAATGTCTCCTCAGAGTTCCCATTGTCAAACCCGCCCCGGTCCACCTCTGACCCCTTGCAGACTCCGCCGTCTGCTCTTTTGCTTTCCACTGGTATTGGCACAGTTCCCCCGACTCTGTCCTCCCTTTCATGGGGTGTGCCACGCCCTGTCTCCATCCATGTGAGCGTCTGCCAGCTGCGTGCATTCCCCTCTTGCTGTACCTCCCAGCAGGGCCAGAACCTGACTGGGGGTTCCGTGACGGGGCTTCTTTCTCTGCAGTTGCCAAAGTTCAAAACCGTGAACCTTTGGATTTCTCACCTGCCACCTGCTTTGTTAGGTCCCCTCTACCCAAATCTTTGCTCCAGTTCCCCACTGGTGCTTGGCGGAGTCCCCGGCCTTGGTCCACTTCAGGTCTCCATCTTGCACCCTTTCGAGGGGCTTTCAGCTCTGCCCTCAGACACCGCCACTGTTCCCTGAGCTAGGGCTGGGCCTCCCCAGCTTGTGCTGCTGGTCCTTCTTGTCTGCTGGGCCCTCATTGACCATACAGTCCAGGGCTCCCCGTGTGCAGAAAGCACTGAACAACAGGGGCTCTCAGAGCCCTGGGCTGGCACCTTGGCTCCTCCTTCTGGTGTGACCTTGGGTGAGCGACTTCTGAGGAATCTTCTCCGGTCCCTCAGTTTCAGGGAGACACGGCCCAACAGGTCCCTGGGCTGTGGCGTGGTTGTGGGCAGCACGAGCACCATAAGCTGGCTGCTTTTACTTCCACATCAAACCACTCTGCTCAGGGTCACGGTGACCTCAGCATGTGGTAGATTTTCTCTCTAGGCCAGACACTTTCTTCAGAGTCGGTGCCCAGCCCGTCAGCCCGGGCTCCCTCCCAGGCACATTGTGGACCCCGATGAGGCCTCTGCCTTTGAGGAGGAGAGTGGACATGGGCAGGTGGCTGTTGGGCGCCTTCTCAGCATCTGCTCGCCGGCAGCGCAGCTGCCCCTGACTGCACCTCTGCCTCCTGTGCCCCCAGCAAAGCCAACCCAAGTCGGCCAGCGAGAAGTCGCAGCGCAGCAAGAAAGCCAAGGAGCTGAAGCCAAAGGTGAAGAAGCTCAAGTACCACCAGTACATCCCCCCGGACCAAAAGCAGGACAAGGGGGCCCCCCCCCTGGACTCCTCCTACGCCAAGATCCTGCAGCAGCAGCAGCTCTTCCTGCAGCTGCAGATCCTCAACCAGCAGCAGCAGCAGCACTACAACTACCAGGCCATCCTGCCCGCCCCTCCAAAGTAGGCACCCTCAGCACCACCGGCCCGTTCTTGGGGCTGCCGGGCCTGGTGGGGGGGGCCTGACCTTGGGTCTGGACTCCCCGAGCAGGGCCTGTGGCAGCCCTGTCCGTCCTGGCCCGGCCTGGTGGAAGTGAGGGCAGTGGTTGAAAGCACTTTTCCCTCAGGCCAGCGGGTGAGGCTCTAGGGAGCAGCGGGGCAACCCCAGTGCGCAGCCTCTCCACCGCCAACATCAGCTCCAGCTCGGGTGCCCCTGGGCCTGGTGGGCTGACGCGTCAGAACAGCGCCTCGCTTAGTGGCAAGCCAGGCGCCCTGCCTGCCAACCTGGACGATATGAAGGTAGGCGCTGCCCTTCCCCACTGCCAGCCTGGCCTCCACGCGGCTGTCCCGGACTCGTGTTCAGGCAGACAGGGCCAAGGCCATCAGCCTGTCTCGTGTCCTGTCACCGTCACGACCGTCTGTGGCACAGCCTGTGCCCTATCTTCTTTAGTCTCTGGCGCTGTGGGGGCCTTGAGCGGGGGCACCCTTGTGGCAAGACAGACTAGCGGTAGATGTGGGAGAGGCTTGTGTGCAGTTAGTCTGGCCATCAATAGAGCCACGATTCAAACTCTGGGTTCTCGACTCCAGCACCCCAGGCCTGTAACTTGGCCCAACAGAAAGAATCCACCATGTCCCACTGCATGGCTGGGGCCGAGTGTCCACTCGCGTCACAGGCCTCTCTCTGGCCTGCTTCCTGTCCCGTCAGGTGAAAGGGGGCACGTGTACCCCCGAGTGTGTGTCCTCTCGCCCAGACAGACCCTCCTGGTCATCACCTGATCCCAGTAAGACATGGGGACTGCGGATCCCCAGACCAGGACTTGACTCCTGGCTCCCATGTACTCTGTGCTTGGAGCGTGTGGCTTGACCTTTGTAACCCAGCTCACTCAAATAAGGGCTGCTGGCCCTCATGTCACGTCCAGACTGGGGAGCAGGAGCCTTAGCCAGGCCCCGATGTGGCGAGGCGGGGAGCATGGCCCACCCTCCCAGTAGCTGGGGACAGGGTGGCAGATTTGAAGTGGCCAGTGGAGCCTGGAGGCGCCAGCCTGCTGGACAGACAGCTTCTCTCCCAGCGTTCTTCATGCCCTCCTGTCTGGGCCCCATTGCTTGTGTGCCCTGTGGCCCGACTCTACACCCGCTTGCAGGTGGCAGAGCTGAAGCAAGAGCTGAAGCTGCGGTCGCTGCCTGTCTCGGGCACCAAGACAGAGCTGATAGAGCGCCTGCGCGCCTACCAAGACCAAATCAGCCCCGCCGCAGGGGCACCCAAGGCCCCTGCTGCCACATCCATCCTGCCCAAGGCTGGCGAGGTGGTGGTCGCCTTCCCAGCAGCAAGGCTGAGCACCGGGCCTGCTCTGGTGGCGGCAGGCCTGGCTCCAGCAGAGGTGGTGGTGGCCACAGTGACCAGCAATGGAGTGGTGAAGTTTGGCAGCACGGGCTCCACGCCGCCAGTGTCCCCCACGCCCTCAGAGCGCTCGCTGCTCAGCACGGGCGATGAGAACTCCACTCCCGGGGATGCCTTCGGTGAGATGGTGACGTCACCTCTCACCCAGCTCACCCTGCAGACCTCGCCCCTGCAGATCCTGGTGAAGGAGGAGGGCCCCCGGGCTGGGTCCTGCTGTCTGAGCCCCGGGGTGCGGGCAGAGCTGGAGGGGCGCGATAAGGACCAGATGCTGCAGGAGAAGGACAAGCAGATCGAGGAGCTGACCCGCATGCTCCGGCAGAAGCAGCAGCTGGTGGAGTGGCTCCGGCTGCAGCTGGAGCAGGAGAAGCGGGCCCAGCAGCCCGCCCCGGCCGCCGCCCCCGCTGCCCTGGGCGCCCCGGTGAAGCAGGAGAACAGCTTCCCCAGCTGTCCACTGAGCCAGCAGCCCCCGGGCCCTGCACTCCCCTTCAGCCCCAGTCTGGCCCCCCACCACCTCGTAGATGCCTGTGCCCTGGCGCCCCCAGCCGTGGTAGTGAAGCAGGAAGCGGGGCTGCCTGAACCTGAGCTGGCCCCCAACCCCCAGCTACTCCTGGGCCCACCTGGCCCCAGCCACGTCAAGGGGATCACACCTCCCACCCTCATCACTGACTCCACTGGGACCCACCTTGTCCTCACCGTGACCAATAAGAATGCAGACAGCTCTGGCCTGCCCAGCGGGAGCCCCCAGCAGGTATCTGGGTGTGGGAGGGCAGGTGCCAGGGGGTGGGGGCAGGGAAGATACTTCTAACTATAGCACCACTTGCCCCCTCCCAAGCAGGTTAAATCTGCCTCCTTCAGTCTTCCCTTCAAGCCTCAAAACGGAGGGATCTTATTCCCCTTTCACGAACAAGGAGGTTGCTATGACTTGGGGAGGTTAAGGGACCTACCTACGACCCCCAGCCTTGAGGGTGAGCCCAGCGGGACTGCCCACCTCGTTGGCATCACATAAGAACGTTTCAGCGCCTGGCAGGGGTCCACTTGGGTGCCCCCACCTCTGCTCTCAGGCTGGGCCTTGAGAGGTCAGGGTGCCCTGGGCGGCTGCACCCACCCTGGTGCCAGCCCCTTTCCCTCCCTGCAGAGAGGCCAGCTGTCCCCTACCAAGGGGTCGTCGGCTGTCAGCCCCCTGCTGCTGCCACCCACTGAGCCCCGATCCTCCACTCAGCCCGGCCCAGAGGTGAGACTGCTTTCAGCTGCGGTGGCCCTCAGGTCTGCAGGGCCAGGAGGTGGTGGGGACAGTGACAGGAGCCACATGCCTCCTGACGGGAGATGAGGGGCACTGAGCACCTAGATGGGGCAGGACGCAGCCCCTCATTCCCTCTGTGGCTCTTACCAAACCCCAGGCGGTCACCCTGTGGCTCTCCGCCTGCTGCAGAGGTTAGGGCCCCCCCCCCGGCCGATCTAGCTCCTCCAGGGACTTCCATGCCCCCCCACCCCGGTTGGCCAGGAAACCTGGCCCAGTGTGGAAGGTGGTGCCCCTCCTTGTCCCCCAGAGTGTGCAGGCCTGGGCCTGCTCCCCTCACCTGCCTTTCCTGTCCAGCCTGGGTCCCAGCCTGGGTCCCCAGCCCCCGGCCCACCTGCCCAGATGGATCTGGAGCCCCCACCACTGCCGCTCTTTGGGACACCGGCTTCTTTGCTGAAGAAGGAGCCACCTGGCTATGAGGAGGCTGTGAGCCAGCAGCCCCGGCCGCAGGTGAAGAAGGTAGACTGGGGCCTGTCAGGGTGGTGGCACCTCGGCCGGGCTCCCAGTCTCTGAGCCCAGCTGGAGACGGCAGCTGGGAGCCAGGCTTTGGAGGGTCAGAGAGGCCTTCAGAGGCCTTGGGGCTCAAGGGTCTCTGCCAGTTCAGGGACAGAAAGAGACTGAGCTGGGGCCGGGGCCTCCTTTCTGGATGGTCAGGGTTCTTCTTTCTGTCCACAGGAAAATGGCTCCTCAAGCCAGCAGATGGATGACCTGTTCGATATTCTCATTCAGAGTGGAGGTAAAGCCCGACTCCATCACAGGGTGGCCGCGGCCCAGGGCTTCCTCTGGCCCCAAGCTGCGTACAGGCTCGTGAACGAGGGGCGGCTGGTGACTGTTGGGTTTGCCCAGAGGGTTTGTGGGTGCCATCACGCAGCCAAGCTACAGCAGTGAGCAGTCGCAACATCTGCCCATAAGAGATGATAGCTCGGGTTCAAAGGGCCCTTGGGGGGGGGGGCAGGGCTGTGGTGCGGTCAGGTGCAGCTCCAGCAGGCTAGTTTGGACTGTGGGCACCTCTGGGGAGCAGTGGTGGAACTGGGATGTGGAAAGGAGTGAGTGTGGGAGCTGGAGAACTGTCCCACAGAGGGGAGGGCTGGAGCAGGAAGGCGGCCGGGCACTCCAGGACCAAGAGGACGCCCCTGAGTGGAGGGCTGGGTCCTGGGCTCCCGCCCCTGACCGGGCAGCGAGGGCCCATGGGAGCACCCTGAAGAAGTGCTGGTAGCCTTGGTCTGGCTTCAGTGTCCTGGGATGATGCCTGGGAAGTCTTGTTAGGCCTGAGGCAAGGGCTGGAGAGGACTGGGCATCTAGAATGGTACTCACGGCTAGGAGGCTGGCCGAGCAGGGGCAGTGGCTTGGAGGCCTCAGGAGGGGTTATCCCGAGGGCACAGGCTGCTAAGGGGAATCAAGAGGACAAGAACCCAGTCCGGAGTTGTGTGGTAGGGGTGCTGCCTGGGCCAGGTCTGTGGCTGTGGGGTGAGGCAGCTGCTGGAGGCAGGGGCCACCGGGCAGGTGTCTGCAGAGGGTTTGGGGGAGACACTCAAGGCAAGCACACAGGGCTCTGGGAGTTCCGTGTCCAGGAGGCAGGGAGGGTGTAGAGTGGGTACTGCCTGCCCAGCACCAGAGACTGCAAGTGGCCAGTTGGGGGCCTGGAAGAGCCCCCGTGTCTTGAGGGTGACAGCCCCACAGGTCAACAGACCTGGAGGGTCAGGGAGCAGCCTGGTCTCGTCAGTTCTTCCCTCAGCCCAGGTGGCCGCAGTAAAGGGGGAGCTGCCTGTCAATTTCTAACGTGTGGGCAAGTCCACGCTGCCCCACTGCTCGGCGCTGTTTTAAACGCGCAATTGCAGTGTCCGGCACCAGCACTGTCCATGGGGGGCTCTCAGCACACCTCTGCCTGCCAGGGCTGTCTGTACGATTCCTCATGTACATGGAATCACACAGTACTGGTGTCTTGGTTTTGGGGTTCACCTAGTGTCCCCCAGGTTCGTCTTGTGTTGTAGTGCAAGGCAGGCCGCCCTCCTCATTGTGGCTGGACCCTTCACGTATATGTGGGGTTCACTGGCTTTGGCTGTTGTGATGCGGGTGACCGCCTGGATCGAGGAGGCGCCCTGCTTCAGCTCTGTGGCTCTGCACCCAGAAATGGACGTGCTCGGTCCCTGGCAGTTATGTATTTAACTTCTTGAGAAACCACACACCTTTTCTACAGCAACGTCACTTTGCTTCATCCTCACCTGGGTTCCACGCTACAGCCTGCCCCTTTCCCGCTGGCCCTGCAGGGTGGTCTTGGCTTGAAGCTGTCAGTAGCTCAGAGACCCTCTGTTGGTGAAGTCTGTTCCTTTGTGCCTTCAGTCAGTCAGGTTTCTTAAGGAGGGACCCTGGGCCTGGCGTACACGTCATCTGAAGCATTTTCTCCCGTCCAGTAGATGCTTTCTTCACTTGCAATAGCAGTGTTCCATGCTAATTAAGTTTTTATATAGCCCAGCTTTTCTTTTGTTTCCTTTTTGGTGTCGTGTCCCAGAAATCATTATCATATTCTTTTTGGTCCTCCCTGGTGGCACAGGGGTTGTGTCTCAGCACTGTCAAGCTATGGCCAACCACTGCAGCACCAGTTTGCTCTCTGGCCGGGGAGTGACCCACAGGGTGCAGCAGACCTTGCCAGTCTCTTGGCTGCTCCCCTCACAGTGTATTTCAGCAGCCTGTTCTGCTCCCCACTCTGCCTCTGGTGCATCTTCTCACCACGCCCCACCCCACACCTCTGGCCTATACCCCATTCTTATACACACACACACACACTCTCCCCCCCCCCCCAACCTCTCCTTTGAGAGTTTTGTTTCCTAAATTTAAATCTTTGGTCTGTTTTAATTTTTACCTGGTATAAGCCAAGGGTCTGACACCCATTCACTTTCTTCACAGAAATTTCAGCAGATTTCAAGGAGCCAGAGAAAGAGAAGCCCTCGGCAACAGTTGCCTGTGGGTCGCCGCTGGCTGTGCAGACCCCACCCACTGCTGAGCAGCCACAAGCGGTTCTGGCCCCCTCAGGTTCCCCTGCACTCCCTGGGCGCCTGGAGGACTTCCTGGAGAGCAGCACTGGGCTGCCCCTGTTGACCGCCGGGCACGAGGGGTCCGAGTCCCTCTCGCTCATTGATGACCTCCATAGCCAAATGTTGAGCAGCTCAGCCATCCTGGACCACCCTCCGTCTCCCATGGACACCTCGGAATTGCACTTTGCCTCTGAGCCTAGCAGCGTGGGCCTGGACCTCAGTGACAGCCACCTGGACAGCATGGACTGGCTGGAGCTGTCTGGTGGTCCCGTTCTGAGCCTGGCTCCGCTCAGCACCACAGCCCCGAGCCTCTTCTCCACGGACTTCCTGGACGGCCACGACTTGCAGCTACACTGGGACTCCTGCTTGTAGCTTTCAGTCTACAGGGCCGGGGCAGGAGGACTGAAGTGCGGGGGGTGGGGGGGCCTCAGGAACTTGAGGGACCGTGACCGTCTCCTGCCTGACCCAGCCTCTCCGTGTGGTCGTGAGTCCTGACAATCACGGGCCCTGCCTCTCCTTCCTTGGGGGCTGGAGTGGGGGTGTCCCTGCACCTGCTTAGGCTCATTGAGGGCAACAGGCTGCTCTGAGCAGCTCTGGGTCCACCCTGGGGCTTTGGTGGCCTGGACAGGCCCGTGGGGGGGGCCATTCTACTTGACCTCCTTTTGTGAGGTTGGAGGTGCCCTTAACTGCATTTTTGGCTCAGACAGGAGAGGTCAGGGGCTAAGGGGGCAAATCTTCCTTCCTCTCCCCACTTTCCTGCAAGTGGAGACACTGGGCCTTTATCTCCCCAAGACACTGCTCCGCCAAGCTCCCTGGGTGGGGGCGTCCTGGCTCTGCAGAATTGCTGCCAGGTGTGACTGTACAGTGTACATACATATTCTATATCATCGCCATACATCTATAGATACAACACTTATATTATTGGGGAGCAGGAGGGGGATGCAACTCCCTCCTGTCTGGCACATGCAGAAGGGTCGAGATGTGGAGTCCTCTGGCTGCCCCCACCTGTCTCGCTTCCTGCTCCTTACCAGTGCCACGAGGGCAGGGGTGCCACCTGCCCACATTCCATCCCACTGCCTTTTTGCAGCCACCATGGCCCTGAGACAGGAAGGGCAAAGGTGGCTGCCTGGGGCCTCCCCTCCCTCCCGGCCGGTCACTGTCACTCGGGGAGGGGGGGGAGTGGGAAGGGGGGAATTGTGTGTGTTTTTTTAAAATAAAATCACAAGCACCATGTGTTGGCCCATCCTGTCTGATCCCTGGAGGGGTGGGTGGCTTAACAGCTGGGCACACGGTGGCCCCTCCCTGCCACTGGCCTGGCTGTGTATCCTAGGCAATTCCAGGAGCGGAACCTTGGACGTAGGCTGCGCAGTCCTGCTGGACAGGAGACAGGTAGTACTTTCTCGTAGACAGTTTATTTACAAAGAGGCCAAGGAGCCCCTGGCCACCCCACCCCCTTCCTGAGAAAAACCTGACAGGTGCCCGAAGTTTTGGCTGGAACCAGCAGTGAAGCTGGGGCAGGAGCCCCCACAGGCTGAGCTGGGCCCTGATCTTGGTGCCCGGGCGTCTCCTTGACCCTACAGCTTGGGGTGGGCCTGGGTCCCCTCAGACCCCATTCCAAAGCCAGCTTGAATGGGCCTGACCGTTTCCTTGAGGGCAGGGCTGCTCTGGTCACCGATGCTTGGGGAGGCCTGGGGGTGATGGCGAGGGTCACCCATCTATGTCCCAGCTGAAAAGGTGGTGCTTCACCAGCATGTCCTGAACGCCCTCCTTCAGGGGTTGCTTCTCCTCCTGCACAGGGACAGTCCCTCATGTTCACCACTGGGCCAGCCTGAGTGCTGCTCACAGGCGACGCCAGCACAGGGCCCAGCCCAACAACCCACCTCTCTCTTTGCAGGAAGTTCCCAGTCCTGGGAAAGGCTGAAGGCGAAGCAGCAGAGGACACTGGACACAAGCAGGGGATGTGGTCAGGGGCGCTACCACCCCCACCCCCTCCACGTCCCACCCTGGCAGGCCCCCACTTCTCACCGGAGCTCACACTTGATCTGGACCCAGCCAGGGCTGCGCAGAAAGGACCAGGGCTGGTACCACTTCTCCACGGTGGGCAGGCTGGAGCACAGCACCTCCAGCCACAGGTGCAGGACCTGCTCGCTGGGACAGGACGGTGGGAGCGCTTCCTGACCAGCCCCTCTGGGCACAAAACCCAGCACCCCGCCCCCCAGGACATAGCCACTCACTTGAGCCCCACGCAGATGAGCGAACGGAGCTTGACATCCATTTGTGCATGAGCCGCGTCGTGGGTCACGTTCACGGACTGCACCGCCTGGGAGGTGCCACCGTCACTGAGGTGCCCCTGCTGCCGGCCCCACCACCAGCCCCCACGGCCCCGCTTACCCGGTAGAGCAGCTCCTCCGGGGTCAGGACTTTGCCGTCTTCGTCCAGCCTGCGGGGACAAAGCTGTCAGTGTTGCCCTGTGCGGTGGGCTTGCTGTCCCTCCCCCACGGGAGCCCCCACGGTACCTGTACGTCTTACAGAGCACCAGGCGTGAATATACAGAATCAAAGTCTCTCTCAACCTCCCGGCCAGCTGCCTGGACAACAGCAGGTAATAGGTCAAGCCGCAGGCCCAGCTGGGCAGATCACTGCAGGTCCAGGGGTGCTGGAGCCCTGCCACTGACTCACCTCCTCAATGAACAGCCAGGGGTGACAGGCGCCCCCAAGCAGAGATGGTTTCTTAAGTCCGTGTTCAAACAAGGCCTTGAGGGCCGGGCAGAGGGTCCCTCGCACAAGGTCTGTGACGCCCTCGGTGACCGCGTCATCCCCCGCGACGGAGTACTGATGGGGAGGGGGCAGGGCCTGAGCAGCAGCCGACCTCACCCCCACTGTGTGGCCCACCTGCCCAGGACACAGGCCTGGCAAGGTGGCTGCCCCCAGACCACCTGCCCGGCTTCCTTTACCTCCTTGCTCCGTTCATCCAGGACTTCCACGAACTTGGCTGGAAACCAGCCTGCGGGAGGAGTGGGCCCCTGAGAAGCAGACCTGTTTCCCTGCGACCCGCCCAAGGCAGGTGCCGGGAGAGAGGGGGACCCAGCAAAGGCCGCCTGTCCCCCCAGCCCCTCCCACCTGCTGCAGCCGGCGTCACCTCACCTCGAAGGCCATTCAGCTCCCCCACCCAGCAGTGCTCGTCCTTCTGGGAAATGATCTGTGTGGAGAAAATGCAGCACAAGCGCTCGGGTGGCCCCACCAGTGGCAGCCCAGGGCTGGGGGCCGGACCCCCAGGAGCGGCAGCTACCCACCGTAATGATGTCGTTCTTGCGGAAGCCCAGCTCGTCGTCGTCGTGGCGCTCAAAGTCCAGCAGGGCCTTGGCCCGGCGCCGGTGGCTGCGTGAACAGGCCACGTAGTTCTCATGGTCCCGTTGGTGGCTCTCCATGCTGTAGTCCGGGGTCAGTTCCTGCACCAGTGAGCAGCACCTCAGCCCAAAGTCCTGCCCCCACTCCCTGCCGCGGGGGCTGTAAGGGGAGCCCCTCAGTCGAGCCCCCACGCACAGCCTGGGACTCACCACACTGCAGTTCTTGGGGTCCGTGCACTGGAAGTGGCGAGCTACACGCAGGATGGCTTCCCGGAGGTCAGCCACCAGCTCCGTCTGTTTGATGTTCTTGGCCTTGAGCGCCTCCAGGTCGTCCTCCCCTGTGAGCCCACAGTGTGAGCCCCAGCCCAGGATGTAGGGACTGACCGATGCCCAGTCTGGCCCCCACAGCCATTCTCACCGAAGAGCAGGGAGGTGATGCCGGATTTCCTCCGCTGAGTCCGGCGACGGACAACCTGCGAGGGATGCAGGTCAGTGCAACCCTGGACTGAGATCAGAGCTGGACGTTACATCCAAACCAGCCAAGGCGGGGCGTAGGGGTGCCCATCAGAGTCACAGCAGAGGCAGCCTGCGCCTCCCTCTCCATAGGCCCACCTGAGAGAGGCTGGTGGTGGCGCTCGTCCCCAGGAGCTGGCCCTGGTCTGCCATGAGGTAGGCCAGGTGCTTGCGGCGCTGAGTCTCCACGGCGACGTCAGTGAGGGAGCCAGCCAGCCGCATGGCTTCCCCCAGCAGCTGCTCGGCGTCCTGGATCTGAGACGGGATGTCTGACAGCGTGTTGAAGATGGAGGCCGAGTTCTCCGACTGGATCAGCTCCTCCTCCTGAGCCAGGCAGGGAAGGGGTCACTGGCTGCCCGGGACCCCTTCCTGGAGTGCCAGTGGGGCAGGGTGGGCACCTTGAGGCGGAGCATGCCCAGCGTGGCCTGGAACAGCACCCTGGAGCCCTCGTAGAAGAACAGGTCCCAGAGGCGCAGCAGCAGCCTGACGTGCACGACGCTGGCGAAGGCCGTGAGGAACCAGTGCAGCGTGATCAACGACAGCTCTGTGGACGGGGCCACGCCAGGAGCTCATGAGACTGGAGAAGTGAGGGAGCATGTGCCCCCCAAGGCTGCCAGAGGCCAAGCCTGCTCCACAGGGAGAAAACAGGTGACCACCGAAACTCGGGGTGCTGGGACACTGTCACGGAGCTTTCGCGGCCCTCAAGGAAGGGGGCAGCCCTCACCAATGTCATGCTCCTGAAGCAGTTTGTCCAAGCGAGGCAGGTACTGGACAATGAGGTGGCGCAGGACCCGCTGGTCCGTCTGGACACCCAACAGGGTGGTGCTGAAGTAGGAGGCGGGGAGCAGGTCCTCGACGATGGCGCACATCATCCAGAAGGCGTCCTCCTCCTCCAGGAACAGCAGCAGGCAGGCAGCCACCTGGCAGGGGCGGGACAGGCCTGTACCCTGGTCTCCCCGGGAGTTGCAACATTCTGGGGACTGTCGCCTCATGGGCCATGCACCTTCCTGGGCATCGGTGCCCCTTCCATGGCAGCCCCAGCCTCCTGGGGGCCTCCCACCTCCTGTACCACTGTGCTGGATGGTCACTGGGGGCCTGGAGATGGCCCTTGGGCTTACCCTTCCCCGCCTGGGCTGTGCTCACCATGCCGGTGCCCTGGCAGTAGCCAATCTCAGGGTAGAGCCAGGCCAGTGCACGGAGGACCCTACGTAGGCGTGGCACGCCGATGCTGCCCACACTGGCGAAGCAGGCGTTGCTGGGCATGGTGCGGAGCAGGTCCTTCTCGATCTGTCACAGCCCCCACCCGGGAGCTGTGAGGTGCAGCTGTGGGCACGGGCCCACACCCTGCACGTGTAGACACCATCCCAGGAAGCGGGGTGGCCCCTGGGCAGGCAGCCTCCCCTAGGGCTTCCTGTGGCCACAGCCAGGGCTACTGCTCCACCAGCCCCTCTGGGAACTTACACAGTTCGACCCCAGCCCAGGCGTCAGGCCAGAACAAGAGGTACCCGGGTTGCCCTCACTGAGGCTGTGATTCCTGCGGAAGGTGTTCCGGCCGCCTCACCTGTTTGGCAGCAATGGTCTCGTCATTGGAGCTGTTCTTCACCGCCTCTCGGTACGACAGCTCGGAGCTCCTCTTCTTCTGTAGGGCGCCTGAGAGTCGCATCCACAGCTGGGGGGTGGAGGGTGAGGCTCAGGCTCTGGTGGGGTCCCAGAAGCCCCTGCAGTCTCCCCACCTCACCTGTGGCCTCATGCTGTGTGGGATGCCGGCCAGCACCAGGGAGCGGAGCTTCTCTGAGCGGGGCAGGGAGACGGCGATCTTGTCCCAGGTGAGGTCCCCCACGTCGTGGTTGTGGGTGAATTCCAGGTGGGCCTGCCACCGCAGCCTCTGTGGAGGGTCTTCCACTAGAGACACCCCGAGGAGCTTGCTGGAACTGGGGTCTGCAGCACCATCTGTGGGGTGCGCCCAGGAAGTTGGAGGGAGGTGACTCCCTTCTGAAGTGCAGGCCTGGGTTGTGTGTCTGGTGGCCAGCCCTTCACCTCCGCCTCACCGCTCCTGCCGCGGTTTTTCCCAGACCCACTTAGCCGGGACCTTAGACCCCAGCCCAGCGCTGGGCAGATCCCTTCGGAGCACAGACTGACTCCGCCCTCGGCCTAGCCTGAGCCTGCTTCTTTCATCTGGATCCTGCAGAGCCTTCACACTGTTTGCACAGAGCAATTCAGTGCCCCTCGGGACACCAGCCAGTCCTCCTCTGGGGCCCTGCAGTGCCGCCACCTCACCCAGAGGCTCTCCTGCCCACTGCTTTCCTGCTGTGCCCTTCCCTACAAGCTGGTGCCCACCAAGTCCAGGCCTGCCCCAGGGCCTCTGCATTAGCACACTTACTGGCTTACCTCTTCCCAGCACAGCTAGCCTCCCGCAGTGCTTGGTGAGCGAGGATTCACTTTCCTAGAGCAGATGGGATACACCCCCGATGCCACCTGACCCCCGCTAAAGCCACAGCCTCTTAGCTTTGGTTAATGGCTCACACCCATCTCAAGTATCACTTAGGTAACAAATGTCAAACACTGTCCCACCAAGACAGAGCTCTCCAGCACACTGACAAGGTCCTGTCTCAGGCCCAGCTGAGCTGCTGTTGTCTGCCCGTAAACTAGAGAGCCAGGAACCCTCAGGCCTGGCACCGCCTGGAAATGGGAGAGGCCTGAGGGTGCCTGGCTTGTTAAATTGTCAGTTGTCCCAGAGACAGGCTTTCTGGTTTGCTTTCTCAAAAGCCCCTCTGGCAGCCCAGAGGGTTGTTTATAATAGAAACAGGGCCCTTCCTGGAGGGGGTACACCAGAATGATGGCTGTAAAGCTGTGACATAAATATCTCATGGTAGAGAAGCACAGTGTAAAACTGCTGTGAGATCTTAAATTATGAAAAGCACACAAAGACTCGCAAAGCCAGGAGGAGCATCTGCAGCATCTCAAGTGTAGGATTATGAGCAACTTCTCTACGAGGGCATTCTCGCTTTTACCACACAAGAAGATTAATAACAATTAAAACTCCCAAAGGAACAGCAGCACCCTCGCTGTGGACAGCTCCAAGGGGAGGGGCTGTGTCCCCACCCCCCTGACTAGGGCACAACGGAGCTGCTCAGCACCAGAGATTTGTTGGAGACATCAGGGAGGAGACGCTGTAGCAGTTACACTGTCACCTGCGTTCCTACTTTGATTTGCTGCCTGGCCCCTTTCGCCCTCCTTCCCTGTGGTTCCTGCCAGAAGGTGCCTTAGACCTTAGGGCCTCTGTGGCCGTTTGGCTGGGTGATTCGGAGAAACGTATCCTCCCTCCTCTCTACACGCGCTAATCCTATTAAAGTTCTCGTACACCAAGTCTGCTTTGCCTTCCAACACCTTTGGCAGATGCAAGTTTGGGGTCTCGCCTTCCCGCCTACAGACCAGCTCTGCCCCTCACTCGAGTCAGAGCTCCAGGGGCCGTTGAGCTGCCGCCCACCCTACGGGCTGTGTGGACACTAGGCCCTCACCTTCCTTGTCCACGCGGAAGCCGAACTCGTCATAACGCCACTCTGGTCGCTCCGTTGACTCCTCCTTCTAGAACCAGGATGAGGGGGGGCATCAGGGTCTGGCCACAGGTTCTAGACCAGGCCACCTCCCCTACAGCCTTCTGAGGTCATCCTTCACCTCTGGTTTCCCCGAGAATTTTCCTTTCCTCAGAGGTCAAAAGATATTACTAAGAAAGGAAAGCCAAGCTTTGGGCAACCCTGCATCCCCTCAGCTCTGGGCGCAGTGCTTGGCCTGCTGTGGAAGTGTGCTGATGGGAGTGCCAGGGAGCCTGGAGCAGTGCATTCCCCTTCGGAGCCACAACCCAGCACAGAGCTGCTGCTGTTGGCCAGGGCCTACCTGCGTGTATTTGGCCAGGATCTCTTGGGGCCACATGCTCGGAGTCAGGGCTGAGAAGGGGCCACTGGCAGGAGGTATGTGGGTCCCTAAAATCAACAGGAGATGAGAAAATGCAGAGCCTTCAGGGGTGGGAATTCAAGCCTGGTACCTCCCAACCCCTCTTCCCCGAGGAGGGTCGGAACCACGTGAAATGAGATGGGAGCACAGGCGTAACATAGCCAGACTTCATCTCGCCGCCGCCTCTACCGAGGCTCTGCACGCTGGGAAGAGGACAGAGACTCAGGAAAAGCAGGCCGCTGAGCAGGGAGGGAAGGTTCAGCAAACTCCACTTTCGCGTCTCTTATACGGAAGGTGTTGGGCCGCCCCTCAAGGCCTGCACCTACCTGACATCCTGGACAGGCAGAGCTTGCAGACCCACGCTCCGCGTTTTCCTAGGCTAGTGTCTTCCCAGCTGCAAGCCTCTCAAGTTTCATGGGGTCCAGAAACATCTGCCCTGGGGGGAGAGCAGAGGGTACATCATCCTAAAGCTCCTTTCTTGGTCTGACCCACACCCCGAGTACTGGCCCCTTACACCTGAAAGAGCGAGCTACCTTGCTCAGCATTTCACCGGAGAAGATTCAGCTTGAAAAAGCTGGTAAGTTCCTGTTCCCAAAAAATCTGTGAGCCAGGGGTGGGGAGGTGGGGGCCACCTGGCTTCCCTGTTATTAAGGCTGGATGGACTCAGACGGACTTCGATGCCCTATGCTCAGGCAAATGTTTCTTTAAAACAGAAAAATGCAATCAAAACTGGTTATGACGCAAACCTCTGAATAGGTTTCCGTAAGGCAGAATTTTGAGTAATAATTTAGAGATGGACCTAGGTGCAGGCATGTGAAAAAATCCATTTTCTTTGAAGACATATTTGCAAACTTGGAGGCAAGAGTGTCATCTTGTCGCTCCTGAGGCAGCTCAGCCAGGACACTCCCTCCTCCTGCCCCACACACCCAGGCCACTCCAGGCGGGCTGGTGCCACCTGCTTGCAGACCAGCCAGCTAGCACCAGGCCACTGCACCATGTGTAGTTTGAACTGGCATGTTGGCTGGGCAGAACATTCTGGTAGGAGGACCGGACTAGAAGTTTTTAAAAATCATCTTACTCAAGCCTCATGACACACGTGAGGTGCTTCCTTACACGAAGCCTAGAGAGACTGCCAGCCTGTAGGGTGCGTGAGTGAACCAGGCTTCCGGTGCCTTGTGGCCGTCACCTGCTGCCCCTTGGTGCAGACACAAGAGGTGCGGGCGATGGTGGGCACCTGGTCGGGGTCATGCGGATGGGCGACAGCTACGAGCGGCCCAGCAGCGTGGCTACAGAAGCAGCAAGACCATGGGACGACACGATAGGGCCAGAGAGCCCAGAGAAAGCTCAAGGTTTGCTGGGGGCCCAGAGGCTTGCCAGGTCCCCCTGCAGGCCTGGGTGTCCCACAATGTAGTTTTCTAAATAGATTCAAAAAGCACGCCCTCCCGAAACACCACACCCTCCAGTCTCCTGTCCACTCGCGAGCTGAAGCAAAGGCCAGCAGCCACTCAGCGGGCAGCCTGTGTGGGACCAGCCTGGGAGGCGCGCTCAGAGCCTCAGCCCGTTGGATTCAACCCAGCTCTGCTGCTCGCCCTTGCTATGACTGGGCAGGCCCAATCATTTTAAGTCTCACTTTTCTCGGCTGCCGCTGTGATGATGCACTGCCTCTGCTCTTTCCTTACCCTAGGAGGCCTGCGCATCCAGTCATGAGCGCTAGGTCTCTTCTGGCCATAACGGGCCAGCAGGGCCTACTTTTGTGGTGGTTATGAAGTTAAAGGAGCGCGCTAATTAGGGCTTCAGCACAGCACTAAGTCACGGATATTAGAGTGGTCCTGGTATTTTCTAGATACAGCCTGCTAGTACCTGGGCCTGTATGTACCACACAGGCACACACAGCCTTGCCAGGTGGCTGACGTTCATCCAGTGCAACCCACACAAGCGACCACACAACAGGGTTCACACAACCCGTGCCCGTGTGACACCGGGAAGACGCCACAGCCACCACCCGGAATAGGCGGCTGTTCCTTCACGCAGGGCAGAGGCAGGGAAGGATGCAGGGGTGCCTGTCCTGGAGAAAAGGAGCCGTCCAGTGTGCAAGCTGAGGCACAGGGAGGCTATTCCAGTAGGTGGCTCCCCGTCCTGACCTAAGCATGCGCTCCCACTGCCCCCTCAGCCACTAGGATGTGAGCACCACAGGGACCCCCAGGGGCATCCCCCAGTCAGGTGGTGCAGGTGAAGGCAGAGGTATCAGAGGGGCTTCCTGGGTCACGTGGTCAAGCAAAGCTCTGTGAGGAGACGTCAGAACCCAGGAAAGGGGACCCAGCAGGCCTTTGAGTGGGGCCTTGTCACACCAATGGGAGGGAAAAGGTGGGGGTGCAGCAGGGGTGCTGGAGAGCCTCGCACCACAGGGACCTGGCGCCTTACTTTCTGGACCCCCTGGGCCATTACAGGGGTGGCTCAGCACAGCGGAACCTGAACCCACCCGAGGTGTGAAAGCTTTCTGGCTGCTGCGCTGGGGAGACCCAGAGATGAGGCGGCTTCACACGGCTCTGGGCATGTCCAGTCCCCACAACGCTGGGAGGACAGACCACAGACCCACCTCTCTCAGCAGCTCCCTCTTCCCAGCAGAAGCCGGATGTTGCAGCACTGCAAACTGGACGGTCAGGTTTTTCCTGCCCCAGGTTGCTATAGAAACCACCCTACAAGTGGTGACGGGAGCTGGGGCTGGCCCTGCGCACTCCTGCAGTCAGAGGTGGGCTGAGAACACTGTTGATAAGCAGCCCTGGAGGGGCACGACTGAGGTGCTCAAGAAGGAGTTTTTTAGAAATTAAATGTACAGTCTTCTCCCCTAGTTTGCCAGTCCTGTACTTCCTAACCAATGTTGGTTATAAAGACAATCAGATGTCCCTGGAGACCCACGCATGTCCTGCAGCTCTAGGAGGCCCAGCCCGCGAGTGGTCAGAGTGCAGACCTGGCGGCAGTGCAACTCCTGCAGATGGGAGCAGGGTGGGAACCGTGGCCTTGAGCTGGCATGAGGGGTCTACCTGAGGGCTCTTAACAAGGGGAAGGAAAGAGCAGCAGGCTTCATCCCGGCCCTCCTGTGGGGCCCCTCCCTTCCTCAGCACACCTCTAGACGTGGGGGCACCCCTCAGCCTGTGCTCCTCTCCCTCAGGGCTATTTCTGGGCAACCGTGGGTTCTGTCAGCGCCTCCACAACCACCTGTCCACACCTTCCAGTGGCAACACCTTTCTCCCTTCGGCTCCTACTGGCTTCAGTGTCTCAGGTGCACTTCCCATCCCTCCAAGCCTGCTCTGCACACAAATGACTCGCCACGGGAGACAGTCGCTCTACCACGCCACCTGCTGCTGCTCTCTGCAGTCCTGCTGCCGCCCCGGCACTGTCCAAACACGCTTACTTCCTGTCCCTGTTCTTTGGCCTCAAATTCTCCTTATCCTACCCACACACAAAGCCTCAAGGCACATGACCCAGGTCAGAGGAAGAAGCCTTCTCCCAGGTGACATCTCCTGGGTGTCAGGCCTGGTACATGCACCTTGTCCCCTCGGAGCCGAGCGTAGCTCCCCCTCTGCTGACAGCACGACAGAGCAACCAGGACACCCGAGGACAGGCCATGTGGTTTCTTATATCACCGGCCTCAGGGGGTTGGGGCCATGTCATGAGGGCCCTGGACAAGCACCGCTAGAAGCCACATCAGTGAAGGGAAACAGTCCCCCGGTCCAACACCAACATCTGTCTGAGGCAACACGGGCCTCTCGCACCAGCTGAGTCTCCCAACTCAGTCTCCGAGATGCTCCTGAGTTTCTGATCTGCAGACGCCCTGGGCTAGTAAGTGATTCCTGGTCTTCACATACTAAGTTCTGGGTGCTGTGTTACACACCAATAAGTAACTAAACCTTCACGATTCTCCTCTGCCTTCCATGGAGGTTCATTCTGCTGCCCATAAAGCCCTGGAAAAGGCTGCCGATGCCCTTGGCTCATAGGGCTTTGTCCCTTAGTCTCTCTCTGGCCTGTCCCCACCAGCTGGACAGCGTCTTGTACCTGACACTCAAGCTAAGCGAACATCTGCTAGATGAACTAGACCGATGAGCGAATGGGCAGCAACTGAGAGAAAAGTCAGCAAAAGCCATGCTTCCCGCCGGGTAGTAGCAGCAGCCGGCACGTGCTTCCTGCTCGAGCTCCCTGCTCCTGCACTGTTCCGGAGGCCTTGGCTTCCCTGGCTAAGCTGACGGGTCCTGACCAACCTTAACACGCAGCAGGAAGCGGGCCAGACTGGGGGAGGCGTCTGCCTCAGTGGCCTGATGGTGCCCTCTTAGAGATTCTCAACCAAGGAGGGCCATCCCTGGGGGTGGGGAGCACACATGTAAGTATGTATATGTTGTATGGTCACGTGTGTGCACACATACATAATTTTTTAAAATAAAATGCCAAATGCTTACAAAAATTAGTTTTTGTAGTAAAATAACCTGTTAAATGGGATTTTCTTTGGAATACCCATAAATATTTTCATACCCTTTGGCCCAGTAACTATCCTTCTGACAATTTATTGTAAAGAAATAACCTAATAGAAGCAAAAACGTATACTACAGCATTAAAAATACAACAAAAAATTTAAAATAATCTAGGCTCTCCCTGGTGGCACAGGGGTTAAGTCTCAGCACTATGAAGCTGTCCACAGTCACTGCAGCATGGGTTCGATCCCCAGCCAGGGAGTGACCCACATGACTCTTCTGTCCTCCCCACCTCCACACTCCCCCTCCCCCTTAGCAGTGCATTTCAGTAGATCCGCGTGTTCTGCTCCCCTCTCGGTCTCTGGTGAACACCTCCTCCCCCAAATATCAGTTCATGAATGGATAAACAAAATATGTGCATCCTAACAATGGCATCTTCTGAAGCCTGCAAAGGGACGATGCAGACACATCAGTGACTGTCTCCCCCCACAATGAGAGAAGCCAGTCCCAGAAGCCCACACACATTACCACTGCAGAGACCAGAGGTAAGTTAGGGGCTCAGGGGACAGCTGGGGAATGAGTATGGGGTTTCTTTCTGGGATGACAAAAATAGCATGAAATTAGACAGTGGCGATGATTGTACAAGACAGTCAAATTGACTAAAAGCCTCTGAACTGTATACTTCAAAAGGGGTGACTTTCACACTGCATGATACTCCCTGAGTTAAAAAAAAAAATAGAGTTTAAATACTAGAGACATGAGAACATGTACTCTGGGAGTTTTATTGTAGCCTCTTGCCTTCCCTTTAATCTCACCCTCTTCCAATCACCTCAACTATCCATCCCCACAAGGATTCAATGTTTACACAAAACCAAGGACAGCAAAGGTGAAAAAACAGGCACAAACTATTAGGAACAGCTTATCTACAGCCACGAAAAGGTCCCTCTCCCAAGTGTGTCTGACACTACACTAACCCTGCTTAGCAGGAATTTCACTTCTTTAGCAACCTGTGAAAGCAGACACTTCCTCAGCTGCTGAAAGGTGAAGTTTACTTTTCAAGTCACCATAACGAGTCCCTCTAACAGTCTTAGGTAATTGCTGTAAAGAAGGAATCACTGAAACTCAGGTTTCCAACTCACTATTTTGTCTAAGTCTGGACAATGCAGGTGCTCTGCCACATGCCCCATCAAAGCCCAGTAACTTCCCCATCCCACAACCCCCCTCCCCCCCCAGAAAGAGCCATGAAAAGCAGTCTAAAGGAAAAGGGGTGCTTACAAACCAGAACAGCACAGCAACATGCAGGTATTCTCCAAGTGAAAAAGCGATTGTGAAAAGGCCATTTCCAAATCTGCCTTCACCAAAGTGCCTCCACATCCCCTGGGTTTTCTCCCCAAGCCAGGCAGACGTCCGGTCCCCAGCCACACCAGAGCCATGGGCAGGTGGTCCCCAGCCACAACAGCACGGTGAGCAGGGCCACTGCGGGCAGGGCCCCCAGAGTGCAGGTTCCCATCTTTCTGGGCATAGCTCATAGAAGCACAGGTAAGATGTGAGCATACAGGACAAATTTAAGTTGTAGCAAAACAAATTTAAGCTCTAGGTCATAAGATAATGTTTAGATTATAAATAGTCACTGGGTTATCACAGGAAAGGAATTTTTGGGCTCGCCTTTGAGTTTTGTAACTATACAAGCATTAATGGAAAACAAAATTTTAAAAGCTTCTGCCCTCAGCCCATGCTTGGTCCACGAAGTGGGCAACAGCTGGTGCTCTATGGGCCAGAGACTATATCAGGTCTGACCCCACCCTCTGCACCAGCAGCACTTCCCGACAGAGGTCACTGGAGGAGGGGCCCTGGCTCAGGCCTTTCTGGCTGCTCTCTCCAGCCTTCTCTCCCAACTCCCCTGCTCGCCTTGCCCATACTCTCCTCAGCCCCAGCATCTCTACAGACACCCCACCTGCCTGAGGAGCACTCCAGTCCAGTGCAGTCTACTTCCTGGGGTCCCCACATTCGGCATTACAACCTACCTG
This sequence comes from Condylura cristata, assembly GCF_000260355.1. NCBI lineage: Eukaryota > Metazoa > Chordata > Mammalia > Eulipotyphla > Talpidae > Condylura > Condylura cristata. The sequence goes on from NW_004567105.1 coordinate 3,119,760, forward strand.
CCCACCTTCCTGCCAGAACTGGGCAGCAAGGATAATGGATGCTCCCTTATCATCTCACCTGCATCCTGCAACTCTGAGAGGTCTTTCCTCATGTTTTTCGAAACTTCCCTTTTTTCCTTCAACCTGTGGCTACCTTCCAGCCAGAGCCATCCCATTTCTCCCAGTCATGGCTACTCCAAGTCTTTTAGCTGGGGTCTCCCTGTGGTCCTGGCCCTCCTAGTCCCCTGGACGCAGCAGTGTAAAATCTTTCAAAAAGCAACTGATGCCTTCCTTCTCCTCTTTAAACCCCTGTTTTTTCCTTTGACTGACTTTATGGAAAACTCCAAATTTGTGACCCTGGCTTCTTGGACCCTGCAGCCTAGTAGCCTGGGCCTATACCCAGCCTCGCTGCTCAAACCTACCGTTCACCATCCTCTGGCTCCAGCCCCAGCGCAGGAAGCCATTACTCAGCGCTGTGAGAAGAAAGTCTCTAAACCTGGCCCCTACCAGCTGAGGGTGCTGATCTTCACAGCTGCTCCCCATCCAGCCACCCAGCCATTCTCACTGAAACATGATCAGATTCACATCACCACTACCTCCCTCAGTGCCAAAGAAGCCTGAGGTCTGACCACAATATCCAAACTGTCAACTGCCCGGTCTCCCCCAAAGCGGCATCAGCAGAGGCACAGAATGACTCCAGGGGTTGCTTGCCTGAGTGCCCCATTGTTCCCAGTTTACAGCAGTTTACTGCTTTCCCTTCCCTGAGGCAGGATTTTCTGTGACCAGAGATTGTGTTCCTTTAAGCAGGATCCTGGCATGGCTGTGCAGGCGGAGACCATGGGAACATAGACCGTGCCCTGGAATCCCACCGGCCGGCAGCAGGGCACACCAAGCTCTCTGGGGCAGACTTCCAATTCATGCGCACCCTCTGGGTCTTCACACAGGATAATTAAACATCAGCGGCTAACAGTCACTTCCTTTAGTCCCTCACAGGCTCATTCCTTTAGGATTTATGCCTGGCAGTGAAAAAGAAAGCAAACACAAAGCTTTCCACCTGAACCTTCTGCCATTCTACAGAGGGAGGGAGGCACAAGAACCCCCTTGATAGTAGAAGTGAAATGGATGATGGTTAACTACACCCAACTCAACATTCTAGGTCTTGAGAAACAACAGATAAAGGATTTAGGTGGAAAAATAAAGCTCCTTGAGGAATCACTGGCAATAAGCCAACTAAGAAATTCATACGTGGGGCTTCCCTTGTGGTGCATGGGGCTATATCAGCACTATGGAGCTATCACCAGCCACTGCAGCATGAGTTCGATCCCTGGCCAGGGAGGGACCCATAAGCGCAGCAGACCTCTCCTGTCTCCCCGATAACCCCCTCAGAAGTATGTCCGTCATTTCACCTGTTCTGCTCCCCACTCTGTCTCTGATGAATCCTCTCACCCCACCCCTACAACACACACTTCTGGGCTACACCCTAACTCTTATATGCACAAATAAATACATCCTTAAAAAAATCCACCTGTAAAGTTTTTAATTAACATTGGAGTTCAAGGCACTCAAAAGAAGCAGGTCATAAATAGAGCACACCGAGTCCCACTCCCCTCCTAACTGAGCCACAGAGGTCAATAAGTCTTCTCATTACTTGGCCATACTGTCTTACATAATCACTGGGAGTTTGTGATGTGCAGACATGAAAATACCTACATAAGACACCTAAAGTGTGGAGACTCACTTTTATTTTCTTTGGGCTGGTCAGTGGATGGAGATGCCCCAGAGAGGTGCCAGTGAAAGGTGGAAAAACAGTATTTATTGAGCATTCACCCTACTGCTACACACTCCCCATTTTACACCTGGCAAAATCAGGGCACCGAGAGATGGAGCCCTGGCCCCACTGAGCAAGACTGACTCCTCAGCAGCCCTCGTGCACAGCTGTAGCTGTCAATTCTGCAGCACAATTTGCAGGGAAAACAGTGAAGCTACTGTGTAGGACACACCTTGACTTGGAGTCTGGAGCCCAGTGGGAACCAGTGAATTAAAATATAACACAAGAAAAGAAGTATCAATCTCTGTGAAAATGCCAGACGAAAAGAGACTTTAGGAGACAATCGGCAGACATGAGAGCAAGTGACGCCAACGGACACGTACCTGTGTCTGCAGCGCAGGCACCACCCCAAAAGTCTCAGTTCGCTCCCTCTCATTTTTTCATAAGGGAACTTTGAGGCCAAAGAATTGAAAAGACTTGACTTATAGCTGTACTGAGGCAGTGACACAGTCTGACCAGACGTTTCCTATTACCACTATTTCAACCTAAAAAATAAATCAAAAACTTGGGAAAAGGGGCAAACAGGAGGGGGCAAAGCCAAGTTGTTACCCCCAGATCTGCTGCATGAAGTGGGGCCTCAGCCTAACTACAAGAGAGGGTGTTCACAGCACGGTGCTATTCTACCACAACCACGTAAGAAAAACTCACGTGGCGCTTTACAAAGGCAAAGCTAGCTGCAGCAGCTGGCTCTGTGGGGGTGGGTATCAGCCCAAAATTAGGGGTCTGGGGAGTAGGTTCTTGATGGCGCCCCTTACCTGTGTGACCTGAGTAAGTGTCTTACTGTTCTATGACTGTTTCTTCACCTAAACTGGGTATAATGTCAGAAATACAGAGGGTGACTGTGAAGACTGAACTAACTTACGAAAAGCTCTCAGAACTGGGCCTAGTATACTTGTGTCATCATGAGTGCGGTGGGAATGGCAGGTTCCCAATTTTAAAGATAAGGACAATGAGGCATTAGGACTTGTATTAAAGTTTCAGTTTAAAGTGGTAGAGGCAGAATTTGAACTTGACTGCAAGTGATTCTAATTATAAATTACACTGACTCAGAAGTTAAAAAAGGTGGTGGGGGAGTACTTGGACTTTAACCCTATCCTCAAGTCACACAAATTAAGGATATTTACAAATGAAACTCAAACAGAAGAAGCAATAAAATCTGTAGTTTTATTCTTCAGAAGGTTAGCTAACTAGGTAGACTAACTAGGTAGCAAGAGAGGATCCTAGAAACATTCTGTTAAGAAAAAATAAAATCTCTTAGCTCTAGCTGGAAATCAGACTCGTCCTAAGAACCGGACTTGTGATGACTGGGCTTTATCTTTCGATCTCACTTCTGATGTTACACCTATTTTACCAATAGCATGTAATGACTGCAAAGAAATTAGTAACTTTCCAGGGTCTCCCTGGTGGCACAGGGGTTAAAGTCAGTGCTACCAAGCTATCAGCAGCCACACCCTGGCCAGCAAGCTGACCCACATGGCACAGTGGACCTCACCTGTCTCACCCAAAAAACACACATCCACAAAACCTACATCTCAAACAGAGGAAGGAGTGTGTGATTCACGCAGGAGAAGCATAACGTGAGCAGGCACCTATGCGCCTAAAGGGGCTTATTAAGACTCAACTGCAGCACACCAAGGTTAATAAAGGGTTTATTTACAAAAGAAGAGGACACCCAGCCTTGTTTCCGTAGTGTAGTGGTTATCATGTTCGCCTCACAAAAGAAGAGGACATGAAGAATTTTGGGAAAAAGAGGAGGAGGTAAGTTGGTTGTGGTTGACACAGCTATGCAACGTCTATCGTCTGACAGATTCCGGGTAGATTGGGAAAAGCTCTGAAAAATCAGACTTTCCACTGCGAACTTATGTTATGACCTCCCTTTTTTGTATCATCGTAATATCAAAATATTCTGAGCAACTTTCAGCTTATAATTGGATTACCTCAGCTGCAGAAGGCCTGCCTGGCCCTGACAAGCAAGCCCTGCACCAGGGTGAGAAATTCCTCTGAAGTCAAAAGTGACTTGACAACTGGCTGATCAATAAAAGCAAAAGGGCTGTTTCTGCAAAGTCTCTCACAGCTGATGGAGGAAAACCCAAATCTTATCATTCTACTATCTCACCTAGCCTTCTATTCAGCTTCTAAAGAATTACTCAAACTTCCTACTATCTGGCCTTTAGATGTGGAAATTCATCCAGGTTGCCTGTTTTAGAGCTAGCCAGGTTTTCTAACTGCTACACTTCAAAGGAATTCACAAAAGTCTTCTGGCTAGTCTTTCAGGATTCTACTATCCAGTCTTTAATACGGAAATTCACCTATGTCTCCTATTCAGAGCAAATTACGCTTCTACTGTTTAGACCTCAAGGAAACTCAAAAACCAAGGAAACTCTACTGTCTAGACTCAAGGAAACTTAAAAACCTTTTAACAAGTTTTTTCAAAGAACTTTTCCGAAATTTGATTTGCAAGAAATTTCCTCTTCCTGCCTCCCAGGATGTCTCAGGTAGAAAAAAAAAAAAACCCATTATGTAGTAGATAAGGTTTAAGAGACTATTTTAAAATCTTTTTTTTTGTTGTTAGATTTATTTATTTATTCATACAGAACTAGGGTACAGGCTAGAGATGTGGAGGGTGAGAGGATTCACCAGGGACAGAGTGGGGAGCAGAACAGGAAGATGGACGAAGTACACTGCTGGGGGGAGCAGCAGGCGGGTCAGGAGAGGTCTGCCGCTTCATGTGGTCACCTCCGGGGCAGGCGGGGTTCGAATTCATGGGGAAGTGGCTTAAGCTTCTTAGTGCAGGGCTTTAACCCGCTGCGCCACCAGGGAGGGCCCAAGAGACTTTATTTTAATCAATCTTCACTATAGTAATATCAGTCTTCAACTTTGTGCATCTATGTACCTGTTTTTAACCTTGATTGATTTTAGAATGTTATAATCTCAAGTAAAGGTCAAAACGACCCCAGACTATTCTTAGAAAAAAGGTGATTGTGATCTCAGCCCATTTCATATGCTAATGTCATCCCTCTGCCGGCTTGAAGTGTATAAAATAAACCTCTGCTGAAGGCAGAGCAGGAAGACTTGCACCCAACTCCGACTCCCGTGTCTTTCTCACTCCCACTCCCCCCCTTTACTCCCCAATTTTTGGAATCTCTGCTCACTGACTCGTTCCCACCTTGAGACCCTGCCTGTTCCGCCCCCCAATAATCCGTGATCAGGGGCAAAGTCTCCGACAGTTGGTGATGATTCCAGTTCTGCTGACCTGGAACCCCACTAGCATGCTGAGGGGTGGCGAAAAGCTGTGTCAAGCACCAAGCCAAGAGGCCAAGAGACCCTCCAAGGCCTACATGCGTGGTTTTATACCTAACCTGGCTGCTTAACTCCACCTCAGGTCCCAGCAATTTTCCCTTGGTGATGGTGGGTTTTGTAGTTCCTGACTTAATCGCAGGTCTGGGGTGGGGGTGGGGTCCACACAACCTGCACCTGTTAGTTAATTCAGGACATCCTTACACCTAACAATAGGAAACAGGTGGTGAAAAGATAAAGGCCCTATTTTATGGAGTTTAGGCCTTGAGCAGGCTATTAAGAGAAGTGGTGAAGGCCTACTTTCGGTGACTACGGAGCTTTCACTGTGTCTTTCAGCTATTCCATCTTTCACTGGAACACTAACCCTTGAAACCCACACCACAGTGAGGAGTCCTGACAGCACTGACTGGAACCATGAGGGTCTCCCTCACTTTCTCAGTGAGGAGTTCCTCCCCCAACTCCCAAGAGTGGAGACTGGTGTCAGCAGTTAACACATCTTATTGACAAATATGCAATTCTTCTCTCCAAGAGTCCCCAGGCTTCTTCAGGGAAGCACCAGTCAGTGGTGTTTGGTCAGTGGTGCCTGGGAGATGGTGCTCACTATAGCATTCCACAGATGCAGAGGGCACTCATGAGAGCAGTTTCAATGGTGCTGAGGGTGGAAGACTGGCTGCAATGAATGAAGGAGTAAACAGAGAGGCAGAGCTTGCTTTTTAAGAACCCCTAGAAAGGAAAAGAAGAAACTAGTAGTTTGATCCTGTGATCACAGGAAAGCTTTCTATTTTTTTAAGAACGACATGAAGGTCTGTGGGTCACGTCGCACGGCACAGAACAAAAAGCAGGGGTGCAGGTGGGTTTGAATTGCTGGTCCCGTGACCACTGTGCAGGCAGCTCACTTAACCTCTATACCTTCCACGTAACCGCAAGTACAAGACGGGACACCCCACCTTACTGTGACTAGCACAGCTTTTGGCAACAAGACATTCAGTAAGTGGAGCCGCGACTACAACTGCATGAGGAAGCCTGGACGCTTGGTCTGACCCCTCGGCTGAGGTGTCCGGTTTTCCTGCCCCAGGCTACGTGTAATGGGGGATGGCAAAGAAATAGGGTCCTATTTCTTCCGTCTGACCGCCTGCACAAGCTCATGAATGGCAGCTGTGGAAAATTACCGATGTCACCAACGGAGACAATCTGGAGATTAGGCAGACGGAAGTGATGTTAAATCAGCAAATTCTGGGCTCTTGCCAAAACCCTCCGTGGCAACTAAGAAAAACTGAAAACGCACACACTGGGGACGCTTCAAGTTTCCAAGCCAAAGGCGCTCCCACCAGAGCCAGCGCAGGACAGGCGGCCAGTGAGGACAGCCTGGCCTCCAGGCTCCTAACCTCACTCACCCCTTTCTCTCAACCGGCCCCGTCCCCGAGTTCGCCCTTTTGTTACTGGACACTTCTACCGCACCCTTTAATGTCCTGGTCAGCCATTCACCTGTTGCCCACACCTGCGTCCAGAAACGCCAAGTGCCGGACCCCAGCCCCACCCCAGCGTCCCAGGGGTCTGGGAAGACGCTGAAGGGGCCGTGCCGGGAGGCTCCGTTCACTGCGGACTCCACGGGACGCAGGGGAAAGCCACCGACCTTCTGGAGTCAGTTACAAACTCATCTCGGAGAACGACACAAATACGTGAAACTAAGAGACGCAAGTCTTCAGAGTCCCAGGGAGAACCGCCAGCGGAGACGGGAGGAAGGGGAGGGAACACACGTGGCGCCCAGACGCTACATCACAAACAGAACCCCAAGCCGTCGGGTCGAAGCTGAAACCCCTCGTCACCGGAGTCTGCTCAGGGCTTGGCTGCACCAAGCGCGAGAAAGGGCCCGCCACAGGCCCACAACGCCCACGACCCCCGGCACGAGCAGCCCGAGCGGGACGCCCCGCCGGCTCGCGCAGAAACGCCCCCCGCAGCGCCCGCGAACCCCCCGCCAGGCTTCTCCAACTGCGGGACTCGGCGCGCCCCCACCCTCGCTCTCCCGCGAGCCCAGCGCCCGCCTCGCTCTCCCGCGCCCGCCTCGCTCTCCCGCGTCCAGACGCAACACTCTCACAGCGCCGGCCAGGGCCGGCCCGAGCAGCCCGAGCGGGACGCCCCGCCGGCTCGCGCAGAAACGCCCCCCGCAGCGCCCGCGAACCCCCCGCCAGGCTTCTCCAACTGCGGGACTC
>NW_004567105.1:3127173-3161454 GCF_000260355.1 Condylura cristata
GCTCCCCGCGGGCGCTTCTCCCCCGCGGTCCCTCCCGTCAGCCGGTCCGCGGGGGCGCTCGCCGAAGGGGCACGGCTGGCCTCGGGGCCTGTGGACCCCGCGAGTCCCGGCACTCACCTGCCGCGCGGGCTGAGTGGCCGGGAGGGGAGGTCCAGCTGCCCCGCCGCCGCTACGGTGCCAACTCCGGCTCCCTCAGCGGCTCGGTCCGTCAGCGTTCAGCGGCGCCACCGCGCACACGCCTGGCCAGCGCGGCTGCCGCGGGGCACTCTGGGAGCTGTAGTTTTTAGGGGCCGCGGCTGCCGCGAAGCACTCTGGGAGCACCAGCTGGAGCGCGGGGCCCGGCCCACCACACTGGTCTGGGGCAGCCAGGCTCCCACGGCATTCGAAGCCTGTTTTCGGGCCTCGCACATATACTGCAGCCGAGGGGCTCGGGCAATACCGGGTGGACCAGCGGTGAGCGTGGAGGAGTCACCCCAGCGCTCTGCAAAGGCGCAGCCCGCCATGGTGCTCTTTCCGAACACGGGGGTCCTCAGGCTGTGTGTCGAGAACACTGCCAGTGCTGCAGTGTTTCCAGGACCCCGTCGACGACGTGACGAGAGGATTCACAGTTGTCAAGCCCCTCTCAGTGGGCGCACAGGACCGGTCCTGGGTCAGCCGAATCCACCTGTGCACAACTCGAAAGCCCTCAAAGCCGAGGAGCCACACACTCCAGGCTGTGCCCGAGGTGCTCTCCTGTGCAGCAGTGGGCCAACTCACGATCGTCCACGAACTGGCCAGTTCCCAAAAACATTGAAGCACAGAAAAGAGGAGCGTGGAAGCTACCAGGCTGGTGGCAGGCCCTCCTCACTCCCCATTGGATTCCGGGCCTGGCTTGAAAATGTGTTCGACACCTCTCAGAAAGCTGCAATAGTACTACGGCTCCATACACCCAGGACGCCAGGGAGATAACCACTTCCTTTCAGTGCTGTCTGTTAACCAGGCCTAGCTCACGGTGACCATGGGGGGGTTGGGAGGGCGGAGCTACACCCCTCACCTCACCCAGCCCTTTACATTATGGATATACTACTGTGCTGAAAGCAGATTGAATTGTAATTACATTTTACCGGGGACCTAGGCAAACAAGTATGAACCTGGCCCTCCCTGGTGACTCAAGTGGTTAAAGCACAGCACTGAGAGCCACTAGCAGCCTCTTCAGCGCAACTTAAATCCCCAGCCAGGGATTCTCTCCTCGGCAGTGTATTTCAGTGAATCTGTCTGTTCTGCTCCACACTCTGGTTCTGGTGAATCCTCTCACCCCCTCCACATCTGGCCTGTAACCCCGTTCTTGTATGCATAATCTTAAAAAAAAAATAAACTTTTTGTGGCAACATTCACTTTTCTTTGCACCGAGGCCAGATTCTTCCAAATTCTTTTCTTTTCCAAGGCAAAGGATAATAAATTCCTGCCCTTTTAGTGTGGTATCCTTTTTTTCTCTCGCAACTTAGAAGTGCTGTATTATTCTCATGGGAAAAGTTTGAGTTGTAAGCTGTTGCTAATTCAGCATGGGTGCCTTAGCTTTTTGCAGCGAACCATTAGCATTTCCTTTTTAAAGACCAACTTTCCCTACAGATTTACTAGGGAGTAAGGACCAGATACAGCTTCCAGCCCTCCCTACTCCAGTAGAACATGTCCGTGAACACTGGCGCACAGGTCGTGAGGCCAGGGGGTAGGTAGTGATTTTCAAGCAACGGTGCACAACCCCGTGGAGCTCTGCCAGCAAACGCTGTGCAGGATTTCCACTTATCGTACAGCCTCCACCAAACAAAGGGCAAAAGAAGAACGGCTGATTCTAGAACGGCTGATTCTTAAACACCTCCCAGGAAAGCTTGCAGGTGATTCATGCCCCCTGCGGTGGATGGGGCCAGAGTATTAAGAGTAACTTAGCCCCTCAGCAGCGGGAGGGAGGAGGGGCCTAGGGCGGATCGAAGGCATGATCACCAGAAGCGATGAGAGCTGGCTCGAGCACCTTTTCTCAGTGGAGCTTAAAGAATGTGTTCGAATGTGGAAACGCCTGTCCCACGACAGAAGAGCCGGTCCTTACTCCTGCTGCCCAAACTGCAAGGCCAGTGCCGGGGCAGCTCTGCTGGCTATACAGACAACACAAAGCAGGGAACTGGACGATGTATTTGGTCAAGTCTGAAGCCTGGTGAACCCCAAAATGTCATACTTCTTTCCTCGAGGCTATCATGAAGAAATGAAGCTTTTTAAGCGTGAAGTTAGTACTTTACCTTTTTCATCTTGACAGGAAATAAGCAACTTACTTAAGCAACTATGGGCAAAACCTTTAACTTTTTAAAAATATTCTATTTATTTGTGCATACAGAACTGGGGTACAGACCAGAGGTGCAGGGGCAGCCAGAGGATTCACCAGAAACAGAGTGCGGAGCGTAACAGGCAGATGGACAAAATACACTGCTGAGGGGGCAGTGGATGAGACAGGAGAGGTCTGCTGGCCATGTGGGTCACCTCCCCAGCTGGGCATCGAACTCACAGTGAAGCGGCCAAGGCTTGGCTTAGCTTGGCAGTGCAGCACTCCAACCTGAAGCACCACCAGGGAGGGCCCAGGATAAGCTTTTAACTTTCAAGTCAGCTGCCTTATTAAGGGTTGAAGCCTTGGAGAGTGGTCATTTTCCCAGTGTTACAGCTCCCAGTGCCCAGGCCCCCGGCAATGTAAGGTTAGCTCATTCCTGGCTGGAAACCCAGACACCTGCAGGCAGGCCTCTAGCCTCCCACCAGTCTCCTAGATGGTCACTCAAAAAACCACCCTTGGAATCTGTGAACCTGACCCGATGAGGTCAGGACAGGTGCAGTGGAGGGCCTGGTGGCTTTTCTCGACATTACACCACCACTAAACACTCAGAACTATCTTACCTTCTTGGCAACCATCTCTGACTCATCTGAGTTTAAATTAACTTCTCTATATTTGAGTTTTTCTTTTTTTGGACTACATCACTTCCATTTACTTAGGTTAGATGAATTTTAATTTTACAAAAGTTGCCGACAAGTTATCTTAATTTTGTATCACCTGCAAAACTGATAAAACAAATTTTCTTCATTTTCACCTAAGAGGAAAAGGTTTACAGATGGAGGCCGTGAAGGGCAGTACTGGCAGGGGGGCACCAGCTCTCCCCTGGCAGGCCGTGGGCGTTAACCCATGTCCCACATGGCTTTGGATACAGCTGGCCTGCTCGTGAATGTCCTGACATAACCAATATACCCAATCAGCATTTCCAAGCTAGACAAGCCTCACTGAAAGGTCAGCTGCGTTGCGCAGACAACGTGAGCTGCTAAGGTTGATTCTCAGAAAGGATTTGTTGTACCTCAGCTACCTCACTACTTACTCTAGCAAGAATAATGAATAGAAGCCTCCAAGCATTCTGAGCCCCGGTCATTTCCCTAGACCCGCACCCAATCCACCCTCCGAAGACCAGGAGGTTGCCGAGGACTTCACAAGGAAGTGGATGCACGAAAAGGTCCAGCCTAGCTGGAAAGAGGCCCTGAAAGTCACCTGCATGTCTACTATGTGGATTTGCGCTGCTGCTTAAATGCAGAGTCCAATCACAGTGCAGTTTAGTTCCGTTGTAAACCCCGACAGGTGAGCGTGCCATGGAGAGAGAAGAGCACTGAATGAATTCAAGGTGAGACTTCTTGAGGTGTCTTTTCACAAACCTTCTTCTCTTTGCAAGACAAGTGGCCGCTCTCCTGCCCATCTGTCTGTGCAGGTGTCTGCCCCTGGTAAACCTGTCCTTTTAATGTAAAAAAAAAAAAACCTTGACATAAAGTAAGGCACTAAGTTAACACTTTTACCACTCGCTGATAAAAGTTAACAAGGAATTTACGTTTAATTCTCTTCCGGCTCTACAGACATAATTCTGCTTTCACCTTCATCACACTTTCATATGGTTTTAACAGGGGATAGACCTCCTCTTCTAAGAATCTCTGTACCTGCCAAAGAGGAGAGGAAATACCAGAAAGAAAAGTTAAGACGAAAACTTGGGTATTCTTTCCAACCACTCAGACCACTTAGCTGCTTTCCACCCAAGGAGCAGCCACCCACCTCCACCCACATGCAAGTCTTCCTCCCAGCCCAACCTGTTCTCAGTGAATCCCACCTGAAAGCCATCACCACTTCCTCCTCATTCTTATTCAGCTCCAAACCACCTAAGTAGCCCCCGGCCTCTCCTGTCTGAGCACCCACCACACTGGCTCCAAGGCCTCACCCACACACGCCTGCCTTCCCACTGGTCTCCCCACTTCACATCTTTCAAATACAAAACCCCAGACCAAACTGAATATAAACGGAAAAGTGCCTTCAACTCGAAGTCCAATGATTTCTAGGGCACTTCACTCTCCAGCAACTCTGACGACTGGGACGTCTCTCGTACTGAATCTAATATCTCCTCTCAGCCTGGCGTTTCCAGGCTGACTCCTACTTGTCCCTCAGATTCAGCTTTGACTTCACGTCCCCCAGGAAGTCTGCTGTGCTCTCCCAATTTGTACTATTTTGGGGCTGTTTCCGGCTTTGTGATCCCACGATTTGTGCGTGTCTCAATTCCTGCAGGTGCTGCTTGGCCTTATAATGACCTATTTGTAAGTCTCTACCACTAAGCGCTGAGCTCCCTGCAGACAAGGATTACCCACCCATCCCAAGCTTCAGAACTGAAACAGCGCCTGAACACAGACAGAACACCCAGTCTGCACCTGATGCTTCTGAACTAACGCTTGGAGTTGCCAAAGAGCCAAGAGGAAAAGGACAGTTCTGAACACTCTCTGCACCAACACTACATCAGGCCCTCAATTAACACAGTGGCCGGACAGGAGATGTCCTCTCATCTGGTAAATGCCAGTCAGGAGTGACCCAGATCTGCCTGATGGTAAAGCATAGTCTTTGCCTCACATACCATGTGCTTTCAACCCAAAGATAATTCAGAGAAACCCATGGAGGAAATATTTTGGGCAGCTCAAAATAATCCAGGCCCCTACATTTTAGCTGCCAAGCGGTTCTGGACTCTAAGACACCCCACCCCCATCACCCTCCTAGAAGGTGGACACAGTGAGGTTCCAGACTGCACAGCCCAGCAGTGCAGGAGAGCAAGACCAAAGATCCGGGCTCTGACGCCTACCTGCTGGGGTGCACGGCCGGTGAAGGAGGATGGGTCCAGTAAACGGTCCAACTGGGAGTGAATGGGACTAAAGTAGGCATCGGCCTGGATGCGCTTGATGAGGTCATTGTCACCCCCTTCCTGCTTGACCACAGCAGCTGCCTGCTGGGAAAGCACTCTAATTTTCTCATGGCAATCCTGGAAGACAGCAAGGGGGTGTTGGTTAGCCACCAACAGGTCACACAGCACTCCACACCCGCGTTTGCACCCCTGCAGGCTGAGGTGGTTCCTCTCCAAGTCAGAGTCCAGCAAGACGCTGCCTCTCTGACCACCTCCCAGGATGGTGTGATGCAGAAGCCCACCTTGCACCGGTGCCCCCAAGGCCACCTGCCACCGTGTGCCGTTGACGTCCTGCTGCTTCCTATGGGAAGTCAGGCCCAATCCCTTCACTGAGAGGGGGCCTTCCCTACAGCGAGTGATTCACTCCTACTAACCAAGCTCACCACAATCACCAGTCTGTTCTGTGGCAGAATAAGCTCAGTGCTCTGAAGCAGTACAAGAGTAAAGGGGCCTGCTCTTCACCCATTCTTCTTCAGGAGGCAGGGGCAGGTGATGGGGCACTCAACCTAGCTTTTTTTTTTTTTTAAAGATTTATTTACTTATTCATACAGAACTAGGGTACAGGCCAGAGATGCGGAGGGTGAGAGGATTCACCAGAGACAGAGCGGGAAGCAGAACAGGCAGATCGATGAAGTACACTGCTGAGGGAAGCAGCAGGTGGGTCAGGAGAGGTCTGCCACGCCATGTGGTCACCTCCAGGGCAGGCAGGGATCGAACTCATGCGGAAGTGGCTTTAGTTTCTCAGTGCAGTGCTTTAACCCACTGCGCCCCCAGGGAGGGCCCTAGCTTTTAGGGCATGCGTGTCACCAACCTGGCGGTTGCCCCCGGCCTTCACCATGGCCATGATGATGTTCTCCGTGGCCATGAAAGGCAGTTCTTGTCGAATGCGCCGCTCAATCACCTAGAAGGAGGAAGGGCCAAGAAAAGTTACAAACTCACACACAAAGGAGGCGGCCAGCCCGGGCCAGGATCCATATTCATGAAGAAAGTGGGACGGAGCATTCACTCCACACTTTGTTTTCCAGTTTTCTAATTCAGCATATTATCTTCATTTAAAAAGGACCAATTACTTAAGTTTTAAAAAATTACTTCATTAGATGGGAAACCCAAGGGGATTGCAATTGAGATGGAAAAATGCACAAAAATATGTAAAGATAAGCTATTATAAAAAAAAGAAAAAAATCACTTCATCAGAGTGAATCCTAAAACCTCAAGTTGGCTCAACTTTAGGGCCCCGCCTCAAAATCCAAGCACAGGACGGACATGAGCCACCTGCCCTGGCAGCACAGAACGGCAAGTGGACACTGCCCTATGGCCAGAAGTCAGCCGAAGCGTTCCTCTCAGATGTGCCTGTGAATGTCAGAGCGAGTCAGTTTGTGAGGGCTTATGTCGACCTGAAAAATGAGCTCATGTTGGAAAGCTCCACTGGACCAGGAAAGAGTTCCCCCAACATACTCACTCCAGGGCAGGAAAAAGTCACCCCACATTCCAAATGGCTATTTGCCTATTAACTGAGAGGCTCTTACTTTGGGGTAGATCACCAATCCTTCAGAAATATTTTGCAGTGTATTCAGTACAGCATCTGCAGTGAGAAAGGCCTCAGCCAAACTGATCCGTCTAGAAAGCAAACAACCACATTGTTATCCTTTTAAACAAATAACAATGCCAGTGAAATGCAAGCTGTGTTCCAGAAAGCTGCCCTACCAGCTTCTTAGGCCGGTATTTCTTGGGCAACTTCTTTCCATCTCACATCTTCAACTACCCCAATATCCCGAGGACCCCCGAACCTACCACCTCTATCCAGTCCACAGCTTTTGCCCAATAGCCAGATCACATAGCCAAATCAAGAGCTCCACCTAGTGGACCCACAGCTACTGCAAAACTCAATGAATTCCACTCAAATCTGCTCCCCTCCAGGAGCCCCTGACTCAACGGTGGCCTGGCAACTGATCAGCGACTCCAGGTGACCAAAGTCAGCCTGCTGCTAAGTTTACAACCACATATCTCCCCCTTATTTGCAGGGCACCGTGGTCACAGCTATTCAGGGCGGCCTCCCCACTGTCTGACCAAATCTGTGTCGCCTTACAACTGACTCTCCAAAGCCCGGTAGGGCGCGTCAGCAGCCGCAGCGGATTAGATCGCACCCTAAAAGCCATGCTCATCCATGGCCAACTTTTGAGTGAGTTCAGAGGTTGTATTTCCACAGATGAACTCTGGGTTATGCACAGACTCCACAGAGCAATCTTTAACTATGTGTCCTTTTCCATTCAAGAAGCCCCGGGCAAACCAGGCAAGGTGGATCTGCTGTACACACATGTGCAAGATACCCCGAAGTGGGCGGTCCCTTTGAACTGTGCCAGGACACCACAGGAACCGGCCGCGACCTGAGTAACACCCCGGCTCATCTCTGACCAAGACACACTCCATCCCCCAGTGCTACCCATTTGCTAGTCACCCTCCTCAGCTGTCCTTTCTCTTCCATTTGGGCCTTTATTCAAACTCCCACTTTTGTTTAAACGTCTTGGAAAGCGCCCGCAGCCAGTAAGTCTCAGAGCACTGCCTGCTCTCGATGTCACCAGTCCTCCAGCACTCCTCGCTGCTTTCCCAGAAAGCCCTGCGCGCACTGTGCGCCCCTACTCCACTGACCGGTTCGCACTATCATCCAGGGTGCGTTCCAACCACTGCACAGCGGCTGTCTGCAGCGGGTTCATGGCGAGCGTGATGAGGTGCCGGGCCAGGCTGCAGCACCGCTCGGCGCGCATAGGGTTCCGCTTGTACGCCATGGCGCTGGAGCCTGCGCAGAAGTGGGGCGCTTCAGATGCCGGCAAGTGCGCCGGGCAAGCTACTCACACCCCGCCTCCCAGAATCTCCAGGCTGCTTGACTGTATACCATACTCACCAATCTGCTGTTTTTCAAAGGGTTCCTCCATCTCTTTGAGGTGTGCAAGGAGTCGGATGTCACTGCAAATCTGGGGGGAAGCACAGTACAGTGTCAGTCCACTGGCACACTGTGGCACATGGCAGCCTGGGGCAGGGCTTGAGCTGATGCTGGGCTGAAGATCCCCCACTGCTCCCGGACAGCATCCTACTCAGGCATCTCTTGGCTCCTGAAGAGCAGATTGACAAATTCAGGGGTCCACCCTAGGGGCATAAAGTGTTAAAGTCTCAGCACTATGAAGCTATCTAGCCACTGCAGCAGGAGTCTGATCCCCGGACAGGGAGGGACCTACACGGCGCAGCAGACCCTCCTGTCCCCCCGCTGCTGCCCTCAGCAGTGCATTTCAGTGGATCTGCCTGTCCTGCTCCCCACTCTGTCTGGTGAATCCTCTCATCCCCCTGTATTTCTGGCCTACACCCCAGTTCTCGTATGCATAAATAAATAAATCTTCAAACACTGGTAAAGTAGGTGTGGGTGCTGGGGTGGGGGATGAGAGGATTCAATCAGAGACACAGTGGGGAATGGAAGGGAGACAGGAGAGGTGTGCTGTGCCATGTGGGTCAGCTCCCTGGTGCAGACAGAACCAGGCTGCAGCGGTGGTAGCACGGAGACTTTTTATGGGTCCCAAATTGTTAAGACTGATGTGACATCCCTTGAGAGAGCAGACTAAGCAAATCTGAGCTGATCTGGGCTGTGCAAAGCCCTTGTCCCTGTCCCAAGCTGCTTTACTCACCTTGTGCACAGATGCCCCCAAGCTGGCGAGTGCTAACAGCACCTCAATATCCACTTTTCGTGTGTAGGTCTGCCCTGTGATGATAAAAGCTCTGGAAATAAATAGAGGAGTCTTAAGTATTTCAAAAGATGGTCAAACAAGAACAAAACAGACTAAGCAAAACTTGGCTGTACAGGTTGACCAGTCACACTGAGCTAAGAGGCGTGAAATGACCAGCGGCTGAACAGCTATTTTTCAACCTCCTTCCCCAGCCTGATAGCTGTCCTGACCTGAAGGTACACATGGTCCAGGGCACCTACCTCCGCCACAGCTTGATGGAAGTAGCTGGAAGCAGCAGCCACTATGGGACCTAAAGGCCCTCAATGGAAACTCACTTAAACCAGCCCACTGGGGGCTTTTGGTGAAGGAATCAAAACAGCACCAACAAGCCAGTGTAAAAATTCAGAAATAAGTTGCTTCATTTTTCCTTGTGGATTCTAACAAAATAGAATCCAGACAATAAGAAAACTCAGGCCAGAGGGAAGGAAGAAAAAGCTAAAACAACGAAGTCCTAAACTAGAGGTATAAGGAACACACCCATTTCGTCACGCCCTCAGGAGACCAACACCTTTCTCAGTCACCTACCTCTTAAATCCTGCTTTTTCTGTCACCATCTTGTCAAGCTGCTCTACCTTGGAAAGAAAAGACATCCCTATAGAAACCTGGCATCTAGCTTGAGCACACCATGAAGTTTCACCCTGCCCAGGTTTCCACCCGCTTCCTGTGGTCCAAAGACCCAGCCCAGCCTGAGGACTCACAAGCACGGGCAGCACCCACCAGCGGGGCAGCTCAGCTGGCCTAGCTTTCAGAATACCTTCTGGTGGTCTCCTTCAAAGAGCTGCAGGAAGCTGGCCTGAGTGCCAGTGGTGCCCTTCACTCCTCGGAAGCACAGATCGTCCTGGACACGCTTCAGGTTCCGGAGATCCATGCAAAGGTCCTGGATCCAAAGGCAGCAGCGCTTACCGACTGTGGTCAACTGAGCAGGCCTGAAAGCAACCCAGAGAACACGGGAGCCTCACACCGAGGGCGCACCCTGGGGCATTCCGCTGTGTCTTCCACCTGCCACGGTGGGTACGGGACTGTCACATGGGTTGAAGTGGCTACCAGATGTAAGCTTCTAGTTGTAAGACGAGTCCCAGGGATGTCACGTACAGCAAGGTGACTACAGTCAGTAAGACTGACCTGTGTGCTTGCAAGTTGATAAGAGACCTTAAAATATCAACATACGAAAAAAACTTTGCCACTCGGATGGTGGCAGATGTCAAGAAGATGCACCACGGGGTCTTAGGTGTCAGTCGACAAAGACTGAATCACTAAGTCATGCACCTGAAACTAAGGAACTGTCAATCATACCTCAATCGAAAAAGAACAAAGAGGCAATACTAGGGCAGGGATCATGTCTTGTTTGACCTCAAACAACAAATACGCATGTGACAAATACATGCCAAGTACGGAATGTATTTCTGGTAAGGGAAAAACAACTGACAGACAAGGCCCTTGCTCAAAGGAGCCTGCGTTGCAGCGTCAACAGGTCAATAAGCAGGACAGGCACTGATTTTTAAAAGGTCACAGAAAAAATAAGACAAGGGTGAACAGCAGAGAACACTGGAGGCTGACAGTGAAAGAAGCCTTTGTAAGGATCCTGCTTCCGATGAGGGGCCAGCCACGCCAGAACACAGGTGGCCGAAGGACTCAATGGCAGTGGCAGCCTTGTCTCCACAAGCCGGTCTAGATGGACCCACTGCAGGCTGGATAAACCACACCGAAGCACAGCAGCGTGGCAGACCCCTCAAGGCGGCCTGGCCCATCCCAGACGAAGTCCCCTCCTACGTGGCTAATGACACCAGGAGACACCACCAGCACTGTCTAAACGGCACAGCAAAGCCCAACTTAGGCCCATGTGGTGCCCTCGTTAGCTCCTATCCAGACTATCAGCACATGCAAAAAGATGCACCAGTCCACAGCAGCATAACGCAGAACAGTGCGAATGCAAATGCCTACCTTTGAGGAAAGGACACACAAGATGTGTGTATCCGCCTAATGGGAGACTACTCGGCCATAAAAGGAAATGAAGCCTCAGCTTCACCAATACTGAACACTGGAAAATTCTGCTGAGTGAAGAAGTCCGTCACAAGAGAACAAATACTGTATGATTCTATTTTAAGTGAAATATCTAGAAGAGGCAACGCCTAGACAGAAAATGCAGCAGTTGTTGCCAGGAGCTAAGGAATGGGGGAGTAGGAGTGAAGTGACGTGGCACGGGGTGTTTCGGGGGGCGATGGAAATATTCTGAAGTGAATACTGACAAGGATGAACTGCACGGCCTGGGAATTATCTCCTACAGCTGTTTCTTCTTGTTCCTAACACCGGCTGAGGCAGCAGACGTCCCTCACGAAGCTGTCCCGGCAACGCAGGAGTGCCCACATGGCCGGGCACATGCCAACAGAGCAGGCAGAGAGGAGCTGCCGCAGGGCGCCAGGTGGCAGCACACACGGTGAAGTCTGCAACAGCCAAACCGAACACCCCGCAAGCGACGGCCAAGCCTTCACCCGATGGCGACTACGGGTTTCTGCTACCAATAAAGGTGGGCCCCGGCTTTAAGCAAGTAAGTTCTACAGGCTCTGCTAAGTTAGAGAAGGCCTCCTTGTCAACATTATCAACAGTCCATCAGAACATAAGCAGATACTAGAGCGCCACCAGCCAGGAGCCTGTGGGGAGCTGCCCCGAAATGACACCATCAGCCTCGAAGGGTCTCTATTCAGAAATTCTGAAAACAGTCGCACACTTTAAAAAGCAAAAACACACAGAAAGCAGGGAGAATGCTTCACTACCCTAATATCTCAGAAAGCTGCACAGTCAGTATTTCCTGTCTGGGTGTCCTTCTTCTGATCTGATCTTTGACGATGTGTATTCACCTCCCTCCCTGTGCCTGTTTCCACACCAATCTTGTATTCGTCATTTCCGCGGCTGCACATCTCGCCAACTGCTACGCATACCGCTGTAGTTGTTCTCTCGCTGTTGGACACTTACTATCATACACACAGTCAGTCTATCTTTGCACAAGACTTTTCCCACAATTTGGGTTACTTCTTTGGGTTAGATCCTTGGAATTACTAAGTCAAGGAGTATGAGGACTTGGTAAGAGTCCCAAATAAACTACAGGAAGTCCTCACCTGACATTCTAACATGCTTAGAAACTGCAACTTAGGTGACACATGTGACAATACTAATCTCACATGTTGACTGATTTAAACAAACAAGAGTTAAGGCTTACTTCTTTGGTCACAAAAACAGCACTTAACTTCTGATTAAAGACCCAACACGTGTTTTGTTAGATACTAACTTGCACTCATTCATATCCAGCTTGCTTACTCCAGTTGAGAGCCGCAGCTCAGGGCCAGGCGGCCCTGGACAGGTGCTCTCAAGGAGCACCACGCACCCCCTGCACCCTCCGAGCCAAGGAAGCTCACTGCACATCTCTGGGACATGGGAGGACACAGGTACCCAGAGAGAACCACCAACATAGGGGAGAATGTGCAAACTTCACACAGTTGCGTGGCCCAGAAATCTTATTTTTGGGTCCATCAACATTTTAACAAAAGAAGGTTGAACAAAGTTATATTATTGGACGATCTGCTGAATTAGATTCATTCTCACAAGTACCACTTTCAAAGTAGACGAATAGGTTTAATCCTCAGAGACATCCCAAGTCGGCTGCTAAACCTGCATTTTGGCAGTTCACCTAAAGTTTCTGTAAAGGAGAAGGAGCCGAAAGAATAACGTGAGCAGATGCACACAAACAAGCCCGATGCCCACGAAGCGATCACTTACTGGAAATGCGTGAACCCCAAGGTGGGAAGACCGGCATGTTCCTTGGCAAAGTCAGTGAGTCGAGCAATGACTCTGGCGAGCTGCAGCAGAGGCCATGTGGCGGAAAGGCAGAGGGACTGAATTTAGGGTGAGCTCATTACACGGTCAGAAACTAAACTGCTACACACTATAGACAAGCAGACCGCCAGCACAGAAGGCAGACGCCCCATTTTTTCACTTGTCCTGAAGTGTCTTAAAGAGTTCAACAAAAATTGATATGGCTTCCTTAAAAGTCACTTTTCTGCACAATTTTAAGACCACTGACGTACTCATGCAGACAAATAGGACAGACTCATAAATCTGGCCCACATGTTTCAATGACATGCTGCTGACTGTACGCACTTCCCGTAGAAGGCTGTGCACTCACTGAAAAGTGATTTAACTCAAGGAAAGTCACTCAGTTCTACAGATATTAGATTGCTCACCTGAGACAATATTCCTATCTAGACTTACAATGTTAGTTAACACCTAAGTGGGGCCTATCCTCTGTAGGAGAATCTAGGGAACTTCTGCCCACTCCTTACCTTTGGCAAAAGCAGGTTGGATGCATTTCTAAGAATAATGAGGTCCTACAAGAGAAAATGCAAGTCTTACATTAATCAGCTTTGCCCAGACATACCACACAGCACTTTTGGAACTCACAACTGTCTCTCAGCGAGTGGCCAAGCTTACGACGAGAACCTGAAGATGCTGACACTCCCAGAAGAGCACAGCACCCCTACGAGGGACCCATCTTTACAGTCACAAAGCCCAACTTATGTGGAGCCCAAATACTGGAAAACGACAAGCAGACGCTCATCTTAAACCAGCCAAGATGTCCAGGTCAAGCGGACATCTTCCCAGAAAGGAATGTTTGGGTCTCTGAGAAGCTCCCATATGGAACATCCCATTAGTTTCCTCACTGCCCTCCCCACTTTTTTTAAAAAAAAGATTTATTTATGCATAAAAGAACTGGGGTACAGGGCAGCAGTGTGAGGGGTGAAAGGATTCACTAGAGACAGAGTGGGGAGCAGAACAGGCAGATTAACTGAGATACACTGCTGAGGGGAGCAGCAGGGAGACAGGAGAGGTCTGCTGCGCCATGTCGGTAAGTCAGCTTCCTGGCCAGGGATTAAACTCAGACTGCAGGTGACAGAACTGAGCTTTAACCCCTAGGGTACCAGGAAGTAGTTTCTTCTCCCTTTAATAAAATCTGTCACAAAAAAGTCATGAACCGGAACAAAGTTAAGGAAACCTAAAGCTGATCTTGAGGGTAAAAAATATTGCAGGAAACTCCGAATACATGCTTGTCTGAGACTGATTGTTGTGCCCACCTATACCCTAGGTACTCTTTGAAAGAAACAATTACTTATGATTAGGAGCACAGCTTTGGGTCTTTTCTATTTGGGTTTGTATTCTTTCTAACAGTATAATCTTGGGCAAGTTCTTCAACCTTTTTTTTAAATCTCAACGGCAGCAACTGGGATAAGGAAGCCTGTCCTCAAGACTATATATTCATTCCATTTATATAAAATTTCCAGGATCGGCTATACCACAGAGACAAGAAGCAGGTCAGTGGATGTTTGCAACTGGAAGCAGGAGTGGAGAGCGATCATACACTGCAAGAAGAGTATAGGTGAGGGATGTGCCTTAAACTTCCGTATGGTCAGGCTGAACGAATGCGTAACTTAACCAGAACGCTCAGAGCTGTGCATGTCAGTGAGTAAGCTTTATTGTATAAGCTTTCAAGTGAATGTGAATTATTCAATCACACTGCCTAAAGATGGAGCTAACAGCATCTATTTTTCATGGTGTTTTGATGAATGAATATATACAAAGGGCTCCTAACAGTGTGAAGCATCTATCATTGCTTAGAAAATGCTCGCTGTTACTTTTCCACGTCTGACTCCAAGACATGTTTGACAATGATAGTTTCATTTAAGTATTATAGTGTGGGTCCACCCTGGTGGTGCAAGGGGGTAAATCTTGGTACTATGAGGCTGTCCACAGCCACTGCAGCATGAGTTGGATCCCCGGCCAGGGAGTGACCCACATAGCTCAGCAGGCCGCTCCTGTCTTGCCCTCTGCTCCCCTAGCAGTGTATCTCAGTGGATTCGCCTGCTCTGCTCCCTACTCTGTCTTCTATGTATACATAAATCCTTAAAAAAAAAAGAGAGAGAAAATTATAATGCAGGGACCGCTTGGTGGCTGAGGTAAGTCTCGGTGCTATCATTGTGATGCCTGAGTTCAATTCCACCACAGGGCTAGGGCTGACCCACTATGGCGCAGCAGACCTCTCAGGCCACCTTGCCTCTGCTCCCCTCAGCAGTATGTTTCAATGGATATGCCTGTTCTGTTCCCCATTCTGTCTCCAGTGTATCCACTCACACCTCCACCCCCACCTTTGGCCTACAGCTTAGTCCTTCTACAGAGAAATAAATAAATCTTAAAAAAAAAAAAAAGGAATTAAGATATAATCCTTTGTTTCTTTTCAGAAGTCATAGCAAACAGTTACAAAGGACTTGGAAGGAAAATTACCTCACTAACTAAAAGGTCACAGTGGTGACTTCTGTCCAGCGTATCAAAGCATAGGTACTATTTGGAGGTCACTTAGTGTCTCAGAGTTGAGACTAGAAACATGTCAAAAGCAGAAAATTCATGAGCACTGAGAGACCCCCAACTCTAAAAGATCCATGGAGTTCCTGAAACAACAAAATCAGACAAAATGTGTAGCACGTAAAGACTGCGGCCTACACAGAAACAAAACAGCTCGTACCGTATTGTCTCCGACATAGCAAGAGGTGGCGCCAAGGTGAATGATACCCGCAGCTTTTGGACAGCAGCGGCCAAAAGTGTGTACATGTGCCATCACGTCATGCCGTAACTGCTTCTCTTCCTCAGCTGCCACCTTGAAGTCGATGTTGTCCAGATTTGACTTCATTTCCTGGATTTGCTCATCTGTTATAGGCAATCCCAATGTCTGCAGAACGAGCAAATGAAATCAAGTAACTTCGGGTGTGCAATTATTTGAACTGATACCAAGAAAAATATGGTCATGTCAGCATTGATGCCTTACCTCCCAAGTCTTACATTAACATGGGGTAACCACATTGAAAATACACAGGGGTGTTTTTCTCAAAGAATCATATACATGAAAGTTCAAGACACGTATGTAACAAAGCAGTTCTGATTTTTGTTCCCTCTGTCCCTATGCCCTACACATTCTGGTCTCTGGGCCCAAATACCATCTTCTCAGAGGTCCTTCTTAATCTCAATGGGAAATACTCACCCTGTGCATCACCATCTCCTTGGCCTGACTTACTAAATTAATGAGCCTGCCCCTCTCCCCCCGAGAATGGGTCCTTCATGTAAGAGGAGAGCTGAGTTGTATTTACTGCTTCCTCAGTACCAAGCTCCTAATGTCCGAAGTGTGGAACCCAGGCCACAGATTTGTTTGGTCATGGGGAGAGGGGGAGCTTACTCAGAGAAACCAAAATAAGGAATGCTGTAAGTAGTTTTGCCAACATATCATGTCTAGCAAATTCAGTCCAAATGAAATCAATTCTAGGAAATATTGATGAGAAAGGAATAATAGCAAAGCTTCAGGGGGTGGTGGCATGAAGCACTTCCTACCTTCTTCCATGGGAAAACAGGCTAGTAGAGATCAGATGCCAAGCGGGAAACACAGACTGGTGAGTTTTTTCAACCCTCCCCTGAAAACCCCAAGGCCTGATGCCGAGGAAGATCCTGCATCTTACACCCGTCTTGTCCGCAGCTGCGCTACTAGTCAGATGTGATTAAAGTTAAAACTTCAGTTCTTCAGTCGCACAAGTCACATTTCAAGTGTTCAGTAGCCACCAGTGGGGTCTCGCCCAGGAGCTTTCCTCCTAACAGCTGCAGACCCGTCCCGCAGCAAAGCATCAGCGGGGAGTGGGGCCAAAGTACTTTCTACTCCTCTCCCCAAAAGCAATGCATCTCCCTGAAACTCATTCTCCCTGCCAAATTTATTTTCTGCCGGCTTCATCTTCCCACTCCCACAGTTGGTTTTCTTTCTTAGTTTAAACTACCAACTCATTATGTTACATGATGTGGCTAATGTTGACACCCGAGGTAATGGACAACCCAAATCCAGCAGGGAGCAAAACTGCATGAATTTCAAGCAAGTGTAGATGGGCAGAGAAACACCAATTCGGACCACCTTACATTTCAACTGCAGCTTCACGCCACTCAGTAGCTGAAATAACCCTGGCAAAGTCTTTGGGGGGGTCAGCGCCTCATCTACATAACAAAGTATCAAGTGGAACAAAACATTGAGCATAATAAACCACAAGGCACCATGTCATCTACCATTAGCAAATAAGCTACTAATGTGCTGATCTGAGCCCTGTTTATGAAACCTCAGCGCTCGCATTTCATCACCCCCGAGACAGGAATAGAACCTGCCTAAGGAACTATTAATAGGTAAAGTCTTTAACCAGTGCCAGGCGCTACAGAAATGTCGGCGATTGTTACACTCCTTTATTTTCTTGAAGACAGCGATGGGGGCAAGGGGCTAGAACGAAGTTTCCATTCTGGACCCACAAGGGATGGTGCTCCCAGACACCCACTCGGATTGTCCCCCGTCTGCTAAAGACACCTGGAAGGCACTGCCCCCGCTTTCCGTGGTATTTTCCTCTGAAACCTTAGAGCCCTCAAAATCACCTCCAGTTTCCTTCCACCCTCTGCAGCTATTTCTGCAACTGTGGGCTGACCCGCCCTCCGCGCAGTTCTCACAAGACACCTAGCGTGCGCCTGAGCCCCCAGCCCGCTTCCCTCCCGCGCAGACCGCGGTGCGTGAGGCACAAACAGCGGCCCCGGGGACACGCATGCTGGGCGCGCCGAGTCCGGGGCACGTCCCGCCCGCCGCGAGCGGCAGGGTGAAAGCGCCCGCTTCTCACCGAAGCGGGGTTTCTGCCCCCACAGGCGGCGCAGCCCAGCTAGTCTGCGAGGTCTTTACGGCTGGGCGGGAAACGCTGCCTCAGGAACGGGCGCCGGGGTCGCGAACGCCCCGGGCCGCGGCAGCCCGGGCGGTTACCTGCTCCGCCTCCGCGAGCCACAGCCAGAGCTGCCGCCAGGTCCGGAACTTGTACCTGTCGCTGAACAGGAAGCACATGTCCGCGCTGGCGTAGCGGCGGGCGAGCGGCGACTGGTAGCTGTCATGCTCGCCGTCCGCCGGCCGCCAGGCGCCCTCGCCAGCCGCCGCCATGCCGAACACACGACTCCGCCAGCGGCGGACACGGAAGCCCGCGCGGGACTTCCGGGGCGGGACTTCCGGGACAAGGCCCGCCCCCCGGGCCTGGAGTCCCAAGCGCGAGCTCCGGGCCACACTGGGGCGTCTCCGGGCTCGCAGCGACCTCCCGCCGCCGCGCGCCCCGGCCTCCCCATCCGAGAGAAGGGCCAGTCAGACCCCTCTCCGCCCAGGCCGGAGTATTGGTTACATCGACGTCTTGTCCCCTCGATTTTGCAGCCGTCACTGGTCGCCCCGAGCGCGGTTCCGGAAAGGGCCCTAAGGGAGGAGGGCACCGAGTCTCGGAGAAGCCGAGGGACTGGCCGAGGGGTCTCCCACCCGCGTCGCCAGGACTGCGGGCCTTGGCTCGCGCCGCGGTGCTGGACCGTTCCCGGCGCGCGCGGGCGGGCTCGCACCAACGCGGCTCCCCTCGCCACCTCCCACCCGGCCGGGAACCTGGCCCTGGGCGTCCCACTCCGCTAGTAGAAAACACGTTAACTGGGGCTTTGCTGGGCATCGGGCACGGCCCTGAGACCTTTACAAGAGTAATCTCATTTAATCCTTTGTGAGGATGCAGAGTCGTTTTCAGGCCTTACTGAGCGAGGTCGTATGGGGAAAGCCCCTGGTGCAGTGCACGAAGTGCTCAATAAATGCCAGTCATTAATATGAACCCCACTTTACAGGTGGCAAAACAGGCCTGGTAGGTTGCTTACGGCCGGCCCGTGGAAGGCCTGGGGATAAAATGCAGGCAGAGGGACGCCCCTTGGCCTGGAGCAGGCCCCTTGTTTTGTGCTGCCGTAGCCAGTACTCTGCTACTCTGCAGCTCCCTGTTTCTTAGCTCCTCACTGTCAGGAGGCCTCCCAGGGGAGTTGCTACAGCTTGAACTCCAGGCTCTTGCAGAGGTGAACTGCCCTTCCTAGCAACCACAGTTCCGGAGGGACATTAACAGTCGCTGATAGCAATCATGATCTCAGTATCTCCCTCGACAATAACTTCTTTACTTGTCACCTTTCTGTCCCTTCTGGTGGTCTCCAGGTCCACCCCCAAACCTCTGGACCACCCCTGTCTCCTCCTGACCCACTTCTGGGGTTTCCTAGATCCTGGCAAATTAGAAGCCTCTTTCATCTCACCAGAGCTCAGTGTCCCACACTGACTCCCACTGATTGCAGTGGGGGCAGAGATCATGCCCATGCTGGTCACCCACGTCCCTGGTACTGGGCACAGGATCCAACATAGTATACATATTCAGTAAATGATTCTCGGGTTAACGAGCGCTGCCCTAAAGGAGCTGTTCTGAAAGAATAAAGCCCACAATAGCCAAGATCCTAATACTATTTCGTCTTCCCTCCAGACCCCCCATCACTTCAGTGTCCTCATTCCATCGCCCCACGTGTCTCCCCCAGGACTCCAGAATGAGCAGCTTCAAGGCCAGCATGTCGGCCCCTGAGCTCCCTGGGCCTGTCCCGTGTCACCTGGGCCCATCCTACGTCACCTGGGCCCTTCTCCTGTGTCCTCTTGGGCTGTAGGCTTGGTTTGCAGGAAGAGCAGGTAGTTCAGGAAAGATGAAGAATTTACTCCACACATCTCCCTGCTCCTTCCAGAGTGCTTGGGGCAGTCACTGGCGCCATGTGCTGTGATGTCTGCTGTGCCCACATCCACTGCGTCCGTCCAGACTCAATTGTCTCTTCAGTTTCTCAGCCCTCTCACCTGCCTCTGCTTTCTTTGCTGTTGAGTGTCTGTTTTCTTCTGGCTCTTCCATGAAGGAAGGATCTTGCTCCTTAATTATTTTGTAGAATCTTTGAGCTCTGGTTTTCTCTCCCTATGGCTCTGATCTTCTTAACTGCACACGTCTCTTCCACTATCGAAACATCTTCAAGTCTCCTTCTGGCTGCCTCTTCACCAGTCATTTCTGACATTACCACTACATCTTTAAGGATGCAGGTCTTCTCACCTGAGAAATGTGGCTGATAAGCCCCAGGCGTAAGGCAAGCGCCCCTGGGCTCAACGAACCCACTCTCTCCTCCGCTTCATTCTTGCCACTGCCAAGCAACTTCTCCCTTTCCTATTCAGTAAGTGATTCTGGGGTTAATGCGAATTAAACCCCACTCTCACTGGTCACCAGTGATTGCCTCTAATAAACAAAGACCCTTTCCCATAGTATTTATTTACCTGTATTTGCATAAAGAAACACGAGTAAAGTTTCCAGGGGAGAGAGGAACATGCAGGGAACAGAATAGGCAGAGAAAGAACTGCAAACAGGATCCCCAAAGTGTATCTCCATCATTTGGATTTTTGAGCCTAAATGTTTTTTTTTTTTTTCTCCTGAATCACTGCTCCTGGCTGACGTATTTAGCATTTTTCACAAACCCTCCCTCCTGCTTTGCAAACTTAACCGGACACCGCTTCTCCCTCTCCTTCCTGGTCTGCTCTTTGACGGCCTTCCTCTCCACCCTGGAAAAGGAAGTGGTGGGAATCTCCATGAGGCTGAACACACTTCCCTCTACCCCCAGCCCCACCCTGCTGGCCCATCTGCAAACTTGCTACCTTCTGAGGCATCGGTCTCTTCAGAGATTCACTTCTTAATCTTTAAAGGCCCCTTAGACACAGCCACCTGGCGGTCACTCTGTTACCTAAACCGACATCTCCAAATCAGTTCATTTTCTCTCCTGCACCCAATGCAATGAACAAATCTTCTGAGTGTTTGCTTCTCTGTCATCCTGTTTTTATTTCCCACATTTAAACTACAGCTCTTGCTATAACGTCCAGTTACCCACCAGGAGCACCTGTTCCACAAAGTACATCCTGCCTGCCAGGCACTATACTCCACTGGGCTACAGTGGATGAGGCTGGGCTGAGGCCAAAGGTGAGAGGGGAGGGGCCAGATTTGGAGATGGAAGTCAGATGGTTTTAAGGTTCCCGTTGGAAAGAAGGGTATTGATAGGCTTGGAGGATGACTTCATCAGATGTTTTAAAAAGACTGTCCAAGCTGTCATGTTTAGAAAGGATGCAGGGGAAGTGGATAAGCCCCAGAGGTGTGGGTGTTTCAGCTTGAATGAAGAGAGTGGTAGAGGGGGACATTTTTAAAGAGGTACAATCAACCCATGATGGTGATGCAAGGAAGGGGGTGGAGTCCAGGAAGCTCCTAGGTTTCTAGGTTTTATCAATGAATGACTGGTGATGCCACCTACCAGGGGGTGGGAGGAAAGGCCAGCCAGCAAGATGGGCTTCCACTGTTTTTTTTTTTTAAGATTTATTTAGGCATACAAGAGCTGAGTACAGGCCAGAGATGTGGGAGTGAGAGGATTCACCAGAGGCAGAGTAAGGAGCAGGACAGGCAGATCTACTGAAACACTGCTGAGGGGAGCAGCGGGGAGACAGGAGAGGTCTGCTGTGCCCTGTGGGTCAGCTCCCTGGCCATGGATTGAACTTGTATTGCAGTGGCTGCGGCCACCTTCATAGTGCTGCGTGCTTTAACCCCTTTGTGTTACTGCTCGGGCCCTGGACTTCGTTTTTTTATTTGCGCTTACAGTGCTATTAATGATATATCCAGGTGCTTCATAACGCTGACTAGACAACTATATATGTAGATACGGAGTTCAATAAGGATTGCAAATAAAAATCTATAGTCAAAATTAAAATAAACAGGGTATAGACCCTAGGGTTGGTGAACAACACAGAATTACTTGGGGGTGGAGGGAGCTCATATCCCTGAGATGGATAATAAAAGACAAGGTGGATTTAGAAAGTTAAAAGTTCTATGAAGAAAACAAGATGGTGAGTACAGAGACTAGCTCAGGGCGGGGATGGGGCTGGTGATGTCTAGTTGTTTTGTTTTTTTTTTTTAAGATTTTTTTATTTATTTGTGCATACAGAACTGGGGTACAGGCCAGAGGCTCAGGGGCGGTGAGAGGCTTCACCAGAGACAGAGTGGGGAACAGAACAGGCAGATCGACGAAGTACACTGCTGAGGGGAGCAGCGGGCGGGTCAGGAGAGGTCTGCCACACCATGTGGTCACCTTCGGGGCAGGCGGGAATCGAACTCATTCGGAAGCGGCTTTAGATTCTCAATGCTGTGCTTTAACCTGCTGTGCCACCAGGGAGGGCCTGTTTAGTTGTTTTTTTAAGATTTATTTATGCATCGGTACCTCTAAGATTCTCTAAATAAAAGGGGAGCAATGTTTGCTGGGCAACGTCAAGGTCCCTGGCTCGCTGACTACAGGAGTCCTGATTTACCCCAGACTGTTTTATGCTAGCAGAGCTGCTCTGCTGGTGGAAATAGAAAATAGTTTTTTTCCAAAATGGGATTTTGTTACATAGGTGTCAAGAAAACAGGAGAGAAGGGGCAAGGGAATGCAGAGGTCTTAGAAACCAAGCTATTGAAGTTACAGACTATAAGATGTAAACTGGATTGTGGGGAGTGAGGACAATGGCTGCTGATAGCTTGGAAGAAACATCAAAGTGGTCGGTGAGTTCAAAACACAGCCTGTGAGGAGTGGGAAGCAGCTGCCAGGGCAGGTCACGTCAGGGAAGCTGAAATTAGTGACCTTGGAGGGGAGCCATCCTGGGTAAGATTGTGGCCTGGGTAGGCTGCAGGAAGGAACAGAGAAGCCTCATCGCGAGGATGACTTCCCCCGTGGACACCTATATCCCCTACGGTGAAGGCAGGGAGCAGAGGTGAGGAAGTGGGTGTCAGATGCTGAAGTCTTAACGGCCACCTTCAGCGCTTAATGACTTTTTAAAATATTCAGAAATTAAAAGTCTTTGGTGATAGAAGTCTGAGTTTTCACAAAGATCTTTTCCCACAAGCAGCACTCACAGTGACCAGCAGGCCCCCAGGCATCTTGGATCAGCTAGTTCATCTCTTCTCACTGCACAGTTCCCAGAGTTTATCTTATGATTAAAAAACAATGGCACTGACCTATCACTTTGTAGGAGACTTGCATGAGACCATGTCTGCAGATACCCAGATGTTCACCAGCAGAAAGCATCTTGTGATCGCTGTGCGATCCCTCTGGGTTCTCGCGATGGTTCAGCAGCGACTGAGAGTGTGCCAGTAGCTGAGTCCACCAGGCAGCCAACCTGGAGCGGCACCCAGCGGACAGCAGCAGCCATGCAAGTGCCACCTGTTCTTGCCTCATGTTCTGGAGCTGCAACTTCCTCTCTAAATGCTATACATCTCCGTGTTCTGAGTGTTAAGTCAGTATGGGGGTATCTACTAACTAGGAAGTACTCAGTTCTTCCCATTCCTCTTATGATCAACATCTACAAAGTCTCTATTCTAGAAGGCATCACAAAAGAGCCACTGTTTAGAACTGGGAGGCCCTGGCCTTCAAGATGGGCTGGAGTGTCCTCGGCAGCCACACAGACGGCCGACCTGGAGGGAGGGTGACTGGGTCTTCCCTTGGTGCCAGAGAGCCAGGCAGACACTTTGCTTCTCTTTCTCCCTACTCTGGGGCCCTCAAGGCAGATGCACGTAAAGGCTAAATAGGCCACGGCCATAGGGCAGAGGAAGGGGTCGGTTTCCCTGAGAGAATTCAAGCTTGGCTGCATGGTAGTAACAAGCAGCATAAGCCATCTGGTCAACCTGGCGGCCCAACAGTAACAACACACCAGACAAGGGGTGGGGGGGCCTGGCTCTACTCAGCTGCTGGATTTCCAATGGCTTTTTTGTGGGGGACAGGGAGAAAAGAGAAAGGTAGAAAAAAAAATATAAGCATTTGACAAATGAGCAAATTAAACAGGCAGAATGAAACAGGAAACCAGAATAAATGCTTAGCAGCCAAACACATTTATTAGTCTTTTTTCTTTTTCCAGGAACCCAAAAATATTTTGTAGTTATAATGTAAGCAACTGAGTTGCACATAATACAATCATATCTTTCCAAAATAAAATAAAATAAAAAAACTAAACAAAAACAAAAATAAGCTGTTTAAAAGCCCAAAAAAAAACCCTTCAGGAAACTTACAAATGTACTACATCATCTCTCAGTTTTAATGAAATGACGACGACTTGATTCCTTTTTACTCAACCTGTCACAATCCAATAAAACACCACCCTTTAGTTTTTTTTTTGTTTGTTTTGATTTTTTGTGGTTTTTTTTTTTTTTTTTTTTAAGATTTTTTGAAATCCAGCATGAGAAATACAGTACCTGCTATGGCAAAAAATACACATAAAATGCAACTTTTCAGCTTATTTGTACATTAGTAGAGTTTAACATTTTATTGTTTTTTTAAGTGAACCAGTGATTTTAAGTACCACTATACTAAAAAAGTAAAATAAAATATAGAAAAGGGGGGGCCCAGCCTGCCATGCAAGTGCACCTCTAAAGTGCCTAGTTTCTGTGTCCATGTAAAACCAGTAATATGAGGAGCAATTTCAACATATGGGAGTTTGATTAAACCTCTTTTGTTGAAGAAAAAAAGACAATGCCACATCCTCCCTTTTCTCTCAGACTTCCTGACGTCCCATCATCTACTTTTCTATTGCCCACCAGAAGAGAGAAAAGAAAGCCACCAAAATAATATTGGAAAAGCTATTTCAAGTATAAGAGAAACAAAACACTTCTAGGTGACTCGCAGAGGCCACAAGTCGCGCAGCTACGAAGTCATCTTGACAGGCCTGGATTCTGCGGACAGTGTTCTAGGTGAGAGGATTTTTTGCTGTACCTTCCGGTTACCTGTCTGTGTGCAAAGTTGGACAGCTGCCTTTAAAAAGCCTATCCTTTCTGATGCCCTTCTCTGCACCTTGTTTCAAGGGAGCAAGGACAGAAGTGAGGGGAGAGAAGGAGGCCTGCACCACATGCCTCTCCCCCCACCCCCACCCCGCCCCCCTTCCTCTCCACCATCAGTGACCTAACTCTCACTGAAGAGATTCTCGCTATGCAGTTTCCTGATTTGGTAGGATGTATTTTACTATGTAAACATAGCCCCCCAGGATTATGGAACCCAAAGCAGCATTTACATCTCCATCCAAATGGAGAAAGAGAAAAAATAGTCCAGAAACCTCTCCTCAGGTTGCTTCTGTTGTTGGTTTTTGGTTTCTCAAAACAGGGAGGGGCTCAGGTGGGGTGGGCCCAGAATGTTTAGTGGTGAGCAAATCATGGGGGGGGTGGGAAGGGAGGAGCCACAGTTGAGCTGTCATCTGCTTTCTTCCCTGCTCCCAGAAGGTTGTTTTTGTAAAACCTGTTGAAAATGTTTCCGCACCATAAGTCATACTGAGGTTAAGGCCAAGGGTGCAGACTCTTGTGCACGTGTCTCTGAGCACATTCACGGTGCGTGCACCATGTCTGATGTCTTCTGTGAGATCACTGGACACACTTTGGTCACTGGTGTGTGCAGAGGGCGGTGGCAGAGCAGTGTCCCAGGAAAGAAGTGCAGAGATCAGCAAAGCCCTTGGGGGTGTTGCAAAGAGATGGCAGGGTGGGAAGAATTTACAGGGGTCAGAGGAAGGAGACAGGGGTCTCTGAACATACAACAGAAATAAAACCCCAATGTGGACCGCACCCCATCAGACGCTGGGCAGCGTGTGGGCGCGCATTTACAATCAAGCTTCTTCCCTCCAGGGAAGTCGTCACTATACAGATCAGCGAGCTCAAGCTGAAAGGGGGCTTGACACAGTTTTGTCTTCACGATGGGAGAGGCGGTCGGTGAAGTTGGGCTATTCCACAGGAGCCATTCGGTCCTGCGGTGGGGTGGTCAGATCAGAGCGGTAGCTGACAGGTTCTGAAAGGCGTATTGCCAAAGGCATCGCCCTCTACCTGATGTCAGTGTTGAGCCCCAGCCGGGGTGCGTGAGGGTGTGCGGCCCTCATGGGGTCATGTACATGCCTTCTCAGGCACGTTTCCTCTGTTAAGAAACCAGTTCACTTCCAGAGCACTGCAAGGTGACAAGTGTGGACTCCACAGTGCACAGCAATTCCCTCTGTGAACTGTAGCCTGCACTCCGGTGTGCAAGGTGTGTGCGAGACCAGGTGCGTGTTTGAAAAAGAAAGGCTGAGCACTCGGGTGTCCATCTTCAGGAGAAACTTGAGCCAGTCCCCATTCCGGAGCAAGGATGGGGGCAGATGGCACCTAGTGGCGCCGCCCGGCTGTGGGTGCATAGAAGACACACCACCCACAACAGCAAGTCGGCTCCCCTGACCTGCTCTGCTATCTCATCTTAAAACTGAGCTCTGAAACTTCTGATGGCTTAAAAAAAAGGGGGAAAGATCATATTTTAGGGTTCTTTTCACAGCAAAGAAACAATTGTAAAAGTCATCCTGCTCCTCACATTTTCATATTATAAAGGACAACCGACTGATGTAAGGACAGGAGGGTCTCCATCCCAGGGGACGTGCGCCTCGAGGTATTTTTTGTGCTGGACAGTGGAAATGTCAGGATTTTTTTTTAATTTTTTATTTTTTGTCTGAAGGCAACCGACCAGATAGGAACTGGGTTAGGCGGTGCCGGGGCAGCTGTGCATGGGCACGAGGCCCCGGCCGAGTCTGTGAGGGTACAGTACTACGAGCGTCGACAGAGACTGGGGCTGGAACGCTGAGCTCGGGCAGAAGGGTCTCGCCCTCACGTCCCTTGTGCAGAGAACCAGAGACCAGAGCAACCGGGCAGCGCCACTCACGGAGGCGAGAGCGATGCTGCCGGCAAAGGGCTGCAGGTTTCCAAATCTAAGGCCTGACTGCTGCTCAGCGCCTCACCGCTGAGGGAATTCGTATATGCAAAGGAAGCAGAGAGATGCCGCAGGGCTGAGAGGAGACAGGAGAGAAGAGAATCCTTTCTTTTGCCTGTCAAGCCAACAGTCCCCATCATCAAGCCAGTTTCCTTGTAAAGTTCCCTGGAACATGACTTCAAGAGAAAACTTGAGGAGAGAGGAAGAGGAGTTTTCGAAATTGACGTAAAGATTGACTTTAAGGTCAGCACGAGTGAGGCCTGGTTTCCTGAGCTTGAGAGGGTTCTGGAATCAGGAAAGGATGAGTACTGTTGTCCAGAGAACAGTGGAGCGCTGGTGCCTCACTGCTGCACCGGTTAACACTGCGCGGCTAGGACAGAGACTCGGTACCATGCAGGCTGACAGTGAACGGGAGTCCCGGGGACTGGCTGGGCCGTCAGCCCTGCAGAGACCTCGGGGGACTGAGGTCTCCTGCTACCTCACTTCGCCCCTCTTGCCGCTTCCTGCTCTCGCTCCCCTCCCCTGCCCGAACACAGGGTACCATGGACACAGAAACCTAGAACAAGGATGCAAAGCTGCTCCTTCCCCTCTCTGCCCGCCCCCTGCAGAATGCATAGTTACAATTCACTTGACAAAATAAAGAAGCAACGATGACCACATATGGGACCTCTGTTTTTTTTTTTTGAAAAAAAAAAAAAAAAAAGAAAATACCCAACAACCTCTTCTTATTCAGTATCAAAATTCACATTTGCATAATAACACATTTCAAGGCCATTAGAGAGGAATGAGGGAGAAGCTCAGAAAGCTGCAGTCTCTCCTCCCTTTGTCTTCCTGAATGAAGCTGAAGGAATCTTGCGGGAGGGTTAGTTTTCCTCTTTGGGGAGTTGTGAGGAATTCTGGAAACGGCCCTTAGCATTTACTTGGTATTTCTTTAGAAGATAGGGAGTGGGGAGAAGAGGTGGAATCATTGAAAACAAACAAAGACATATGAGGAGACACTGCAGGCTTCTATGTTTTAACTACAATTGTTCTGAAGAAATAAAATATGATTTCAGAGTTTGCTCTTTTCTGTCCCCAACATGTTCGCTCTACTCTTGCAAAAGCCTTTCCCGGACGGGCCTGGCCCTGGCTGTGTGATGGGCACCACAGGGCCAGCCTGCCTCCTCCGCCTGCCTGCCCGCCGAGGTGCAGCGGGAAGCGCCTTCCACAGGCACAAAGGCGGCACCGACATGACCATATTTCAATTCTCCAGTGCTTACAGAAAACCAAAACCAGCCACGGCCACACGCACGCACACACACGGACACGAAGACGACTCGGTGATGCGGAGAGACGGCCAGCCTGCACCCTGGGGTGCACCCGGGGCACCCCCTGCCCACTGTCCGTGCCGTCCCCTCCCCCGAGCGCCAGCGTCTCTTCCACAACAACACTGTGCAATATCGATGCGCATGAAGTCTACAGCTGCCCCCGGGCTGGACGGACGCAGGACTACACTGGCTTCTCAAGATGAAGCGACCGAACCTGCTTCATCCCACTGGGGAGCTGCTCCCTAAAACAGACGGTCTCTGTCCTCACAAAGGCACATTCAGAAATACTACACTTAAGTATTCAACTCCTTGGACAAGTCTGAAAGGGGGTGGCGGTGGAGGGTGGTGTTTTAAACACGTCTTCAAGCTTAACCCAACACTCCTGGCAGGGAGAGCCCTGCGAAGGCAGCACTTGGTGAGGAATCTACTACCTTTGAAAGGTACCACTTCTTAGAGGTGCCAGGTTTCTGCCTTGTCTTGTACCCACCCCTTTCATTTTTGGCGAACTCAAGCAGGCTACACTGGCTGGGAGCGGGCCACACTGGCCGCCTCTCCAAGCTGGGTGGTCGGCCTGGCCCGCACCCCGCTTTCCCAGCCCTCAGAGACCTGGGAGCTGGAGGGTGGCAGAAGAGGACCAGGCCGGAGGCCGAGGGCCGGGAGAGGGGAGAAGGGAAGGCAAGCACCTCGCTTCACAACGCTACGGCGACACTGGCAGGTACCGTTGCCACTTCTCTGCCGCTGCTCGGCGTTGGCAATCCAGAGGAATTTCGCTTTTTGGAAACAGTCTCAACTTACTCGCGAGGGCTAGAAATGGGTTGGTGGCCACGGGAATGTAATTTCCAAAGCAGTGGTTTGGAGCTCGCATGTGGCGTCTGAGGCACAACACGCTTCGGGAAACACTCTTCCTTTCTGAGTTACAACAGAACACTTGCTCCCTTTCCTGCGGTGCATAGGCTCTTGTTAAAATACAGATTCAGGATCCATCCAAGTGAAAGGGAACTATTTCAATTCTCTGAGGGGAACACTGGCATTTTCTATCACTTTTGCTACTGTTTTGGGGTGGCGGTGAGGTTACTAAAGAGAGCGGCAGTTGAAAATGACTCAAATGTTAGAATACTTGGAAATCACTGACCGCAGGCACATGGACAGCAGGATGCCCAGCTGGCAGGGTGCTTCCTAACTAGTGTCCTGTCTACGCCCTGGCCTCTCACTCTGGCATCGCAGGCATCAAGGAGGAGTGGTGAGCAGGGGAGAAGGCCAGTGCTCGATTTTGAGACGTTTCATTCCTTTGTCCAGAGATTCCTGAAGGCAGGGAGCACGCCACTGCCACTGACCAGCGGGGCCGCCTGAGCCATGCACACCTTTGGCACTGGGGCCCTGTCACAGGGCGTGCAAACTCTGGGAATGACGGTGAGCGGCTATGTTTTTAGTAGGCTGATGACATCCTGGAAGAGATTATGTCTGTCTGCCTGTTTCTAGAGCGGATGGACATCTCCTATCTGCAGGTAAGGGCCGGAGGTGGTGGTTGTGCGCAGCAGAGGTGAGGGCAAGGGACACTGTTTTCTGACTGACTACTAAGGCCTAGAAACGGACAGCTCATCATGGACGGCCAGGCCAGACCCCCCCATCCCTGTCACGGGAGGGGCCACGGATGTACACGCACGGGGAGGAAAATGATGAAAGAACAGACTGCTTTCTGCAACAACACTAGGAAGTATACCTTAATGCATACACGCAGAGATCAAGCGTGGCAAAAACACTGGAGAAGGAAAAGCTGGGTTCTAACCAGCTAAAAATGTATTTGTCCTCCTAGTTAAAGACCTTATAGACATGTTAAAACAAAAGACAAAACCCCAAACCCCACACGATACCCTACAAAGTGTTAAATGTTGAATTTAAACTGAGGCTGGGGAGAAGGGGCCCTTTCGACAGAAGGATGCAATTGTGCCCTAATCTCAGGGATGTCTGATGACAGCCAGGCCTCTGAGACAGCGGCGGACACCGCGGCGGACTCGGCCAAGGGTCTTGCTCAGCACACAGCCACCTTCATTCTGAGTCAAGATGGCAGGTAGAGAAAACTTCAAAAGTGCACAGCATTGGAGGTCGATATGGATCTGGCTGTTAACCCTACAAAAACGGCCCTTTCCCCCCAAAAGTGGTGAAAGTGAACATTTGCAACATGTTAATGGCCCGTGAAATTTCGGTTTCTGCTAGATACAAGAACTTGGAAGAACAGTTGCTGATTTTTTTTTTGCTACATTCATGTCAGAAGAGGTGGAGAAGTTCTTAGAACAGGAGCCACAGTCACAGAAATCCAAACTGCTGTGCGTCACACAGGCTGACTGCAGCCACAGGAGCGGGGCTGCCTGGGGGCCAGGTCAAAGGGCCTGGTGTGGGGCCTTCACTGCTGAGCTGCCAGGCAAACGGAAAACACCAAGGACCGGGCTGGGTGGGAGGAGGGGACGCCACAGGCCGCGTGCTTCTTCACAGTGTCCCGAAGAGCTGGACTCGGTCTCCCCCACCCAGAGTGGGTGTCCTGGTGCTGCAGCTCCTTGCCGCTAGGGGTCCCCGGTCTGGTGGCCGACAGCCCTGCCCGACTGCGCGTCTGCTCGCTCCGCTACTCTTGTGGTCGACAGGGACCGAGTCCGTGATGTCCGAGAGATGGTCACCGCTCACCACTAGCTACCTCGTGTCAAATAAAGGAAACTGGCAGAACATGGAAAGCTCAAATTTACACGATGGAAGTACCTATAAAGCTGTCACGCAAGGTGACCAGCAAGCCTCTACATGAGCCAGAATTTTCTAAGTACACCGAAGCCACCTAGCCTCTCAGCAGACACGGCTTTTGCCAAAGAACACCACGGGGAGAAAACGCTTTTCCATGACGTCCTCACAGCATCCTGTTCTTACCAGGTCACTGCCAACCAAAAGAGCAAAGCCTCCAGCAAGATGGCACTAGGAGAGGGGGCCTGGGGGAGGGGAAGGGAGGAGACAGCAGAGGACCAGAGCAGAAAAACAGGAACCCCTTTCTACTGGCCCCACACGAGACTTTTCAATAAACTGCTATGTCGTCACAGGACACACTTGGAGACGTCGGTGCCCGGGAACGGAGTGACGCCACGGGAAGGGTCTTGGTTTCCTTGCTGTCCACATCTGTGATTTCTGTTTGTCTTAATTGTGGCCATGGCTCTGGGGCCTGCCCACAGTCGCTCTGATTTCCTAACTGGGAAAGCGTCCTGATGTCTGTGGAGTGACGTGACCAGATGCGGAGACGCGGCCCCTGCTCAGGGTGTCTGGGTGTATGTAGGAAGGCACTAAAGCGGCTTTAGAGAAATGCAGGCAGCAGCCCCACCCACTCCCTTAACCTGTTGAGCTGGAGTTTCTTTCCCGCTGGGAAGCTTAGATGTTTAAAAGAAGCTGTGGTCATGCTTGGGAATTCTGACCCCCGGCCCCAGGAGGGAGTACAAAAGGAGAATTCAATTCAACATCACCAGAAACTGAAATACTCCACATCTCCAGCTGAGGGATGGGATCATTAAGCAGCAGATCTTCAAAACAGCAATTAAAATGAGCACAACAGTAGCTGGGAGCTAAAAAAGTAAAATCACTTGTTCCTTATTAGATTCCTCTATTCCTTTTTCCTCCTCCCTTAACAAATGGAGGCAAGACAGACATTCCTCATCAATAGAACAGTCCACAGATAATTTCCCTCTAGTAATGCCTATATTTAAAATTTGTTCCAAAAATTATTAACCTATTTTTCCTGACTCTTTATTACATAGATTCTCAGCAATCCAACCGTACTATTTTACAAATTAGAGTTTGTTTTTTAAGATGTTTCTTCCTTCCTTCTTTTGTTGCTGGGGCTGGGGGTGGAAGGGCAGGGAAAAGGGTCCTTTAAAAGAAATAAACGCAATTAGGGGAGATCTCAGTTCGGTCTTCAATGGAACGGGACGAAGTGACGGCGTTGCCATTAGTGTACACCAAACACTCCCACTGGATCACAGGCAGCCGCAAATGAATCCATGACAGTGCTCTCGTAAAGCTTCATCCTTCTCCCACCTTTGTTAAGATAATGAATTGACCTGTTGCTGCTAAATTGATCATTTTTAAAAAATATTTCTATGTTTTAAAATGTGTGATTCCCCAGTATGACAATCACGTTTGGAGACTTTTCTCTTTACATTTTTAAGTAAAAATTGTTTAAACTTTTTGAAGTTTCAGGAACTTGTAAAAGTTTATTAACAGGAAAGAAACAGCCGTCTATCTAGGATAAGATACGGTTAAATAAACCATCATCAAAAAAACTGGCTTCCTACCCTAGAATTCCTGAGAATGCTTGCAAATTTTAAAGCAGGAAAATAAATGTTAAAAACAAAAACGAAAAACACTGTTAAATGCTCCCAGAGTTAGTCTTCATCTAAAATATATATTTATATGTGTGTGTATATATATATATATGCACTTATATATATATATACACACACACGCACTTTTTGGTCTTTTTTAAAGTTTTTAAT
The DNA here is from genome assembly GCF_000260355.1 of Condylura cristata. Classification (NCBI taxonomy): domain Eukaryota; kingdom Metazoa; phylum Chordata; class Mammalia; order Eulipotyphla; family Talpidae; genus Condylura; species Condylura cristata. The sequence continues at coordinate 3,159,747 of NW_004567105.1, forward strand.
TTTTTCCCTTTAAGCTTATGATGGAAGAACATTTTTAGCTTCTCATGTTTATTTTTACATATTTCAAATCCCTCATTATGTCTGTAAACAAGAGGGGCTCTAGCACCCGGCTTTCACCGTAGGATCATAAGGAACTCAACTAACCCAGAGTGCAGGTCAAGAAACCAACGGGTGGGCGGGAGGGCGGAGGACACGCGGGGGCCGAGCTGGCAGGAACAGGTCACCGCGGCTGGCGGGAGACTCGGGACAGGCTCCTGGCCGGCAACACTGCAGGTTTCCCCTCCTGCAGCCGTCGGCGCCGCTCTTCCCCTGGGGCCTGCCCGCACACAGCAGCCCCGGGAGGAGACACTCGGCCGAGAGCAGAGGTGGGAGCAGCACGTGGCGGTGAAAACCGAGGCAGGGGAGGGCACAGCTAGTTTTCTACAAGGCGTCCGAATCTGCGCTGGGAAGGAACCCCAGTGCAGCCACCTGCCCGGAGGGCCCGGAGCCCCACCTGGCCACCTGCCCTCACGGCCCGTGCCCACGGCTTCTGAGGCTAGGCGGATGGTCAACAGGGAAAGCCGAGAGCTCCACAGAATTCCCGTCTGTCTCACGAAACCACTTGAATGCAGAAGATTCGTTTTTTTGCCTTTTTCTTTACATACCCACCCACCCACCCACACACACACAAGCTAAGAGTCAAACACATCAGGCAATGTCGCAGCCTTCACTGAAGATGCTAAAGAAAGAGAAACTCCTTGTCCTCTTTAGCAGCAAGGGGCGGAGGACAGTAGAGTCTGCTCCCACCGGGGCTGGAATGGGCAGGTATTTGCTGGTACAGAATGTCGGCACTTTATGTGAAGCAGCGTCCGCAGCCTGGGAGCCCACACAAGTGCTAGCCCATGGACGCACGCCTCCCCCAGCCCCCAAGCCATCTGCTTCGTGTGCAGGGGCGCCCTCAGGTCTGCTCCCACTCTTCACAAAAAGCAGTTTGATACATTTTGATTCCAACGTAAGTACATACATGTTGGTGATAACTGTGGATTACAAGTTGCCCCCTATTCGGCCCAGAGTACTACTACATGGATGTTAAAAAAAAACAAAACAACTTTAAATACCGAAGTAAAAAAAGCAACGTTACAAGGAAAAAAAATAAAACATAAGAGGTCAAAACCAAAAAAAGGTGCAATACTTAAAAAGTCTTTGCTAAGTTATACCTGCCTAAGCAAAACCACATACACAGGAAATACACAACACAGAGGAACGGAAGGAAACGCTGGAAGTACACACTGGTTTAAGAACATTCGTTAAGTAAACGTTTCTGTCAGTGATGGCCGGTGCTGGACACACGGCGGCCTGGCACAGGTAACGCGGGCAAGCGGGCGGGGCGGGGCGGCGGCGCGGGCTTTCCGTTTCGTAAAATGAACGCGAGAACCAATAGAAAGATTTCATTCAGCATTACCTGACTTCTCTGGCGAACTTCTCACACCTGATGACACAAGAAAGGGGGAACACAGCTCGTCTGCTTTAGAGACGTCACAGAATGACGAACGCTCTGCTCGTCGGTTCCCACTCCCACGAGTGAAAGGCCCGCGTGAAACGGCACAGAATCCAGGTGGGCCTGGCGGCCTGACTTTAAAACAGAAATAAATAAACACACAGTTGCTCCAGGAGGCGCCGCCCGCGCTCCGCAGTTCCTGGGCTTGGCGGCGCGCCGCGCCCTGGCCAG